>NC_134797.1:60464138-60639138 GCF_046742065.1 Oratosquilla oratoria
ATCACCAGGAAAGGTGAACTAATAAATCAGAGAACTTTCGTATATTTACATCTTCAGTGCTGCTAGAACAAAGAAGGAATTATAATAGGAGGAAAAAACTTCCAGCATTATATGACATAAGCCCTGGTGAGAGAGGAACTCGTAGAGGTAGTAGAAGAGGTACACATGGTTTTGCTCCAGTTCTGGTAATCAACAAACACAGGGACAATTGCTCACAGCTGGCATACTATAATTTAAATATCTCCGAAAGAAAAATTGCAAAGAAATTTCAAAGCTGTTTGTGAAGAAATTGGTACCTAGGGATTGTCAAAAGGAAAATGTTCGAAGATAGGATTTTGCCTACGGCACTGTTTAGGGCAGACTTGGAATTTGAGGCCAGAAAGGAGGAGTTTATACGTGTTTGAAGTAAACTATGGTGTGGTTGCAAGGATGGACAGGGTAAGAAATGAGGATGTGAGGCGGAATAAAGAAATAAAATCTAGCAGATACGGTTGGTCAAAGGATGCTAGTTTGGGCATATAAAATAAATTAGTAAAATCAAAACTAGCAAAAAGAGTATGGGGAGCAGAGGTGGACGGAATGAACTTGAGAGGAAGACCGAGAATGAGATGGATGGATGGGATGAGGGGGTAGGGGCTTGAGTAAAAGAAGAATGTCTGTCGAGGTGGGCATGGAGCGGCCAAATGATATGTATGTGTGGAGAGTGGTTGCAAATGGACGATAAATTGACGCCGCCCGAGGGGATTAATCACAGCCCGCTCTGTCAATTTTTGGGTGAATGATGGGATAGGGTCACCATGTCGTGAAGCGGTGGGTGTGAACCAGTCTATGCTATCGGGCCCTGTTATGGACGTCCTGTGTCTTTTTGTCATGCTTCTGAATCGAACAGTGGGCGGAAAGTAAAGATTACCACTTATCCACAAGGAGCTAATATAAAAGGGACAACGAATGGATACTGGATGAATTTGGGATGGATGAAGAGTGGATGCATACCTTGGTTGGCCAACCCCTTTATTATGGGGAAAGGTACATTCTGTATATATACAGGGTGCCTCTAACTGCACAGAATCCATGTCACCCCTAATAATTTTGCCAAGATTTTCTTGTTCTATTTTTCAGATTTGAAAAAAGGAAGCCATAACAACTAACAGTTATCAGTCCAAATGGCTTGGACAAAGCAAGAAAAATATTTTGTGCCTACTTATTTGGAAACGAAATTGTTCAAAACAGTGCAAGCAAAATATTGCAGGAAATTAAACTTCAACAAAAGCCCCTAGAAAAAAAAAAAATCCTTGGGTACGCCAAATTCAACCCACGGGGTTAGTAAACAGCCTCAACATGAATGAAGAAATACCCAGATCTAACAGGAAGCTGACTGCGAAATCTGACAATGTGGATGCGGTGAGAGATTCTGTCGAAAGGAGTCCAAAAGAGTTCATCCGAAGACGTAGCCAGAATCTGAATCTTTGACTTACATCAGTGCAAAGAATCATGACAAAGGATTCTCATCTGTGCCTTGACAGGATCCATATCGGGCATAAAACTGATACGTGGCAAAGCGTCTTGTCATGTGTCGGTGGTTCAAAACAAAAATTGAAGAGTGTCCTGGCTTTCTTGATATAATGTTTGATTCAGCAACGAAGCACATTTCTTGCCCTCTGGGCATGACAGTAGCAAGAACAATTTCACAACTAACACCACAGATGGATGAAAGAAAGAGTTGAGTAAGTGAAACTATATATTTCGATGCTAACTGCAATTCTCTTCAGTAGCAATCGAAATATATAGTTTCGCTTACTCTACTCTTTCTTTCGTCCGACTGTAGTGTTAGTTGTGATTTACAAGTGTGTTACTACATTTCTCACCAGCAAGAACAATATGTTTTGGGGCAAAGGGCACACAAACCTCAGCAGAAGAGCTATTTCAGAGGCCTTTGCACTCTGGGTGACCATCTCAAATTACGGCGTAATCGGAATATTTTGGTTTAAAGATGCAGACGAGGAGTAGGAGGAGATAGTCACTGTCACAAATGAGCGTTACCCCGTGGGATGCTCAACAATTCTTGAGGGCACTTGTTACATAAATGGATAATTGTAATGGTTCTAACAATATGAGGCAACTCCACATACAGTCAACATCACAATGGAGTGGCTGGACAGCCTTATCGAGTGACCATCAATCTCCGCGATTTAGAATGGTTTCCACCTTCAGATCTAAATCCCTCATATGTCTGTCTTTGCGGGTTCCTAAAGGACTATGTATGTGGGAATCGTCCTCAATCCATTGTTGAACTGAAAATGGCCCCCATCCAGAAAATTCGTGCCATCAGGAAGGAAGAGTGCGTCAGAGTGACCGACAACTTTGATCATCGGTTTCAAGTATGTCTGCAACGCAACGGCAGTCATATGGATCACGTTTTCTAATGTATGCATCCATTGAGCTAGAGACATCAAATATATATATATATATATATATATATATATATATATATATATATATATATATATATATATATATATACTCATAATGTTAGCTTCTAGAAATTGTAATATCTTTATTTTTATCGAAATAAACACCAAATGTGAAAACGGAGCCTGTTTAGAGTTTTTCCTTTTTACTTGAAAAAGCTGTCACAAACGAAACGTCGTACTTGTAGTGTTTATTTCGATAGACATGTCGGCAACTGCCTCTTTCGTACAAATTTATCTTTTTTTTCTCTGATATGTTATCATCATATTAGTGGTTTGCACACATTTTGAGACACCCTGTATTTGTTCATGTATGCATCTAACCAGTCAGTCGATAGCAAGAAAATGGGTTGATGGTGGTGATAGGATTTTTTTTATTACTGTCGAAGCACACGCGTGCATTATGAAAACAGTCGCAACAAACCCATAGATTTTCTTGCGGAGCTTATATAAAATATATTCTAGACATGACACAGCAAATAATAAAAATATTCTCCTAGTTTCAAAAGAAATTAACGATATCCACATGCCAATAATACAGAATATGAGACATGTTTAATCAAGCATACATATGACAAGCTATGCACTCTCAATCATATACAAAGAGGACAATTTGACCTAACGTTTGCCTTAATTACCTAATGGAGAGCGATAAAAGAATAAAAAATAAATCGATGGTGCCATGAATTTACTTCCCAGATCAACCCCCGCCCCCACATAAAAGAAAAAAAAAAAATGTCATCAACTTACAAAACCGACGAGGGAGTGATGAACATTACCATACGCCGCAATGCTAAACCTACCCCATACATACGCACACACACACACACACACATACACACACACACACACACACACACACACGCACACACACACACACACATACACATAAATATTCGTGTGTGTGTGTGTGTGTGTGTGTGTGTGTGTGTGTGTGTGTGTGTGTGTGTGTGTGTGTGTGTGTGCGCGCGCGCGCAGCAGGCGAGACTTTAGGAGGTCGTGTGACCGAGAACAGTAGAGGTGACATTTCCTCCATCTAGGGATTTCCGGATGCGAGTGACCCGGAAAACCTGACCTCTGGGCGGACCCCCAGGTCAACTCCCGGACATTTGGTCGCACGAGTTTCCTGGGACGGGAAGAATGAGAGCAGCCCGACTGAGTCCCCCGCGTTCTTCCTTCCTCTCCTCCAAGTGAACCAGATGTTTGCGTATAAAAAGCGGGACACTAACTGCCTCATCATTGTAACCCCGCAGGACGAACCCGGACAGGGTTCGAAACGTTTTGGATTAAAGGGCCTGTTTCTGAGTCCGGTCCATTTCGCTTATTTCATATACCTACATAGATACATACATACATACATACATACATATATATATATATATATATATATATATATATACATACATATATATATATACAAATATGCAGAGTCCACTAGGAAAAGGAAAAACACACGGAGTCCGAGCGCTTTCGTGATATATTCACATTATCTGTACTCCTTGAAAATGTGAATATATCACGAAAGCGCTCGGACTCCGTGTGTTTTTCCTTTTCCTAGTGGACTCTGCATATTTGTGATTCACGTGTGACTTGTGAAATTTGTGCATATATATATACATTCATATATATATATATATATATATATATATATATATATACATATACATATATATATATATATATATATATATGTATACACACACACACACACACACACACACACACATACCCATACATATATATATATATATATATATATATATATATATATATATATATATACACCAATGCTTATCCCCCTTTAAAAGGAAGGTAGCCAAGCCAAAGGCATGTACCTACTCCCACCCATTCCACTCCTATCCATCACCCCTCCCTCCCTCTTCTCTTGGCTCCTCCTTGATGACAGGTCATCCCTGTATCCCACCCTCTGCTATAGGTCAGAAGCAATGTAGCAAGACACAGTAGATTCACAGCAAGGCCGCCTCACTTAATCGCCGACCGCCCCCTCTCCGTCCACACACACACACACACACACACACACACACACACACACACACACACACACACACACACACACACACACACACACACACACACACACACACACACACACACACACACACACACACACACACACACACACACACACACACACACACTGTATGTGTGTTTGTGTGTGTGATTCGCCATGGTCCTGGATCATGTGTTGGACTCGTGATCGACAGCTACTACCATTGCGGATGAGAGCTCAGAGCTCATGTATGACCGATCTATGGGTAATGTTACGTGTGATTCACCATGATCTTCCATCACGTGTTGTACTCGTGATCGACAGCTACTACCCTTCCGGATGAGAGCTCATAGCTCATATATGACCGATCTATGGGTAATGATGTGACCTTATACGCACACACACACACACACTACTCCTTGCCCACGAGAGTTGGAGTAACAACCCGCAGTTCAGTGATACTGAAATTTTCTCAGCCCTGGACGGGATTCGAACCTGGACCGCCGTTGTGGTAGCCGGAAACTCTACCAACTGCTCCACGAGGCGTGTGTGTATGTGTGTGTGCGCACGTGCGCGCGTGTATGTGTGTGTTATGCGCACATACTGTAGGGTGGAGAACATTATAGCCCCCCCTCTGTACCTGCGTTTTCTTTTCCAGATAATATCAATTTACGTTTTTTGTAGATCGCAGTTTCAGCACAATCTTTATATATGCAATAAGAATTTAAAACTTCAAAGTTTAAAGTAGCTTATTAATGAATATGTATTTCTTCTTAATATACTACCTTAAATTGGTGCTACAGGGTAAATATGTTATTGAATGGCAAAAAAATTAGGGGAAAGAAAAATTAGTGATAAATAACACACTTTGCAAACTTCATTTCAGGCCACTATTTTGTGGTCGTCATTATTTATGTTTTCTGTTTGAGTAATTAATCTTCCAAGGTAAAATGTCCATTGTGTTTCGTCTATTAGACTCCCATTCCAACAGGTAGATGGTTTACATGCATTGTTTATAATAAAAGCTGTAGATCCCCAGTGTGTCATCCCGTCGCTTTTGTCCTTTGGGTGTTGTGGGATTTCCTTGAAATAGTTACATTTGTTTCTTGAACACACACACACACATACACACACACACGCACGCACACACACACACACACACACACACACACACACACACACACACACACACACCTGAACCTGAACCTGCACCTGCAAACTTGTCATATGAGGAGAGATTGGCTAAACTGGAGTTACCGACTCTGGAGCAAAGAAGAGAGAGAGGTGACCTACTGACCATCTACAGAATCATGAAGGGCATAGAACTACTCAATAGAGAGGACTTGTTAAACTGGGACAAGAGAAGCACAAGAGGACATGGAAAGTAAATAAAAAAAAACATAGCTATAGAAGAGATCTGAAGATAAACAGTTTTCCACATGGAGTGGTAGACACTTGGAACAAACTGGACAATGAAATAATGTGCGCAAAAACCTTTTATGAGTTTAAGAGCAAACTAGACACTGCGAGATACAAAGGCGGGACAGCACGAGCGTACCTCCCCTTCCCGCAAAATACAACTAGGTAAATACATACACACACACACACACACACACACACACACACACACACACACACACACACACACACACACACACACACACACACACACACACACACACACTCCACATGAATCAACTCTGTGTGTGTGTGTGTGTGTGTGTGTGTGTGTGTGTGTGTGTGTGTGTGTGTGTGTGTGTGTGTGTGTGTGTGTGTGTGTGTGTGTGTGTGTGTGTGTGTGTGTGTGTGTGTGTGTGTATTTACCTAGTTTTATTTACTTAGTTGTATTACACAGGAAGGGAGCTATGCTCCTGGTGACCCGTCTTTGTATCTTTCAGTATCAATTTTTTTCTTAAAATCTTGAATAGTATGTGTGTGTGTGTGTGTGTGTGTGTGTGTGTGTGTGTGTGTGTGTGTGTGTGTGTGTGTGTGTGTGTGTGTGTGTGTGTGTGTGTGTGTTTGTGTGTGTGTGTGTGTGGGTTTTGGGTGGGTGTGTGGGTGGGTGTGATTCACCATGGTCTTGGATCACGTGTTGGACTCGTGATCGACAGCTATTTCCCTCCCGATCTATGGGTAATGCTGTGTGACCTTACACGCACACACACATCCAACTCCCCGCCCACGAGAGTTGGACTAACAACTCGCAGCGCAACGATACTGAAATTATTTCGAATCCCGCCCAGGGCTGAAATAATTTCAGTATCGGTGCGCTGCGAATCGTTACTCCAACTTTCGCGGACGGGGAGTTGTGTGTGTGTGTGTGTGTGTGTGTGTGTGTGTGTGTGTGTGTGTGTGTGTGTGTGTGTGTGTGTGTGTGTGTGTGTGTGTGTGTGTGTGTGTGTGTGTGTGTGTGTGTGTGTGTGTGTGTGTGTGTGTGTGTGTGTGTAAGGTCACAGTATTACTCAAAGATCGGTCATATATGAGCTCTGAGCTCTCTTCTGGGAGGGAAATAGCTGTCGATCACGACCACAAGGCCTACATTAGGCAGCTCCATATCCATCACCACCTGTCATCCCCATCCATAAAGTTGTCTAACCGTTTCTTAAAACAACTGATAGTTTCAGCGCTCACTACATAGTTACTAAGTCTATTCCATTCGTTGACCACCCTATTAGTAAACCAATTCTTGCCTATTTCCTTCTTAAATCTAAATTTGTTCAGTTTAAATCCATCACTGGGAGTCCTGCCCTGTTGTTTTAATATAATGACCTTGTTTGCATCACCCTTGTTAAAGCCTTTGATTCACTTGAACACCTCTATTAGATCATCCCGCACTCTGCGTCTTTCCAGAGAGTGTAAGTTAAGGTGCCTAAGCCTCTCTTCGTAAGGCAAATTTCTGAGTCCATGTATCATTTTGGTCATTCTTCTCTGTATTGATTGTAGTGAATTGATGTCCATTATATAGGACGGAGACCAAAAATGTACCGACCATGTGAACAATTTGTTAAGATCATTCTGCAGAATCTCTGCGTCGTCTCCTAACCTAATTAGGCGTCCTATTTTAGTATCGTCGGCAAACTTACTAACATCACTATTTATCTCATCGTCTAAGTCGTTTATGTACATAATAAACAACAAGGGACCCAAAACCGAGCCATGGGAAACCCCACTAGCAACATTACCTCACCTGGAGTTTACTACATTTATGGTTACCCGCTGTTTTCTGTTACTGATCCAAGCTCTAATCCATTCTAACACTTTTCCTCCTGTGTCATGGGCTTTGATTTTATTTAGTAGTCTCTTGTGTGGCACCTTGTCGAACGCTTTGCTAAAGTCAAGGTAAATCACATCGTAATTATCATTGTTATCTGACGCCTTATATACTTTAGTGTAAAAGGAAAGAAGATTAGTCACACATGGCTTACCCTTGGAGAAACCATGCTGTGTGTCACGAATTAAATTATGTCTCTCGATGTGTTCTCTGAGTCTATTTACTATTATTGATTCAAGCATTTTACCTATAACCGATGTCAAACTGATTGGCCTGTAGTTGCATATAGACGATTTATCTCCCTTCTTAAAAACAGGAACAACGTTTGCCTGCCCCCAAGACTTTCTGAATGAAAGATACATGGGGACAGTATTAAAGGATAAGATGTCAAGCTGGAGAGCAGTAACAAACGGAGTTCCACAAGGTTCAGTGCTTGCACCAATAACGTTTCTCGTCTATGTCAGTGACATGATGGAAGGAGCAACAAGCTATATCAACATGTTTGCTGATGACGCAAAAATCATGAAAAGAGTGAAAAATGAGGAGGACGGTAGACTGTTGCAAAAAGATCTAGATACTATTTTTGCATGGAGTAAAGAATGGGAAATGTACTTTAATACAAAAAAAATGCAAAGCACTGAAAATGGGCAATAGCGACACAAGGCCATCTTTAAACTATTCCTTGGGAAGTGAACCGAGTGCAAAAGCAAAAGAGGAGAAACACTTGGGAGTATTGATAAAAGACAACCTGTCACATATCAAATTTTCAACATCACCTCATTCAGCGAAACGAATGTCCTGGTCAGTCCCACCGTTTTATTGGCTCTGTTAACCTTTTCTGTAATATGCTACAAAAAAATTTAGCTTGCTGCCAAAAAAAATCCCTATATCCTTTTCAGAGTTTATTTCACTCATTAAATACTGGTATCCTCCAACTCTTACGTTTGACTTCCCAGTCTGCACATATTTACATTTTTGGGGATGAAATAACAAGTCATTTATCGGACCATTCCCTCATACAGTCAGTTTCATCCTATATCAAATTAATATTTTTTTTCATTCGTTACCCACCTGTAAAATTTTGTATCTGCATGGAGATATATCTTATTCCTATTTCTAAGTGTATCAGGGAGACCATATATATTGTTACGAAGGTGATGCAAGTTTATTCAGGCGTTTGTTTAGGTATAGCTACGTAATAATGCGTAGGTTAGTCTACGTAGTTTGGTTTGTGGACATATGAGGGGGATCATTATATCATACGTCTGGCAGCGTAGTATCCCAATATCAGGTTATGGCCGCAAGTGAGGTCGGAGTCCCCAATGCAATTAGCCTGTCTAAGGGGTGTCTGTTTCCCCTCAAACTATTGTTTGGCTTATATAGTGATTTTTGTGGAAATTATGTAACCAGTGGATGCCCCATATCTTCCTAAACAGGTCTTGTCTTTGGTAAACAACTCTGCGTGAGTACAGTGATGTGCAGTGTTCAAAACAGTAGATAAGTTGTATGACTTCGTCTGAATCTGAGGGGTGTTGTGTTCCCTTGTGCGATTGTTTCCATCTACTGTATTGTGAAATTATTGAACCCTAATCTTGTCTCGGATTGTCAGATTAAGATGAAATATCGTACGTGAGCATTCTGTGGTGTGTGTTTAGTTTATGGTGATATTGTGTAGCGATTGTGTTCACATGGTGTACGATGTTTAGAAATACAAAGTGAACGAAAACTTTAGGGTATCTTTTCTCCCTTTGTATTTACCAAATTGTATTTTGCGGGAAGGGGAGGTACGCTCGTGCTGTCCCGCCGTTGTATCTCGCAGTGTCTAGTTTGCTCTTAAACTCATGAATGGTTTTTGCGCACACTATTTCATTGTCTAGTTTGTTCCAAGTGTCCACCACTCTATGTCGATTTTTTTTTTCAGATCTCTTCTGTAGCTGTTTTTTTTTTCTTTCCATGTCTTCTTGTGCTTCTCTTGTCCCAGTTTAACAAGTCCTCTTTGAGTATTTCTGTGCCCTTCATGATTCTGTAGATGGTCAGTAGGTCACCTCTCTCTCCTCTTTGCTCCAGAGTCGGTAACTCCAGTTTAGCCAATCTCTCCTCATATGACAAGTTTTCAAGTGCAGGTGCCATTTTTGTGGTTGCTCTCTGGATTCATTCTATTTCCTTTATATTATTTTTTGGTACTGGGTGACCACAATGTCGCCGCATATTCTAGTCTAGGCCTTATCAGTGTGACCAATATTTTTTAAATCATTTCTTCGTCCAAATATGTAAATGCCACTTTTATTGATCTTAGCAATTTTGTTTATCTGTTTATCATAGGACAGGTCATTTGAGATAATTACACCCAAATATTTTTCGGATCTCTCCTTCTTTACCTCCATGGTTCCAATCTTATATTGTCCTGATATTCTATTTTTGCTTTTTCCAAACTCCATTATGCTACACTTGTTAATATTGAAGTCCACTTCCCATTTCTGACTCCAGTTCCATACCTTATTCAGGTCCTCCTGCAGTGATTCACAATCCTTTTCAGTTTTTACTTTCCATAACAGTTTGGCGTCGTCTGCAAAGAAGCTCATTTAACATTTCACATCATCATCCATGTCATTCACATAAATAGCAAACATTATTGGAGCCAATACAGATCCTTGCGGTACTCCACTGATCACCTCTTTCCAACCTGGATATTTTTCTCTGAGCGCTACTTTCATCTTTCTACCAGTCAGGAAGTCCTCCATCCATTTTAGTAGGTTCCCTTGTATCCCTACTATATGTTCAATTTTTTTTTTTTTTTTTTATAATTTTTGTGTGATACTTTGTCAAAAGCTTTTTGTAAGTCCAGGAAGACACAATCAGCCCATCTATTCCTTTCTTGCACTATGTCTATTAATCTTGAGTAGAAACATCAAGTTTGTGGTACATGATCTTCCTTGTCTGAACCCAAATTGTCTTGGGTTTATTATATTATTATCTTCCAGGTGTTTTACCCATCTATTCTTGATGATTTTCTCACAAATTTTGGCTATAATGCTTGTTAGTGAGACTGGCCTGTAGTTAGTTGGTTCCTCCTTGTTTCCTCCTTTATATATTGGTACAATGTTAGCATTTTTCCAGTCTTTTGGTATTTTTCCTTCTTTAAGTGAGCAACTTATTATGTTATGTATTTTGTCCGTTAGTTCTTCTTTGCATTCTTTTAGAATCCAATTTGCAATTCCATCCGGGCCATGTGATTTCCTGACGTCAAGGTTTGATAGATGTTCCAATATTTCTTTTTGTGTTATTGTTATCTCGCTCATGGGGGGAGATCGCCTTTCATTACCTTCGTCCCAATATTGTGCTTTCTCTCTCGTAAAGACAAATTTGAAGTGATTATTCATGACTTCGGCCATTTCTAACTCTTCTGTGTATTCTATATTCCCTTAGCGTAGTTTCACATTCCTGTTTGTTTTTAAGTTTACCATTCACGTATCGATTGAATAGTTTGGGTTGCTCTTTGCATTTATTTACAATATCCTTTTCATGGTTCCTCTTTTCCTCTCTTCTCACATTAACATACTCATTTCTATAGTTTATATAGACTTGCCATTTTCCAGGTTTTTTTTTATCTTTTCTCCATCTTTTCCAAACTCTGTCCCTTCTATCCTTTGCATCACTGCATCTTTTGTTGAACCAGCATTTAATGTACACTCTCTAGCTTCTGTCTTGGTACGTGCCTATTCACCCCTTCATTGTAATTATCCATCAAGATATCCCATTACTCTTCCATTTTTGTCTCTTCCATGTAAAATTTTTCCCAGTTTGCATTCTGGAAGAATATCTTTAGTTTTGCAAAGTCCGTTCTGTTGTACATCAATCTTCCTTTCCTATGTTTTTCATTTCTCTCCATGTATATTTCTTCCTTTAGTTCAGTCTCAATGAGTAAATGGTCATTCTTTCCAATTGGTGTCTTGTATTGGATTTTATCCACAATTTCAGGTTCTGTTGTAAATATTAAATCTAGTTTCGACGGATCCTTGTTATTTCTGTATCTGGTGTTTTCACTGACCCACTGATTCATTGTATATTCCATGGTTATGTCTAGTAGTACATTACCCCACAAGTCTTCTCCTCCTCTCACGTCATGTTCTCCCAACAAATTTCATTGCAATTGAAGCTCCCCATAATTACCAGATTACCACCGCCCATTAGTATCTCATTTAATGATTGCCTTGTATCTTCTAGCATTTTCGTATGCTCGTTCTCTTTCCAAGCGTTCGTTTTTGGGAGCACATAAGTCACCAAAAAAATTCTACTTTTCATGTTCTTGTCTTCGACTTTTATCATGATCAGTTCTACATTATCTTTGTCCTCCGCAATTTTTGTCACATTCAAGTTTTTCTTGGCCAAGAACATGATTCTTCCTCCCTCTTTCTTGTCTCTGTTTTTAATCCAGTAATTGTATAGTCCATGTCCAACATCGATGGATGGTATTTCACCCCTTAGTTTAGTCTCCACAATTCCCATTATGTCTGTTTTTTCTTCTAGCAGGTAATCATTAAGTTCATTCAGTCCTGAAATTAATTCGTCAATGTTGTTATAGGCTACTTTCAATTTTCTTCTTTCCATTTTTTTTTTTCTGTCTTTGGTTCGCCCATTCTGATGTACCATTTCCTCAGTCTCATGTCGATTACTCTCCAATAGAATTCCTTACTTTCGGCCTCTGTTCTCTTCGCGTTTTTTTCCTTTGCTTCATCTCTTAGAGTATTTTCTTTTTCTAATTCCTCAATACTCATTTCTCTTTTGATCCATATCTTGTTGTACTCTTCACCCCTTACCAAGTTACCTGCTTTTTCAAATATGTCTTCTACTACCATTTGTGATCTTAGTTTTATCTTTAGGGGTCGATTTCTATCCTTAGAATAGTGATCGATTCTATATGCATCGTCTATGTCTTTACATGCTTCTTGGGCTCCATCCTAAATTTCTTTTAGGATTGCTATTGCTGTCTCTTTTTCTCTCATGTACCTCGCCAGACCATGTTTTTATTTTAGTTCATATACACAATACATTTTTTCCTACCCACTGTGCCTCTGACCTAATCTGCTTTTTCATTAATTACTTGGATAGTTGTCTTTTGCATTTTCCTGTATTTGTTGTTGGACTGTTTCTTTGAAAACAATTTCTTTATTTTCAATGCTTTGCTTCCATTTCTTAATCTTTTGGTTGACTTCCTCTCCCAAGTTCTCTTCGATTTTTTCAGGCATTTCTTGTATTTGTTGTTTACCTCTTTTTTTAAGTTTTCGCTATTAGTAGTATAATTAATTCTCTTCTTTTCATTATCACTCTTCAGCTCTCTTATATAATTTTTTATTTCCTTAATCTCGTTTCTTAGATCCAAGTTAGTTTTCCTCAGGTCGGAAATTTCAATGTTTGCTTGCGCTAAGCAATCCATTAGTCCAACGATTTCGTTCCTTAAGTCCATAATTTCATTCTCCCACCGTATCCTATTTTTGCTCATTTCCCTCTTTATCTCTAAGATTCAACTTAAAACTCCTTCTTTCGTACTTACCGAATCCAGAAAAAGCATTGTTGTAATATTCCCGCATGGCCGCTGGAGTCTCGTAAAGTTTGTTACATCGGGGCTCGGTGTGGCGTCACTATAGATGGCTCTGATTCGCAGTTGTCGTTCGAGTCAGATTTTTCGTTGTTTTTTATTTATTTATTTATTTATTTTATTTATTTATTTATTTATTTGCTACTTGCGTCTTAATACATTTAACTAGCACTGCAGAGAATGAGAGATATCATTTCGGACACCCACGATTTCTCCCCTCCCATACAATACAAACCAGATTTCCTTTTTCGTTGTTTATCATCTTCTTTGGGACCCAGCGACAAAGGTGTTGACAGTTCCGTGGTCGGCGTGTGTATGTGTGAATATTTGCTCGCGTATGAGAACCACGACGAACTTAAAGGTGTTGTATGATTATGTCTTTATACGACTTGCGAAACGAATAAAGTAAAACGCGAAGGTCCTAAGACTGGCCCCTGTGGAACACCAGTTTTCACCCCATGCCAATCTGACTTTTCTCCGTTAACCAAAACTCACTGCTTTCTAGACTTTACGAAGGCCTTTAGCCAATTTGACTAAGATCTCGCCAATTATGAAACTCGTATTTTTCTAGTAATCAACTGCGTAATACCTTGTCAATTGCATTCATGAAGTCACAATACGATACATCTGTTGCAGAACCCTCTTCTAATGTTTGTGCACATTCATCTGTTACTGTTATAAGTTGCAGAACTGTAGAACGCCCCTGTAAAATCCAAACTTTCTTACTAAACAGCATATTTGTTTTCAATTATTCTACATGCCCTTCCCAGTATCAGTGCTTCCATTGGCTTACGCTTTTGGCTACACTTATGAGGCTTACTGGCTTGACATTTCCCGAATCATTTCCGTTTTCTTGCTAAAATATGACGGTTGTATTATCTTCCAATCTAAAGTTAATACTCCATATTCAAAGAACATTCGAACAACCGACATAGAAAGGCTCTGAATTCCTCGACTGATTCATATATAATTCTTGGATGTAGACCTTCTGATTTTAGTGACATATTATTCATTTTTATGACTCTTTATTTCGACAGTTCATAAGTCAGTAGTTGTTAAAGTGGGGACACGAACTCGTATATTTAAATATTAGGGATAACTCATTCGGATTCATTTGTGAACACTTCACAAAGATATTATTCGAGCATATGGCTTAGACGATTTAGCCGACTTATCAATATCTATATACAACTGTGGTATTCCTCGTTCTCTAGTTAATTTTTCTCGAACAATTTTCCAGAACAATATTGGATTTTGTTGAACAAATCTTGTGATATCACGTTCTTTATTTGAAATTATTTTTCTATTTTTGTATCTTATCTAATTGTTGATTCTTCGGTGTTTCGTGTTCTTGCCTTCTGCAATCTGTGTCACTAGCGATCATAAATGTTCGTAGTTGTTTTAGACGTACGTAAAGACTTCTTTTTTATAATTTTTGTCCACAATATTCTATTCAAAGGTAAATTAGATGGCATGTTTCCACGAGTCCGGCGTTTGTTTTGTGCTCATTA
The DNA here is from genome assembly GCF_046742065.1 of Oratosquilla oratoria. Taxonomy (NCBI): domain Eukaryota; kingdom Metazoa; phylum Arthropoda; class Malacostraca; order Stomatopoda; family Squillidae; genus Oratosquilla; species Oratosquilla oratoria. Next base: position 60,478,996 of record NC_134797.1, read on the forward strand.
TATTTGTATTATATTTTTCTCGTCTTATGTCTTCAGTTGTGCCTCAGCCTATATTTTCTGATCCTCAAATTGTGCCTCCGACTGTAATCGGGCTTATAAATTTTTATCCTATGTAATTATAACATTATTGGTTATAATATTTGACTGCATTTTTTTTGTTAAAGACTAAAATTAACCAGCCTTGCTAACAATTGCAATCTAACCTAACCTCACCAAACCTGATGCAAACCTAATGTAACCAGGCCTCAGACATAGCTTATTTGTAAAAAGAAAATAAATGAATAAAAAAAAGACATCTCATTTGCTATCTCTGTCACTGAAAGGGATAAGAGTGAGTAAATGTATCAACAACATACTGTATGCCCAGTTTTCTGAGCTTGAAATATATCAAATGTACATGTGTATGGAGTTAAGGTGTGGAAGTGGGTATATACAAGCAGCTGAACCATGTAAGAGTGACACCTGATATAATCTTAGAAAGGTAGAATGAAAAATGTAAAAGCCCTCTCAATAACAGCCTAATAACAGGTGTCATCCTGCTCTTTGTTGTAAGGATTTTCTCTCCTATCTCTACACCAAAAGTCTTCTTCCCCCTTTTGAGGGAGGTAGTCAACCAAGGAATGCACCCACACTCCACCCATCCCACACTTGTCCAACACCCATTTGTTTCTCATTTAAGAATCAGCCCCTTGTGCATAACAGGCCATCCCTGCCCTCTGCCCACTGTGTGAGTCAGAAGTAATGCAGAATACAGCACAACAGGGCCTAACAACTAATGCTAGTTCACCCCCACTGATTTATTTAAATGGCAACATTCTCTCCTTGTCTTCTTATGAGAAAATGGGCACAATCACCCTTTCATACAGTCATCTCTCCCTCCATGCTTACATACCCATTTCTAATTACAACTTTCATTTCCTCTTCCCTCACTTAAGAATTATACAGTTCCTCTAGCTGTTCTCCAGCCCACTGCCACCCTCACCCCTTGTATATCTTATCACCATACTTAACTGACATTTCCTTTCAACTACTTCTTCATATGGTACACCTCCCTGAACTCTATCACTAACTGCCTTAGACCTTCCTCTGACAGCCATAATTGCATTGTCAACAGTAAACAACAACAGGTTCAACTGTCCCCCCACTTCTGCTAACCATCTTCAGTACCTTGCCCTTTACCATCATGTTTACTTTGTATACAACCTCATCCTTTACCAGGAGGTGCCAAGTTAAAAGGGAGGGTGAAGGGGAGTGGAATATATAGGAAATGGAATGGATGGGAGTGGTTTCTATGCCTTTTTCTTTTTGGCTACCCCCCATGTAGGGGGAAAAAGCCTTTGGTATATGTATGTACAACCTCATCCTTGAATACACTCAACAACTATGGTGACATAACAACCCTGGTACAGACCTACTATCAACTTGCACCATTCACTCTCATGATTCACAACCCTAACACATGCTTTACTACTCAAGTGAAAGCTTTTCACTCCCCTTAACAGATTTCCCCCACTCCCATACATCTGCCATGACCTCCTGTCTACCCAGTCATAAGCCTTCTCTGGATCCTCAAGAAACACTCCCAAAAACCTCTACCTTTTGCCAGAAACTTCTCATATCTGTTCTACTCCAAAAATTTGATCTCCACACCCTGCACCATGCCTAAATCCACACTACTACCTAATTATCCTGTGTTCCTTTTCTAATCCTCTCAATGCACAGCCTTTCCAACTGCATTTATTTTTTAAAGCAGAACAACATGAGCAGTCCTCACTAGTCAATATACAAAACTGTTACCTTTAATCATAACACAGTTTTAGACCACTGCACTCCACACTCTTCTGATAGACCTCACACAAAGAGTTTTTGATGGCATCAATTCAGATAGGCCTCCACATAGAACATTTCTTATAATTCTAGACATTAGTGAAGCTTTTAATGCCATCCCTTGACACAATCTTGTAAACAAAATATACAATGCAGACGTGCACAATAATGCCAAAAGATGGCTAGTTAGTTGGCAAGTAGACATGCTTATGTGTCATATAATGGCCAATCATTGCACACCAGAAACTTTAGAAATGGAATACCTAAGGGTTCAGTTCTATCCCCCATACTATAATCTATACATACATAATATACCCACACCCGAGAAATACAAATTGCTTATGCAAATGACATCATATTTACATGCACACACTGTAATGCAGACAAGGCCACAGAAATACCACAGCCATACCTCAACCCACTCAACACCTGGTTCACTACAAAAAGACTCAAAATAGCCCCAACCAAATCCACAGCCACATGTCTCATCAACTGGACAGCAGAACATAATTACATATCACACCTCTTTATCAGCAACACCCTCATATCATGCAAATATCTTGAGGAAGTGAACATTCTGACAGACATTGAATTTGGCTTCAGACCTGAAAGGTCGCATGTGTTGAACCTTTTACGCTTTTACTCAAGTGATTGATATGCTGCAAGAGAAAGATGGGTGGACTATGTACTTTGACCAAAAGACGGCATATGATAAGGTACCTCACAGTCGACCTATGTGGGAATTGGAACACGGAGGACTGAAAGCCAAACTACTAGAATGGATGAAAGATTTTTTTGAATGAAGGACAGTATGTCAAAATGGAAAGAAGTAATGGGCAGAATTCCACAGGGTTCAGTATTTCCACCAATAATGTTTCTTGTGTATGTCAATGACATGATAAAAGGAACAATAAGGTATGCCAACATGTTTGCAGATGATGCAAAAATCATGAAAAGAGTGAAATGTGAGGAGGATGGTAGACTATTGCAAAAAGATCTAGACACTATTTTTGCATGGAGCCAAGAACAGAAAATGAACTTCAATACCAAAAAGTGCAAAGTACTAGAAATGGGCAATAGTGGCAAAAGACTATCCTTAAACTATTCCTTGGGAAGTGAAGCCAATACAAAAGCAAAAGAGGAGAAAGATTTGGGAGTGTTGATAAAGATAACCTGTCACCTGATAGACATATCAGCAGGATTGTGAGAGAGACATACAGACTGCTGCAAAATATTAAAGTGGTGTTTCACTGTATAGATAAAGAGATAATGAAAAAATTAATTGAAACCTTGATCTGTCCAAGACTGGAATATGCATCAGTAGTATGACCCCTACAACAACCTAGTCCCAGTATCCTGTAATACTTCCATACAAAGTCACATACTACACACTCACATCACAAAAGAAACATTCCTTAATAGACTACCAAATTCTATGCTTCAAACTCTCCAAGAAATAAAACCAGTTGAGAAATCACTCCCAACATATGTGAGAGTTGCACTGGTACATTTAGGTCATCCCATACTAAAACAGTTCCAATACAGAATTGGCCTGGTAACAGACACCCATTGACCTAGATGCAACCACCACACAGAAAACATAGACATTATACTATACTGTTCTACCCACACTCTCTCCAGAGAGCAATACAAAATTTCATCACTGAATGACTTACAGGTTGAACTGTTGACAGTGATTTGTATTAGGGAGGGGAGGGAAGGACAGGTCTCCTGCAAGAGAGAACTAAGGCAACAAACTGATTGATTGATCTTGTCATCCCTTCATTGATATTCCCAACAAACTTATGTGAATTAGTTATTTAGATGCTATCTCCAACAGGATTTCGAGCAACAAGGGAGTATACCTCATGAAATATGTTAACAATCCAGAAAACATTTTACAAGGCATCACCAGTGGTTTCTCAACTAATTAGAACATCTGCATATGGATACCAGCAAGTAGCTTCACAGACCAAAGGTTTGTGACATGAAAAAAGAGAGGACCCTGTTGCTAGATAAATAGAGAATTTTCTTATTAATTTCTAATTTGTAATTATAACTTAGTTACTTAAATATTTTAAAGTGTCAAGATTACTACTGTATTATCATATGAATAATTATCTTTGTGATAGTATGGAAACAAATCATAGAAGCTGTAGTGCCTCTGTATATTATTGTGATTTATTGCAGGGGAGGAAAATGCTGCTACTATAGAGGATCTAAAAAGGCAGCTTTCTATTCAGTTTACAAAGGCAAAACTTGGATTCTTCACTCAGTCGCCTCCACACCAAGAAAATCCTTTCACCAACAATGCCTTCCTTACTCAGTATTTGCAACATGCAGTACCAAAGGAGGTCAGGTTCTATAAGTAGTCAAGCTGTTCATGTCATAGTTTTCAAAAATTAATTTATGACACAGTAGACCCTCGATATATCAAACTAAACATTATACCCAAAAGTATGTATTGTATGTACACATGTATTTGAATTTTCCATGCAGGGGCCATCCTTGTAGAAACTTTCACCGCATATACCAAACTTGTTCATTATATCAGATGAATGGTTGGTAGGTCTCAATAGGGTTGATATAGCTGAAATTCAGTGTAACAAGGTTTGGTATAGAGAGGGTTTACTGTATACTTCTAATGTTCTCCCCTTTATAAAGGAGGTGGCCAAGTCAAATCACATACAGATGTATAATACATGGAATACCTTAGAAGGTGATATATCCCAAGCTGGAACAATACATGAACTCAAATCTAGATGTGATAATTGGAAATCAAGGATATAGTCCAAAGTGGTACTGTATATGAATTGGAAGCTAGATATGATAAATTGGGGAGTAGGAGACAGGACCCAATGAGTGTTACTCCTTTCCTGTATACTACAGTTATGTAAATACAGTATAATAGCACCAACACAGAATAGTGTTGTCCACAGATTCAAGTGCCCCAGATGCAACCATCACACAGAGGTCCCAGAACACCTCATACTACTGTGCCGCACACTAACAATCTGTAGATGACAAAACAGTATAGCTTCCCTGAGTGATATATGGTCCTGCTTGAAGAATGATGCCAGCTACCTAAAGGCCACAGGTCTGCTGTAAGAGAAACCAAGGGAAATGGATTGATTGAAAGAGTGTATGAGGATGAGTCATTGCTACATATTAAGAAATGGGGATAAAACAGCTCCAGCTGTCAGGTGCCTTGCAAGAGATGTACCTCATTACATTGTCTGATTCAAGCAGTGTGATAAGGAACAGTGACCCTTTATTCCTGAGATACTGAGATAGGAAGGTTGGTTTAATAGTTTTTATTCACCCACAATGTGGATATCTGCCATGATTTGACCATCCCATGACAGTATAAGGGGGGAAATGTCTTTGGTAAATATGTTCTTTGCAACTGTTCCTCATAGTGAAAAATATACAATTGTTTCACCTTTGGCTATTGAACCCAATGAATATGAAAAATTGCTAACATTATTCTCATAGGAATGTACCTATTAGGGTTACAGAGAGCAGGATGCTTAGTCCCACCATTCTGTCCCATTAGAACTGCCTTTTACGACCTTAGTGGTGGATGGGAGTGGAATGGGTGGGGATGAAGTGGGTAGGAGTGGGTATATGCCTTTTGAATTGGCTACCTCCCTGGTAAGGGGGAAAAAAATTTAGTATATTGATAGGTTTATTCTCTTTATATATGCTCAAACTTTTTGATCATTCAGGTAAGAAATGAGATATGGGGTGATTTACTTAACTTTGGAAGGAGAGCAGTTACGGACATCTATAACTTAGGACGAGAGTGCGAATTAAATCCTCCTGTTGTTCGCACCTTTGATGCATGGGGCAACAGGCAAGATGAGCTTGGTAAGTAATAAAGGCAAAAAACTTGTATATGTAAGTTTAACCATTAGATATTGCTATAAGCTTAACCATTGGATTTTGAAATTACCTTTTCTGTTCACTTCTAGATGTGCAATAACTGAAAAAAACACATACACACACACAAGATTGGAAAGATGCAAACATAGTGCCAATACATAAAGGAGGAAACAGGGAAGATCCTACAAACTTTAGACCGGTGTCCCTCACTAGTACAATAGCTAAAATATGCGAAAAGATCATCAGAAGCAGATGGATCAAACATTTGGAAGAAAACAATATAATAAACCCCAAACAATTTGGTTTTAGAAGTGGAAGATCGTGCACCACAAACCTAATATGCTTTTACTCGAGACTGATTGAAATAATACAAGAAAGAGATGGTTGGGCGGACTGCGCCTTCCTGGATCTGCAAAAGGCTTTTGACAAGGTACCACACAAAAAATTAATAAACAAAATTGAAAAAATAGGAGGAATTCAAGGCAGGCTGTTGGAATGGATGAAGGACTTTCTAAATGGAAGAAAGATGAGAGTGGTACTTAGAGATAAAAACTCGAAATGGGAAGAAGTAAAAAGTGGCGTCCCTCAGGGCTCTGTTTTGGCTCCCTTAATGTTTGCCATATACATAAATGATATGGACAAAGGAGTGAATTGTTACATGAATTTCTTTGCTGACGATGCTAAATTGCTCAAGAGAGTGAAAACAGAAGAAGATTGCAGATCGTTACAAGATGACCTACATAAAGTATGGGAATGGAGTCAGAAATACGAAATGAATTTCAACATCAAGAAATGTAGCATAATGGAGTTCGGAAAAGGCAAAAATAGAGTTTCGGGAAAATATATGATTGGAGACAAAGAAGTAAAGAAAGTTAACTCAGAGAGGGACCTAGGAATAATCATCTCAAGTGACTTGACACCTGACAAACATGTAAACAAGATATTTGGAGAGACTTACAATTTGTTAAGATCAATGAAGGTGGCATTCGACTACATGGATGAAGAGATGGTTAAGAAATTAATTGTTACATTGATAAGACCGAAACTAGAATATGCTATATCAATGTGGGCACCTAGCACAAAGAAATTAGAAAGAATCCAAAGAGTGGTGACTAAGATGGCACCTACACTATCAAATTTGACATATGAACAAAGATTGGAGAAATTACAACTGACAATGTTAGAGCAGAGAAGGGAGAGAGGCAATTTATTGACCATTTTCGGAATTATGAAAGGAATGAAAGTTCTTGATAGAGATGATCTAGTAAAATGGGACCAAAGAGAAACAAGAGGACATGCAAAGAAACTAAAGAAAGACAGGTACAGAAGAGATCTGAAAAAGAACAGTTTCCCACACAGTTAATGCCAGAACTATACACGAATTCAAAAGCAAACAGGATGTGGAGAGATACTAAAACGGGTCAAAATGAGCATAGCTCTAGTCCCATAAAATACATCTAGGTAAATACATCGGTCAGGGTGGCAGCGAAGTCTGGACTCCAGTGAAATCTTCAAAATTACGAGGATCACAACGACAAGGAAGTACCTGTGTTATATTAATAGGGAAGGGGAAAACTCGTGGTGTAGTGGGAACGTGAAGAAAAAGGAGAAGGGGAGGGATTACTGAGGAAAATGGAAGGAAATGAGGAAGGGGACGAACGGGCCCTGGATCTCAGGAGAAGCGTAAACAAACGGGGGCCCGAATACACAGACAAACAAGGAAGCAGAGGTGTCAAGAGCAGAAATATAGATAATAGCAGCTGAATGGAAAGAGAAGATAACTACTTTTATGGATTTAATGAGGGAGGAGGTGACAACTTCCCCCGACTAGTAAATCTAGAGGAGAAACTAAAAAAAATGAACGAAGAATGGAAGGTTAGATTTGACCAATTAACTCAAGTTGCCGAGAAAGTTGATAAACTGGAAGAACTAAGGAAAGAGAATCAAAATCTAACTAAAGAAATAGAAGAATTAAAAAGACAGTTAAGAGAAGTAAAGGAAGAGAATGAGGAATTAAAGAGGAATAATAAAGAAAATAAAGAGTCCATAGCAAAAGAGGTAAGTGGTTGGAAAAAAGTACAAGAGAACAATAAAATGGAATTTAGAGGTATAATGGAACAGCAGATGAAAGAACAAACTACGGACACAGTTATTAAAGTGATGAGGGAGAAGGAGAATATAGTAAGAGACTTAGCGGATAAAAAGAAATGTATAATTATATTAGGGATGGAAGAGAAGTATAATCAAAATAGGACTACAAGAATGAAGGAGGAAAAGGAAAAAGTAAATAATATATTAGAAGTAGTTCAAGAAGATGAACCAGAAATAGGGAAACAAATAGAAGAAATATATATAGGCTCGGGAAATACAATACAGATAAGACCAGACCAATTAAGGTTAAATTCAGGTCACAAACGACAGCAGAGAATATCTTAGCAAAAACAGGGAAACTAGCAGACAGTGAGCAATATAAAAAGGTATGGATAAAAAGAGAAATGAATAAAGAGGAAAGAGAGGATGAGAAAACAAAAAGACTAGAAGCTAAGGAAAAAACGAGAAAAGAACAGAGTCAGAAAAAGAGAAATTATATTGGAGAGTAGTGAATATGAAAGTGAGAAAATGGTTCATAGAAGAGGAAAACGGAAAACACAATGGAAGTAGCAGAAAATTAAAAGTGTCTTACACAAATATAGATGGCTTAATAATAGGCTTGAATGAACTGAATGATTATCTGAAGGAAAAAGAAATGGACATAATGGGAATTGTAGAGACAAAATTGAAAGGTCCACTACCACCCAACAGTGTAGGACATGGTGCATATATTTACTGGATTAGAAACAGAGAGGTAAAACAAGGGGGTGGAGTTATGTCCCTGACTGAGAAGGATATAAATGTGAGGAATGTCACATATGGAAAGAATAGAGTAGAGATGATTATGATAGAAGTGGGAGACAGGGATGGGAAGAGCAGGAAGTTTGTAGTAATTTATATGCCTCCTAAAACGGCCTCATGAGAAGAGAGAGAACACAAAAGTATGTTAGAAGATGCAAGGATAACACTAAATAAGATAATGGAAGATAGAGGAAGAATAGTTATAATGGGTGACTTTAATTGTTAATAAATCTGCTGGGAAGAGATGACAATGAAGGGGGGGAGATGACCTATGGGGAAATGTACTACTTGATATGATTATAGAACATACAATGATGCAATGGATTCAAGAGAATACTAGGTATAGAAATGAAGAAGAACCATCAAGACTGGACCTATTAATCACATCAGAACTTGAAATAGTGGAAAAGATTATAAGACTCCAACAAGTAAAAGTGACCACATATTGATTGAACTGGAACTAAATGAGGAAAAATACATGAAAAAATGAACAATATAGAAAGGGAAGATTGATGTATGATTTTTTTTTTTTTTTTTTTTAATAAAATAAGAGAATTCTTTCAAAAAGCAGACTGGGAAAGAATACACAAGGAGGAAACAACAGTAGAAGAGAAATTGAATATTTTGACAAAAAATTATAAAGGAGTGGAAAAGTATGTTCCAAGACAAAAGCAAGAAAAAGAATATGTAAAGTGCTGGTACATCAAAAGATGTAGGGAATTAAAAGACAAAAGAGAGAAAGCTTGGATGAAATGGAAAAAAAGACAAAAGACCTGAAAAATGGAAAATATATACTAGTTATAGAAATGAATATGTACAAGTGTGCAGAGAAGAAAAGAGAAAATATGAAAAAGATGTCATAGAAAAATGTAAAGATCAACCAAAACTATTTTACAGATTTGTAAACAACAAACTGAAAAACAAACAAGAATTATTGAAACTATGGCAAGGAGTTGAATACACAGAGGAAATAGAAATGGCAGAAATTATGAACAAGCATTTTAAATCGGTGTTTACAAGGGAGAACATGCAACCTAGAGATATCGAATGGGAGGAGAAAGTCCCCCCTATGAAAGAGATAGAAGTATCAAGGAATGAAATAATGAAACACTTGAGTAATCTCGATGTCAGAAAATCGCATGGACCAGATGAAATAGCAAACTGGATTTTGAGAGAATGCAGGAATGAACTAACAGACAAAATACATAGCCTAATAAACAGTTCATTGAAAGAAGGAAAAGTTCCAAAAGATTGGAAAAGAGCAAATATAGTACCAATATATAAAGGGGGAAACAAGGAAGACCCTACTAACTATAGACCGGTCTCTCTAACAAGTACGATAGCAAAAATTTGTGAAAGAATTATCAAAAGTAGATGGGTAAGGCATTTGGAAAAAAAACAATGTACTAAATCCAAGGCAATTTGGATTCAGACAAGGACAGTCATGTGTCACAAACTTAATGTGTTTCTATTGAAGGCTAATAGATGTAATACAAGAAAGAGATGGATGGGCTGATTGTGCATTTCTAGACCTGAAAAAAAGCTTTTGATAAGGTGCCACATAAGAAGTTGCTTAAGAAATTAGAAACTGCAGGAGGAATATAGGACAAACTGCCGAAGTGGATGGAAGACCTCTTGCATGAAAGAAAAATGAGAGTAGTGATAAGAGACAAACATTCTAATTGGGATGAAGTGATAAGTGGTGTTCCACAAGGAACAGTTCTGGGCCCAATAATGTTTGCTATATATATTAATGATATGGATAAAGGAATTGAAAGTTATATGAGCTTCTTTGCAGATGATGCAAAATTGTTGAAAAAAAGTGAACACTGAAGAAGATTGTGAGTCGCTACAGAATGATCTCAATAAAGTATGGGAATGGAGTAGGAAGTGGGAGATGGAATTCAATTTTAAGTGTAGTATAATGGAATTTGGAAGAAGCAAAAAAAGAATAACAGGATCATATAAATTGGGAGAAGAAGAAATAAAAAAAAGTAGAAAATGAGAAGGACCTGGGAGTCATTATTATGAATAATATGTCCCCTGAGAAACATGTAAACAATTTTTTTGGAGAAACTTATAATTTAATAAGAACAATCAAAGTAGCATTTACATACCTGGATGAAGAAATAGTGAAGAAAAGACTAGTCACTTTGATAAGACCAAGATTGGAATATGCAGCAATGACGTGGTCACCAAGTACAAAAAAATGTATAACAAAACTTGAAAGAATACAAAGAGCAATTACAAAATTGATACCAACACTCTCAGAACTATCATGTGAAGAGAGACTAGCAAAACTTGAGCCACAGACACTAGAGCAAAGAAGAGAGAGAGACTTGATAACTATAGAATCATGAAAGGCATAGAAACTATTGATAGAGAGGATCTAATAAAATGGGATAGTAGAAATACAAGAGGACACAGAAAGAAAATCAAGAAAGACAGTTATAGAAGTGATCTGAAAAACAACAGCTTTCCCCACAGAGTAATAGACATTTGGAACAAGTTAGATGAGAAAGTGGTGTGTGCAAAAACATACACAAATTTAAAAACAGTCTAGATAAAATGAGATATGAAGACGGGACACCACGAGCATAGCTCCCCTTCCCGTAAAATACAACTAGGTAAATACATATACGTGTATGTATATATATATATATATATATATATATATATATACAGTATATATATATATATATATGTATACATATACAGTAGCCGCGAAAAGTTTGGGCGCAAAATTATAGGCGCCCCAACTTTCCCCCAAACTCAAAACATGCGAAAAATACAACTTTCCACCCAAACTTTTCGCTATTTTTCAATGCTAGCGTTTGTACCCGTATTTAGCCGAGACAATACACACTATTTGGCAACTCTGTTTAGGCGCACTCAATGTCACATGGAGTCAGTTTCTAAACATCTCTCACGGAGAGTAGTCTTTTTGTGCCTTGATATCTCCGTAATGGGAAGTGGTAAAGAGCTGGAAAGAAACACAGTTGTTACAATCATAACCCTCTATAAGGAGGGTTATAAGTATAAAGATATTGCTACTCGTGTGGGAATTGGAATGCGTCAAGTGCAAAAGTGGACCAAGAAATTTCGAGACGAAGGAAGTGACATCATTCGTACTCCAAAGCATCGCTCTGGTCGGCCAAGGAAGATATCAAATTGTACTTCTACGGTTCTAACTGCCTCCTACGGTTATTAGGAGGCAGTTAGAACTGTAGAAGTACGATTTGATATCTTCCTTGGCCGACCAGAGCGATGCTTTGGAGTACGAATGATGTCACTTCCTTCGTCTCGAAATTTCTTGGTCCACTTTTGCACTTGACGCACTCCAATTCCCACACGAGTCGCAATATCTTTACACTTATAACCCTCCTTATAGAGGATTATGATTGTAACAACTGTGTCTCTTTCCAGCTCTTTACCACTTCCCATTACGGAGATATCAAGGCACAAAAACAGAGACCACCGCAAAAAAAAGACTACTCTCCGTGAGAGATGTTTAGAAACTGACTCCATGTGACATTGAGTGCGCCTAAACAGAGTTGCCAAATAGTGTGTATTGTCTCGGCTAAATACGGGTACAAACGCTAGCATTGAAAAATAGCGAAAAGTTTGGGTGGAAAGTTGTATTTTTCGCATGTTTTGAGTTTAGGGGAAAGTTGGGGCACCTATAATTTTGCGCCCAAACTTTTCGCGGCCACTGTATATATATATATATATATATGTATATATGTACACATTGGTAGAAGGCCGTGTTGAATGCATGATTTGAGAAATTCATTAGCAACAATGTTATTGTTGAGCTTGTATTGAAGTTTTTCCTTGTTTCAAATGATACAATTTTGGGCAGGCATGAGGTTGTTGAGTAGAAGTCCAAAAGGCATTTTAAACTATTTATCTCTTATTCTCCTAGATGTTTTTTGATCCGACTAGGTCATCCTCAGGAAGGAAGTTAGAACAGGTGGTGGGTACTTGGTCTTATGTATTGGTCGTGCATGGTGAGAGGTCCCATGGTATGTGCTATACAAAATAATACTTTACCTTGAACTCTTTGTTTCCAGTTACGTGTTCTGCTTGGAAACAACTGAAGAGAATTTCTGCTGAAGAAGGGCTTATTGCCACTGCATATGAAGGAAAATTTGCAGAATATGACCGCCTCTACCAGATGGTGAAGCTGTATCTGTTTTCTCCAGTATCTGGGCTTTACTCTTGCCCATTGGCCATGACAGATGGTGCAGCTAAGACAGCATCTGTAAGTTCTGAAAATCATACTTACATTCAGGTCTATATATGCATTAATGCCCCCCAGCACCAAAGTTAGATACAATGGCCCCTCCATGTAGCTTCTACCAATCATGATATGAATGATGATATTGATAATAATGATATATACATATGCCAAAGGCTTTTTCCCCCATACAAGGGAGGTAGCCAAAGTCAAAAAACATAATTCCACTCCCACCCATTTCATCCCCACCCATTCCACTCCCATCCACCACACTTTCCTCCCTCTCATCTTAGCTCCTCATGGATGAAGGGTCATCCCTGCATCTCACCCATTGCCCTGGGTCAGAAGCAATGCAGCAAGACACAGCACATCCACAGCAAGGCCTCTTCCTATAATAGGCAATCCCCCTCTCTGTCCCCTCATGCAGAAATAATGAAGACAAGTAAAAGTCCCTTTGGGCTGCGTCAAAATATCATTCACATATAACCACTCCCTAACCATCCCCCATCCCCCACCCACTCCCTTCCATGCATTGCAGTGTCATCCATACACAGCCGTTCTCCAGTCACCCGTCTCTACTGTCTTCTCCTTTCCTTCCTCAACAGACATTCCCCTGTTGCTCAACGCCCCTTTCACTCCATCCATCCATCTCATCTTCATTAGCCCCCTTATGTTCACTCCCTCCACATGTGCCTTCCACACCCCTTACACAATTTTTAGAAAACTTGTGGAAATTTTATATGAAGTGTGCACAACATACTGGTTAAGTAAGAGTGTCATTTGGCATCATTTACTATTTTTGATTAATTAAAAAAAAAAAAATAAAGGATCTCAAGTGGGCAGTGTCCCTATTTAACCCCTTCCATACGGTGCCGCATACGTAGGCGGCATGAGGAGCAAGTGGATATGCGAGGCTGCCATATCGGCATCTTGATTATATTTATTGTAGTTGCCCCTGCATAATTAAGTACTCTCTAAACTGTCTTTAATCACATTTTCTATGGTTATCAAAATTCACGGGTGAAAGAGAGAACGATCGATATAAGCAGTGACTATATTTTATGATGCGAGTATTATTACGACACGTCGTACGGCTGGCAGCGGCTGCTGCCCGCGAGATTTAAGGCCCATACTGAAGAGGTTAAAGGGACATGGCATAAGAATAGCTTTCTATTTGACATTTACATTTGATTTTTTTTTTTTTTTTTTTTTTTTTTTTTTTTTATTATAAAATTGTAGGAAGGTATGTAGTACACCTGTCAACATATACTGACAGTGAGATATGAAGGCAAGAAATGCAAAGTAATTATTCACTGTGCATTGCTCAAGTGTTGATTTTTTTTTTTTTTTTTTTTTTTTAGATGATCATAGCTTCTAATTCTTCTATCCTTACTCATCTGTATCGCAAGTTGTTAAACAGATTCACTGAAATTTTGTCATTATATCTTCTACAGTGAACCCATGCCCCGTGACTCACAACTCACCATGTGTGACCCCACATATCCATAACCTTTCCAATGGAACCTAACAAATGCATACTCATGAATCTCCCACCAGTCTGTGAGTTTATGCATCTTGCCACTAGTAATTAATCTTTTTCCGAATTTAACCCCTTCGATACGATGACGCCTACGTAGGCGTCATGAGGAGCAAGTGGGTACGCGAGGATGCCGATGTCGGCGTCTTAATTATATATATTATAGTCATGCCTGCGTGACCCCCATACTCTGTAAACTGGCTTCATCATATTTTCTATGGTTATCAAAATTCACGGGTGAAAGAGAACAAGCAATACAGCGGTAACTTTATTTTTTATAATGCGAGTATTATGACGCAACATTTCACGTCTGGCAGCTAATGCTGCCCGCGAGATTTTGGCCCAGAGTGAAGGGGTTAAACCTTAAAAATTATTATTATTTAATGTATAAATACATTTATCAATTAAAACAAGCAAAATAACAAAATACAATATATAGATTAATTCTAAATTTAGATATAAATAATAGAAATATGGTGTGGGATGCCAGCATCTCCAGCATCAATGTTTCTGGCTACACTATTGGCTGGCAAGTTGAGAGTAGCTAACTGGAGCACAAAATTAATTTAACATTTATGCTAATTGGCTACTGTACTGTCCTCACATTCCTGCCATTTATCCGTGTGTCTCTGCCATGAGTGTTTGTTTTGTATATGTGTGTGAAGTTTGTGATTTTTTACAAATGTCCTACAATGCTGGCTAAATGCCCTGCATCTTCTATTGCTTCTGTAAGCATGCCTAAGTGTGTGAAGGTGATGATGGTACAGGAAAAAGCTAGGGTCCTGGACATGCTGAAGGAAGGACAGAGTAATGTTGCTCTTGGCCGCCATTTTAGTGATAATGAAAGCACAGTTTGGTCAAAGATAATTGAGGCTGAAATTGGCAGCACTGTCGTCATGAGTGATTCAGTTTATATCAGTAGTTCAGGACAAGAACATTAAAAGAACAGAATCTGCTCTTATTTATTATTATTATATTCACAAAATATGTTTAAAATGGAGTGTTAACTTTTCTTTATACTGTGAAACAATATCAAACATGGTTTGTACCATTAAAAAGGGTATCCAAAAGCATTTTAAGGGGCACATCTACTATCCATGATTTTTTGCTATTTGCAAGGGGCCTTGGAACATAACCCTTGCAAATACCTTGGGATCACTGTATTATTTTAATTAATTAATCAATTTTAGCCATTTTTGTCCTAAACTTCTTTATCATTGATGATGTCAGTACAAATCTTCCTGAACAGTATTGGCATGGAGATCTACACTACCTCCTCTTGTTGCAGTGTTTAGTTGTAAAATGTTGCAGCAATAGCACAAATTCTGACTACCAAATAAACCATATTAAATGAGATTTTACTGTGCTGTAAGTAGTCCATGTTTATTAAAGTATTTTGGTTTATTTTTCTGATGTTTCGATACAGGTTCTAAGTAACTCTGGACTTGAGAAAGCCTATAAACACCTGACATCTCGTGACCCAGATGTGTTTTGGACTTCTGGACAGTGGATGACAGAAAAGAAAGGTTTGTTATACAGAAATTCTGAAATGGAAGTATTGAGTTGCATTGGGATTTATGTATAAATGAAGAGTGAAAAAGAACATTTTCAACTGCACATTCAGTGATTTAGTCACCCATTTAAATTCAATTTGGTGCTCTTACTACAAGGAATCTAGTGTTCTTGCTCCAACCCGCGTTTCTCTATCACCTTTTCCATTCATTTCTCCTAGTCCTCTGTTTTTCTGCATGAGGGGACGGAAGGGGGGAGATTGCCAATTAAGTAAAGCAGGCTACCTATGGATGTGCTGTGTCTTGTTGCATTGCTTACGACCCAGGGTAGTGGGCAGGATATAGGGATGAGCCATCATCCATGAGGAGCTAAGATGAGAGAGGGGGAAATGGTGATGGATGGTAGTGGAATGGGTGGAGGTGAAATGGATGGGAACGGGTATATGCCTTTTGACTTTGGCTATGATGGCAGAGTTATTTTCTCGGTGCATCTGGTTGGTTCTGCTTGTATGATGGTGGAATTGAGGCTCTTGTGTAGAATTGTGTGTCCATCATTTGCATGTACCACTCTGTAGGGAAGATTTTGGTTTCTGAGTAGATAATCTATTGGGATGGTTTTTGTGCATTCTGTTGTTCTTATCCCCTTTGATACAATGATGCCTACATAGGCATCATGAGGAGTGAGTGGGTATATGAGGATGCCAACATTGGCATCTTGATAATATTTATTTCGTAGTTGTAGCTGAGTGACCCCCATATTCTGTGAACTGTCCTGATTATATTTTCTGTGGTTATTAACATTCAGAGTGAAAGAGAACAAGTAATACAGCTGTAACTTTATATTCTATAACGCGAGTATTGTGATGCATCATTTTACATCAGGCGTCTGATGCTGCCCGCAAGAATTTGACTCATATTGAAGAGGTTAATGCTTTGTGGTTTATGTAGGTATGTAACAGAGAAATAATTGTTTAGAACATGTACTGTTGCTTAGGTTTTTTTGTTGTACATTGTTGTTGTAGACTAGTGTCTGGGTGGTGAATTCCTTTTTTTTTTTTTTTTTTCATATTACTTTTATGGATCTGGAAAAGGCTTACGACAGGGTAGACAGAAAGGCACTGTGGGAGGTTTTGCGGATATACAGGATAGGAAGAAAGCTTCTAGGAGCTGCCAAGAGTTTTTATGAGAGTAATAGAGCTTGTGTCAGGATTAGAAATGGAGAGAGTGAGTGGTTTGAGGTAAAGGTGGGACTTCATCAGGGATGCGTTATGTCGCCCTGGCTGTTCAACTTGTACATGGATGGGGTAGTGCAAGAGGTAAATGCAAGGGTGGTGGGTCAGGGATTGGAGATGGTTAAAGAAAATGGAGAAAAGTGGGAGGCAAGCCAGCTGTTGTTTGCAGACGACACTGCACTTTTGGCAGGATCGGAGGAGGGATTGAGGAAGTTGGTGACAGTTTGGGAGAGTGTATAATAGAAGAAAGCTGAATATAAATGTGGGTAAAAGTAAGGTGATGAGATGTTCAAGGGGTGAAAGTGCCAGCAGACTGGAAGTGAGCATTAAGGGAGAGCGACTGGAGGAAATGGATAGTTGGGTGCAAATGTGGCAGGAAAAGGTGGAGTGGAGGTGGAGGTAGAATGTAGATTGAGAGAAGCGAGTAAATGCCTTGGTGGATTAAAAAGTGTAATGAAGAATAGACATTTGGGAATGGATGCTAAGAGGAGACTGTATGAAGGAGTGATTGTGCCAACAGCACTGTATGGGGCAGAAACATGGAACATAAGAGAGGAAGAGAGGAGTTTGAATGTGTTTGAGATGAGGTGTCTGAGAAGTATGATGGGGGTTACTAGGCTAGATAGAGTGAGAAATGAGGAGGTGAGGAGGAGAACAGGGGTGGAAAGGGAGTTGGGAGATAGGGTTGATGAAAGAGTATTAGAATGGTTTGGACACATGGAAAGAATGAGTGAAGAAAGACTAGTAAAAGAGGTATGGAAGGCAGATGTGGAGGGAGTGATATGAGGGGACGTCCTAGGATGAGGTGGATGGATGGGGTGAAAGGGGCTTTGGGGAAGAGGGGAATGTCTGTCGAGGAAGGACGGGAGAGGACAGAAGACAGGGGTGAATGGAGAATGGTTGTATATGGATGATGTTGTGATACATGAGGTGGAATGGGTGGGGGGATGGGGGGTGAGGTAGTATGTGTGAGCAAAATTTGACGCAGCCCAAAGGGATTTATCCCCGTCTTCTCCTTTTATGCATGGGGGGACAGAGAGGGGTGGTCGCCGATTTAATGAAGTGGCCTTGCTGTGGATGTGCTGTGTCTTGCGACACTGCTTCTGACCCAGGGCAGTGGACACGGTGCAGGGATGACCCGTCATCCAGGAGGTGCTAAGATAAGAGGGAGGGTGGAGGGGTGTGGAGTGTATTCAGGGATGGAATGGGTGGGAATGATTTTATGCCTTTTCCTTTTTGGCTACCTCCCTTGTAAGGGGGAAAAAGTCTTGGTATATGTATGTATGTATGTATATTACTGAATCTTCTTCCCACCTGTGTTGATTGTTTTGTCATATGAAGTTTCTGTATTTTTCTGATATTTTTTATGAATGTAATTTGAGATTTTATTTTGAAGGCTGCAATTTATAGTAAATTAAAATCATGCATGTTTACCCTTTCTCTGGTAGTTTCTGTATTTGATTAATTCACATATCTCTTATGTTATTTCCAGGTGGTTCAGATGTAAGTGGCGGAACGGAGACATTAGCCATACCAAATGGAGATGAGAGTCATAGCTTGTTTGGCTACAAGTGGTTTAGTTCAGCCACAGATGCAGACATGGCCCTCACTCTTGCTTCTATTGTCACACCGGAACAACCGTGTCCAGTGAGTCTGTGTTTTATTTATGTATTTTTAATGATTTGAAGATTTATATTATAATTCTTTTAAAAGGAGATGGCAGATAGGGCTGATGAAAGATTATTGGGATGATTTGGACACATGGAAAGAATGAGTGATGAAAGATTAGTAAAAGAGTGGGGATGGAAAAGGAGAAGGGAGATAGGGTTAATGAAAGTGTTGGGATGGTTTGGACATGTGGAAAGAATGAGTGAAGAAAAATTAATAAAAGAAGTGTGGAAGGTAGATGTAGATGAAGTGAACATGAGTGAATGACTGAGGATGAGATGGATGGATAGGGTGAAAGGGGTATTGAACAAGAGAGGGATATCTGTTGAGGAAAGAAGGGAGAAGGCAGAAGATGGGGTGAGTGGAGAATGGGTGTGTATAGATGATACTGTGATGAAAGGAAGGGAGTGGGTGGGGGATAGGGGGAGGGTTAGGGAGTGGGCATGTGTAAATGAAATTTTGACGCAGCCTGAAGGGATTACTCCCCATCTTCAATGTTTCTGCATGAAGAGATGGAGAGGGGTGGTTGCTAATTAAGTGAGGCAGCTTTGCTGTGGATGTGCTGTGTCTTGTTGCATTGCTTCTGACCCAGGGCAGTGGGCAAGATGCAGGGATGACCTGTCATCCATGAGGTGCCAAGATGAGATGGGAAGGGTTTGATATGATTTAATGTCACAAACTCCTCCCTATTGGAAGGCTAGGACAGTATCCCTCACAGAGGGGTTTGTAGCGTGGAATTTAATGAACCATGCCCTTTGTTCATCTTTGCCGGCGGCAAGATTCGAACCACCATCCCCTCGACCTATGCCGCAAGTAACAGCACCCTAACCCACTCACCCAGCGAGCTTTGGGAGGGACGGTAAATGGGAGTGGAATGGGTGGGGATGAAATAAGTGGGGGTGGAATTATGCCTTTTGACTTTGGCAACCTTCCTTGTAAGGGTGAAAAACCCCTTCGTATATATATGTACGTATTTTTCAATGATGCAGGAATACTCCACAAACTGTTATTGATATAAGACGAAATTATATATAACAGGTGATATGAAATTAAGATTTTGTTCCTCCAGATAATTTTAGTTCTTTTGAGTGTAGACAGCATACATATACCAAAGGCTTTTTCCCTGTATACAGAGTAGAGAGAAAAGATGTTAACATGGATACATTGGATGGATATATATTTTTCCATATATATTTATTTTCTAGAAGCCAAGGAGTCTGACCATGTTCTACCTGGAGGTTCGTGATGCTCAAGAAAAACTAAATGGAATTGAAATTGTCAAACTGAAAAACAAACTTGGTATGTTGTGCCATTGTTTATTTATTCTTGTAGCCTCAGTTTGTTCTTGATTAAGTGTATTAGCTTTTTTTTTTTTTTTTTTTTTTTTTTTTTTTTTGTTTTTTTTTTTATTTTTTTTTTTTTTTGAATGGATGCATTTAGGCCCTGCAGAAATAGTCAAAAATAAAACTGAACACACTCTCAGGTAACAATTAAAGAATGGTTCTCTTTTGGCAATTATAATGACCACCTTCCTTTACTGATAAGGGCTTGAAATAAACTAGTATCAATTTGTAGCCAGACATATTAAATGAGTGATAAAATTATGGGTTGCAGAGAATAGGTGACCAGGTGTCAGAATGATACAGTAACAAAGGTGGTGTGAAGCCCATGCCAGGAACCATGTAGCTGTAGCTGAAGCTGTCACCTTTGCCCTATCTGCTTGGACTGATGGGACAAGTAGCAGTCACTTTTGGGAATTGGTGAGAAGTATGGGGTTCGAACACACAACTAAGTGAATACAAGACTACCAGCGATGTAGGTGACATGATTACAGTGTTCAGGTCACTAAAGGGGATAGATTGCTTTGATAGATCTCCTAATTAAAGATGGGAGGGCTTTAAGAGGTCACAGAAGTAAATTATTAAGAAAGACCACATGTCAAATGGATTGAAGAAATACAGTTTTCTATAAACACAGCAAAGGAAACATGGACTGGAAGTGAAGCATTTATTCCTGACATTTCGTCTATTGACTTTTTGAGAAAGTCAATAGACGAAACGTCAGGAATGAACGCTTCACTTCCAGTCCATGTTTCCTTTGCCGTGTATATGCAACTTGTTCTCATGGATTTACAGTTTTCTATATAGATATATAAATATATGAAATAGCTCAGAAGGTGATATAGCCCAAGCTCGAACAATACATAGGTTCAAGTCTATATATGATAATTGGAAATCAAAGATATAGAGTAAGTTGGAACTGTACATAAATTTGAGTCTAGGTATGTTAGAAAAATAGAGAATAGGAGACAGGACCCAGCAAGCATTACTCTTTTCCTGTATACTAGTTAGGTAAATACAATAATAAAAATAGTATGAATAGTAATAAATGTCATAAGGAGGGGGATTAATGAAGTTAGTGAAAGAGTTTGGGAATGTGTGCAAAAGAAGTCGAAGATATATGTGGCTAAAAGTAAGGTATTGAGATGTATAAGGTGAGAATGTGGCAGCAAATTGGAAGTGAGTATTAAGGGAAAGAGACTGAAGGAAGTGGATAGCTTTAGATACTTGGGTGTGAATGTGGCAGGAAAGGGAGGAATGGAAGTGTAGGTAGAATGTAGATTGAGATAAGCAAGTAAATGCCTTGGGGAATTAAAAAGTGTAATGAGAAATAGACATTCGGTAACGGATGCTAAGAGGAGATTGTACAGTAAACTTCCACTTATCCGAACTCCATGGGGGATTACAAATGTCCGATTAACCGAAATGTTCGGTTAATCCGACATTGTATGTTTCATTTCCGTAGAGTTTTATGCGGTAATGTCTGCTGCAATATTCGTACCTGTAAACTTAACATACACATGGAAATGCTTATAATAGTTCATAAACATATTCTATAGAATATAAAGAGAAAATGTTTAAGGAGAGCTTGTGATACTGTATCGTCACCGAGAGGACTCACGAATGTATGTACTGCCAAACAGCCGATCAGGTGTAAACATGGAGTGTGCTGCCACCATGTGAGCACTTGGTGAAGCTTGCGGGTGGCGCGGGGGTGGCGGAAGAGGCGGCGGGGTGTTTGAATGTTCGGTTGAGATCCAAATACGTTCAGCTAAAGCGATGGCTACCGTATTGAGAAAATGTTCGGTTAATGTGATTATTCAGTTAAAACGCGTTTGGATAAGCGCGAGTTTACTGTATAAAGGAGTGATTGTGCCAACAGCACTCTATAGGGTAGAAACATGGAACATAAGAGAGAAAGAGAGGAGAAGTTTGAATGTATTTACCTAGTTGTATTTTGTGGGAAGGGGAGCTATGCTCGTGGTGTCCCGCCTTTCTATCTCGCAGTGTCTAGTTTGCTTTTAAACTCATGAATGGTTTTTGCGCATACTATTTCATTGTCCACTTTGTTCCAAGTGTCCACTACTCTATGTGGAAAACTGTTTTTCTTCAATTCTCTTCTGTAGCTATGTTTTTTTATTTTCTTTCCCTGTCCTCTTGTGTTTCTCTTGTCCCAGTTTAGTAAGTCCTCTATTGAGTATCTCTGTGCCTTTCATGATTCTGTAGATGGTCAGTATGTCACCTCTCTCTCTTCTTTGCTCCAGCGTCGGTAAACCCAGTTTAGCCAATCTCTCCTCATATGATAAGTTTGCAAGTGCAGGTGCCATTTTTGTTGCTGCTCTCTGGATGCTTTCTATTTTCTTTATATTCTTTTTGGTACTGGGTGACCACAATGTCACCACATACTCAAGTCTAGGCCTTATCAATGTAACCAATATTTTTTTTATCATGTCTTCGTCCAAGTATGCAAATGCCACTTTTATTTATCTTAGCAAGTTGTAAGCCTCCCCGACAATTTTGTTAATCTGTTTATCATATTTAATGAAGCAGACTTGCTGTGGATGTGCTGTGTCTTGCGACACTGTTTCTGACCCAGGGCAGTGGACAAGGTGCAGGGATGACCCGTCATCCAGGAGGTGCTAAGATAAGAGGGAGGGTGGAGGGGTGTGGAGTGTATTCAGGGATGGAATGGGTGGGAATGATTTTATGCCTTTTTCTTTTTGGCTACCCCCCTTGTAAGGGGGAAAAAGCCTTGGTATATGTATGTATGTATGTATGTTTATCATAGGACAAGTCATTTGTGATAATTACCCCCAAATCTTTTTCGGATCCTTTCTTCTTTACCTCCTTGGTTCCAATTGTATATTTTCCTGATATCCTATTTTTGCTTTTTCCAAACTCCATTATGCTACACTTCTCAGTATTAACCCCTTCCATACAGTGACGCCAACGTAGGCGTCATGAGGAGCAAGTGGGTACGCAAGGATGCTGATGTCAGCATCTTGATTATATTTATTGTATTGGTTTATTATATTATTATCTTCCAGGTATTTTACCCATCTATTTTTGATGATTTTCTCACAAATTTTGGCTATAGTGCTTGTTAGTGATACTGGCCTATAGTTAGTGGGTTCTTCCTTGTTTCCTCCTTTATATATTGGTACAATATTAGCATTTTTCCAGTCTTTAGGTATCTTTCCTTCTTTGAGTGAGCTATTTATTATGTTGTGTATTTTGTCCGTTAGTTCTTCTTTGCATTCCTTTAGAATCCAATTTGCAATTCCATCCGGGCCATGTGATTTTCTGACGTCAAGGTTTGATAGATGTTCTGATATTTCTTTTTGTGCTGTTGTAAACTCACTCATGGGGGGAAATTGCTTGTTATTATCTTTGTCCCAATTTTGTATTTTCTCTCTGGTGAAGACAGATTTAAAATGATTGTTCATGACTTCAGCCATTTCTAATTCTTCTGTGTATTCTATATTCCCTTAGCGTAGTTTCACCATTTCCTGTTTGTTTTTAAGTTTACCATTCACATATCGATAGAATAGTTTGGGTTGATCTTTGCATTTATCTATAATATCCTTTTCATGGTTCCTTTTCTCCTCTCTTCTCACATTAACATACTCATTTCTATAGTTTATATAGATTTGCCATTTACTAGGTTTTTTATCTTTTCTCCACCTTTTCCAAGCTTTGTCCCTTCTGTCTTTTGCCTCACTGCATCTTTTGTTGAACCAACATTTAATGTACTCTCTCTCTCTCGCTTTTGTCTTGGTACATGCCTGTTTACCCCTTCATTGTAATTTTCCATCAAGATATTCCATTTCTCATCCACTTTTGTCTCTTCCATATAGAATTTTTCCCAGTTTGCATTCTGGAAGAATATCTTTAGTTTTGCAAAGTCCGTTCTGTTGTACATCAATCTTCCTTTCCTATGCTTTTCATTTCTCTCCATGTCTATTTCTTCCTTTAGTACAGTTTCAATGAGTATATGGTCACTCTTTCCAATTGGTGTCTTGTAATGGATTTTGTCCTCAATTTCAGGTTCTGTTGTAAATATTAAATCTAGTTTCGACGGCTCTTCATTGCCTCTGTATCTGGTGTTTTCACTGACCCATTGCATCATTGTGTATTCCATGGTCATGTCCAGCAGTATATTACCCCACAAGTCATCTCCTCCTCGCACTGTCATGTTATCCCAACAAATTTCTTTGCAATTGAATTCCCCCATAATTACCAGATTACCTCTGCCCATTAGTATCTCATTTAGTGATTTCCCTGTATCTTCTAGCATTTTTGTATGTTTGTTCTCTTTTCAAGCGTTCGTTTTTGGGGGCACATAGGTCACCACAAACTTTCTACTTTTCATATTCTTGTCTTCGACTTTCATCATGAACTTTTCTACATTACCTTTACCCTCCACAATTTTTGTCCATGTTAAAGTCTTTCTTGGCCAAGAACATGATTCCTCCTCCCTGTTTCTTGTCCCTGTTTTTTATCCAGTAATTGTATAGTCCTTGTCCAAAATTGATGGATGTTATTTCACCCCTCAGTTTAGTCTCTACAATTCCCATTATGTCTGGTTTTTCTTCTAGCAGGTAATCATTGAGTTCATTCAGACCTGAAATTAATCCGTCAGTGTTAGTATAGACCACTTTTGATTTTCTTCTTCCTCCATTATTTTTTCTGTCTTTGGTTTTTTCGTTTTGATGTGCCATTTCCTCAATCTCATGTCGATTACTCTCCAATGGAATTCCTTGCTTTCTGTCTCCGTTCTCTTTGAGTTTTTTTCTTTGCTTCTTCTCTTAGTGACTTTTCTTTTTCTAATTCCTCAATATTCATTTCTCTTTTTATCCATATCTTATTGTACTTTTCACTCTTTGCCAAGTTGCCTACTTTTTCAAATATGTCTTCTGCTACCATCTGTGACCTTAATTTTATCTTTAGAGGTCGATTTCTATCCTTAGAATAGCGACCGATTTCATATGTCTTGTCCAGGTCTTTGCCTGCATCTCAGTCTCCCCCCTGAATTTCATTTAAGATTTCTACTGCTGTCTCTTTTTCTTCTTTTTCTCTCATGTACCTCGCCAATCCCTGTTTTTCTTTTAGTCCATATACCACAATACATTTTTTCCCATCTACTGTATCTCTGACCCAATTAGCTTTTTCATTAATCACTTGGATCTTTTGCATTATCATGCATTTGTTGTTTGACTATTTCTTTGAAAGCATTTTCCTTATTTTCAATGTTTTCCTTCTACTTAATTTTCTGAATACTTTCCTCACCTAGGTTTTCTTTGATTTTTTTCAGTCATTTCTTGTATTTTATTGTTCACCTCTTTTTTTAAGTTTTCACTATTGTTATTATCATTAATTCTCTTCTTTCCGTTATCACTCTTCAGCTCATTTATATCCCTTTTCATTTCTTTGATCTCGTTTGTAAGATCCAAGTTGGTTTTTCTTAGGTCAGAAATTTCGTGATTCGCTTGTGCTAAGCAATCCATTAGGCCAATGATATCCTTTCTTAAGTCCATAATTTCATTCTCCCACCGTATCCTATTTTTGCTCATATCCCTCACTATCTCTAATAATCGACTTAAGTTCCCGCTTTCATACTTACTAAATCCTGGACAATCTTCTTTGTTGTTGTTAATACACATGGTTCGGGAATGTTTGTTTACATCACGGTTCAATAGACCGACGCCAGTTGGCTCTGGTTCGTGGTTGGCTTTCGAGTCATTGTTTTCTTTCATTTTTGCTAATTCCGTGTTCATACAATTGACTAGCACTACAGAGATATCATTTCGGACACTCTCGATCACTCGTCACCCCTACAATACAAACCAGGTTTCCTTTTTCATCGTAAATCCTCTTCTTCTTGGTCCCACGACGATGACGACAACAACGGAGGAGTTTACGGTGTGAAGGTGTGTGGATAGCTTTAGATACTTGGGTGTGAATGTGGTGGGAAAGGGAGGAATGGAAGTGTAGGTAGAATGTAGATTGAGAGAAGCAAGTAAATGCCTTGGGGAATTAAAAGTGTAATGATAAATAGACATTTGGGAATGGATGCTAAGAGGAGATTGTATAAAGGAGTGATTGTGCCAATAGCACTCTATGGGGTAGAAACATGGAACATAAGAGAGAAAGAGAGAAGTTTGAATGTGTTTGAGATGAAATGCCTGAGAAGTATGGTATTAGTTACTTGGCTGGATAGAGTGAGAAATGAGGAGGTGAGGAGAGTGGGGATGGAGAGGGAGTTGGGAGATAGGGTTGATGAAAGATATTGGGATGGTTTGGACACATGGAAAGAATAAGTGAAGGGAGATTAATAAAAAAGTGTGGAAGGCAGAGGTGGAAGGAGTGAACATGAGGGGCAACCAAGAATAAGATGGATAGATGGGGTAAAAGGGTCATTGGGAAAGAGGGGAATGTCTGTTGAGGAAGGGAGGGAGAAAACAGAAGATAGGGGTGAGTGGAGAATGGTTGTGTATGGATGATGCTGTGATGCATGGAAGGGAGTGAGTGGGGGATGGGGGGTTGAGGGAGCATGCGTGAATGATATTTTGACTCAGCTCAAAGGGATTTCTCCTTGTCCTCTCTTTTTCTGCATGAGAGGATGGAGAGGGGGGTTGCCAATTAAATGAAGCAGCCTTGTTGTGGATGTGCTGTGTCTTGCTACATTGCTTCAGAGGAAAGGGTGGTGAATGGGAGTGGAGTATGTGGGGATGGAATGAGTGGGAGTGAATTTTATGCCTTTATTTTTAGGCTACCTCCCTTGTAAGGGTAAAAAACCATTGGTATATGTATGCATGATGTGTGTGTGTGTGTGTGTGTATATATATATATATATATATATATATATATATACACACACATACACGCACACACACAAGTTAGATGAGAAAGTGGTGTGTGCAAAAACAATACATAAATTTAAAAATAGTTTAGATAAAATGAGATATGAAGACGGGACACCACGAGCATAGCTCCCCTTCCCGTAAAATACAACTAGGTAAATACACACACATTTGTCTTTCCAAGGTACCAAACAGCTCCCAACTGCTGAATTATTGCTGGATGGCACAAGAGCACTTCAGATATCCCCAGAGGGCAGGGGTATTGCATCTATTGCAAACATGCTCACAATAACTCGTCTTCACAATGCCATTGCTGCTGTTGCAAGCATGAGGAGGTAAGTGAACTAAAACTTAATCATGATCATTGGAAACAGAGGAACAGGACTCCACAAATGTACCGTATTTTTCGGACTATAAGACGCGGGCAAAATCCTTAAAATCTGCCAAAATCGGGTGGTGCGCCTTATGTGTGGCTTCAGTGCAAAAAAAATGCCTCGGACAGTGACATACTATTTTGACATGTTTCGTAGCTAGCCTGCCGACGGCGACAGTGCATAGGCCTAGCAAAAGTTACAACCAAGTTATAACCAAGATGCATGTATCTTGACAAGAAAATTGCGAAAACTTCGACAGTTTTTGAGTTCATGCCACCGCATTCATTCACACTATCATGGCTATGACATGATAACGTCCACAACACAGACAGCCATTTTGCATTGGTCTAGTCTCGCTCCAATCCGACTGTAGTCATTTGTGTATTTTTGTAGTTTCGACCATGGGCGCAATATAGCAAAAAATTAATTATTAATTTTGTAAATTAAAATGTATCAACGTAATATGCAATTTTGTGGGCGGAAATGAAAATAAAAAAATACCTTGCTACAAGCAAATATGCTAATGAACGAAGTCGGTAGCATAAGATCGGGATACCATCTTCCGACAGTACCTCGCCAGGTACATTTTCTTGAAGGAATGTTACGGCGCGGAGATGCATACATTCCTTCAAGCTGCAAGAACTTTGTATACCCCGCAAGCTGAGAGAGTGGTTGAAAAGCCCGCCAACATCTCTCACGACGACAACAACGAGGACGAGCTGGATGACATTTAATTTGCAGGTAATGATTTATTAAACACAGGTTAGGTTACAGACGAATTTGTCATCCTTTCATTTCTTCAACGTCGGCATCTATCATAACAAACATGGCGTACCATTCGTCCGACACGACTTCGTTACTTACGAAATCTGTTTTAGCACCTTTTTTGTTTTTTATTTCCGCTCACAAAATTGCATATTACGTTGATACATTATAATTTACAAAATTAATAATCAATTTTCTATTGCTATATTGCACCCATGGTTGAAACTAAAAATTTACCATCATTTGTAATAAATCTTGTGTTTTTAAGTGAATTGAGAATTCCGGGAATAAAACTGCTAATGTTGGTTTTATTCCCCACAATTCCCGTAACGTGTTTATGTTGTTTTTTTAGGGGTATTGGCAGGGTAGACCGTCCATGGAGGTGGTCTGATTTCACTGACCAAAATAAAAAATATATATCTTTTTTTTTTGTAATTTTGCCAAATCCCAACCAATTTTTATCATTCAACAACGAAAATGTTCAGTTCTGAATGGACTCACATATGCATGATTATCCGATGACAGGACCAGGTGCGCCTTATGGTCAGGCGCGCCTTATGTAAGGACAGGGAATAGCAAATTACGGGTGCGCCTTATGGTACGAAGCGCCTTATGGTCCGAAAAATATGGTAACTTTTATCTTGTGCACTGCAATTAGGGAAACATTTAATCAGTGTGTCTACGGCACCAAGTCTCTCTTGCAGAACCGTGACTTCCAGGCAATCAGAAACAGCCATCAGATTGACCCAAAATTCACTGAAACAAGAAATTTCATGTCTGGTTAGGTCAAGATTAGAGTAGTGTAACATTAGGTGTTAAGTGCCTTCTCCATGGTGATTGCTTTTTGGGTCAATCACATGCAAAAAAATTATAATCAACTGACAACTCCATGCATCACAACATTCCTTTAAACCAATAGTAAGCCTTTGTCTAAGTCATTGTCTTTGGTATCATCCACATGTGCCAGGCCAAACCACAAGAATCTGGGACCCAGTGGAGATGAATCGTCTTTCTCCTGTGCCGACTTGAAACACACCATTCCTCCCTTCCACCATGCACAGTGCCACACTTACAATTTTAGAGCTAGGAGTGGAGGAGGAATGGGGATGGTTCAAGGAGGGAGTCACAAAGTGTGCAAAGATGGTGTGTGGAACAAGAAGGACGGGAGGAAATAGAAGGAGGAAACAAAGAAAGTTGTAGAAGAGAAGAAGCGAGCTTTCACAGATTGGTTACAAAATAGGTCGAGGGAGTCATATGAGAAATACAAAGAAAAAAAAAGAGAAGTAAAACACAAGGTAAAGGAGGCAAAGAGGAGAGCAGATGTGAAATGGGGTAAGAGTATGACAGAAAATTTTGAAAGTAATAAAAAGATGTTTTGGAAAGAAATTAAGAGAGGAAGAAGAGGCAAATCAAGTAGAGAAGAAAAGATAAAAGGTGCAGGTGGAGAGATGATAATGGAAGAGAAGGCAGTAAGGGGAAGATTGGTAGAGTATTTTAGGGAGTTGCTAAATGTGACGAGTGAGGAAAATGGAGGAGGAATAAGGAAGGATGAAGTGAAGGCAGTTGTTAAGATGATGAAAGTGGATTGAGAGAAGCAAGTAAATGCCTTGGGGAATTAAAAAGTGTAATGAGGAATAGACATTTGGGAATGGAGGCTCAGAGAAGACTGTATGAAGGAGTGATTGTGTCAACAGAACTGTATGGGCCAGAAACATGGAACATAAGAGAGGAAGGGAGAAGGAGTTTGAATGTGTTCGAGATGAGGTGTGTGAGAAGTATGATGGGGGTTACTAGGCTGGATAGAGTTAGAAATGAGGAGGTGAGGAGAACAGGGGTGGAAAGGGAGTTGGGAGATAGGGTTGATGAAAGAGTATTAGGATGGTTTGGACACATGGAAAGAATGAGTGAAGAAAGACTAGTAAAAGAGGTATAGAAGGCAGATGTGGAGGGACTGAACATGAGGGGGCATCCTAGGAGGAGATGGATGGATGGATGGGGTGAAGGGGGCTTTGGGGAAGAGGGGAATGTCTGTTGAGGAAGGATGGGAGAGGACAGAAGACAGGGGTGAATGGAGAATGGTTGTATATGGATGATGCTGTGATGCATAAGGTGGAATGGGTGGAGGGATGGGGGGTGAGGTAGTATGTGTGACGAAAACTTGATGCAGCCTGAAGGGATTTCTCCCCATCTTCTCCTTTTCTGCATGGGGGGGACGGAGAGAGGGGGTCACCAATTTAATAAAGTGGCCTTGCTGTGGATGTGCTGTGTCTTATGACACTGCCTCTGACCCAGGGCAGTGGACAAGGTGCAGGGATGACCCGTCATCCAGGAGGTGCTAAGATAAGAGGGAGGGTGGAGAGTGTGGAGTGTATTTAGGGTGGGAATGGTTTTATGACTTTTTCTTTTTGGGCACCTCCCTTGTAAGGGGAAAAAGCCTTGGTATATGTATGTATGCTAAATGTGAAGGAGGATAGGAAGGGAAAGATAGTTGCAGTGGGAAGTGCTAAGAAAATGAGAGTGATGAGTGAGGAAAATGGAGGAGAAATAAGGAAGGATGAAGTGAAGGCAGTTGTTAAGATGATGAGAGCAGGTAAGGCACCTGATCTGGATGGATGCCATGCAGAATGTCTAAAAAAAGGAGGTACAGTGATGGTGGACTGGTTGGTGAGGTTATTAAATGTTTGTTGGAGAGAGGGTAGAGTGCCAGAGGACTAGAGGAGTGCCTGTAAAGTTCCATTTTACAAGGGAAAAGGGGACAAGTGTGAGTGTAGTAGTTTCAGAGGGATTAGCTTGTTAAGTGTAGTTGGGAAGGCTTATGGGAGGATCTTGATTGAGAGGATTAGGAGAGTAACAGAGGGAGTAATTGGCAAGGAACAGTGTGGATTTAGGACAGGTAGGGGTTGTGTAGATCAGATTTTTGTGGTAAGAGATATGTGAGAAAGCTATAGGAAAAGGTAAGGATGTTTTTTGGGCTTTTGTGGATCTGGAAAAGGCTTATGACAGGGTAGACAGGAAGGCACTGTGGGAGGTTTTGCAGATATACAAGATAGGAGGAAAGCTTTTGGGAGCTGTCAAGAGTTTTTACGAGAGTAGTAGAGCATGTTTCAGGATTAGAAATGGAGAGAGTGAGTGGTTTGAGGTAAAGGTGGGACTTCGTCAAGGATGTGTTATGTCGCCCTGGCTGTTCAACTTATACATGGATGGAGTGGTGCGAGAGGTAAATGCAAGGGTGGTGGGTCAGGGATTGGAGATGTTTAAAGAAAATGAAGAAAAGTGGGAGGTGAGCCAGCTGTTGTTTGTGGACGACGCTGCGCTTGTAGCAGGATTAGAGGAGGGATTGAGGAAGTTGGTGACAGAGTTTGGGAGAGTGTGTGAAAGAAGAAAGTTGAAGATAAATGTGGGTAAAAATAACGTGATGAGATGTACAAGGGT
This sequence comes from Oratosquilla oratoria, assembly GCF_046742065.1. NCBI lineage: Eukaryota > Metazoa > Arthropoda > Malacostraca > Stomatopoda > Squillidae > Oratosquilla > Oratosquilla oratoria. The sequence continues at coordinate 60,510,562 of NC_134797.1, forward strand.
TGAAAGTGCCAGCAGACTGGAAGTGAGCATTATGGGAGAGTGACTAGAGGAAGTGGATAGTTTTAGATACTTGGGTGCAAATGTGGCAGGAAAGGGAGGAGTGGTGGAGGTAGAATGTAGATTGAGAGAAGCAAGTAAATGCCTTGGTGGATTGAAAAGTGTAATGAGGAATAGACATTTGGGAATGGATGCTAAGAGAAGACTGTATTTACCTAGTTTTACCTAGTTGTATTTTGCGGGAAGGGGAGCTATGCTCGTGTTGTCCCGCCTTTGTATCTTGCAGTGTCTAGTTTGTTTTTAAACTCATGAATGGTTTTTGCGCATACTATTTCATTGTCCAGTTTGTTCCAAGTGTCCAAAACTCTATGAGGAAAACTGTTTTTCTTCAGTTCTCTTCTATAGCTATGTTTTTTTATTTTCTTTCCATGTCCTCTTGTGTTTCTTTTGTCCCAGTTAAGTAAGTTCTCACTATCGAGTACCTCTGTGCCTTTCATGATTCTGTAGATGGTCAATAGGTCACCTCTCTCTCTTCTTTGCTCCAGTGTCGGTAACTCCAGTTTAGCCAATCTCTCTTCGTATGATAGGTTTGCAAGTGCAGGTGCCATTTTTGTAGCTGCTCTTTGGATTCTTTCTATTTTCTTTATATTCTTTTTGGTACTGGGGGACCACAATGTCGCTGCATACTCTAATCTAGGCCTTATCAATGTAACCAATATTTTTTTCATCATGTCTTCGTCCAAGTATGTAAACGCCACTTTTATTGATCTTAGCAAATTGTAAGTCTCCCCGACAATTTTGTTAATCTGTATATCATAGGACAGGTCGTTCGTGATAATTACTCCCAAATCTTTTTCGGATCCTACTTTCTTTACTTCTTTGGTTCCAATTGTATATTTTCCTGATATTCTGTTTTTGCTTTTTCCAAACTCCATTATGCTACACTTCTTAGTATTAAAGTCCACTTCCCATTTCTGACTCCAGTTCCATACCCTATTTAGGTCTTCTTGCAGTGCTTCACAGTCCTCATCAGTTTCTATTTTCCTTAGCAGTTTGGCGTCATCGGCAAAGAAGCTCATGTAGCAGTTCACGTCCTCATCCATGTCATTCATATAGATAGCAAACATTATTGGTGCCAGCACAGATCCTTGCGGTACTCCACTGATCACCTCTTTCCAGTCTGAATATTTTTCTCTGAGCACTACTCTCATCTTTCTACCAGTCAGAAAGTCCTCTATCCATTTTAGTAGGTTTCCCTGTATTCCTCCTATGTGTTCCAGTTTTTTTAGTAGTTTTCTGTGTGGTACTTTGTCAAAGGCTTTTTGCAAGTCTAGGAATGCACAATCAGCCCATCCATTTCTTTCTTGCACTATGTCTATTAGTCTTGAGTAAAAGCATATTAAGTTTGTGGAGCATGATCTTCCTTGTCTGAATCCGAATTGTCTTGGGTTTAATATGTCATTGTCTTCCAGATGTTTTACCCATCTATTCTTGATTATTTTCTCACAAATTTTGGCAATGGTGCTTGTTAGTGATACTGGCCTATAGTTGGTGGGTTCTTCTTTGTTTCCTCCTTTGTGTATTGGTACAATGTTAGCGTTTTTCCAGTCCTCGGGTATCTTTCCTTCTTTGAGTGAGCTGTTTATTAAGATGTGTATTTTGTCTGTTAGTTCTTCTTTGCACTCCTTTAGAATCCAATTTGCAATACCGTCCGGGCCATGTGATTTTCTGACATCCAGCCTTGATAAATGTTCTGATATTTCCTTTAGTGATGCTGTAAACTCATTCATGAGGGGAGATTTCTTGTTTTTGTCTATGTCACAATTCGGTATTTTCTCTCTGGTGAAAACAGATTTAAAGTGATTGTTCATGACTTCGGCCATCTCTAAATCTTCTGTGTATTCTATGTTTCCTTGGCATAGTTTCACCAATTCCTGTTTGTTTTTAAGTTTACCATTCACATACCGATAGAATAGTTTGGGTTGCTCTTTGCATTTGTCTATAATATCCTTCTCATGGTTCCTTTTCTCCTCTCTTCTCACATTAACATACTCATTTCTATAGTTAACATAAATTTGCCATTTGCTTTGTTTTTTGTCTTTTCTCCACTTTTTCCAAGCTTTGTCCCTTCTGTCTTTTGCCTCACTGCATCTTTTGTTGAACCAACATTTAATGTACTCTCTCTCTCGCTTTTGTCTTGGTACATGCCTGTTTACCCCTTCATTGTAGTTTTCCATCAATATATTCCATTTCTCTTCCACTGCTGTTTCTTCCCTGTAAAATATTTCCCAGTTTGCATTCCGGAAGAATGTCTTTAGTTTTGTAAAGTCTGTTTTGTTGTACCTCAGTCTTCCTTTCCTATGCTTTTCGTTCCTCTCTATGTCTATTTCTTCCTTTAGTATAGTTTCGATGAGTACATGGTCACTCTTTCCAATTGGTGTCTCATACTGGACTTTATGCACTATTTCAGGCTCTGTTGTAAATATTAGATCTAGTTTCGATGGCTCTTCATTATTTCTGTACCTTGTGTTTTCATGGACCCATTGGGTCATTGTGTACTCCATGGTCATATCTAGCAGTACATTGCCCCACGAGTCATCTCCTCCTTGCACTGTCATGCTGTCCCAACAAATTTCTTTGCAATTGAAGTCCCCCATAACTACCAGATTACCCTTACCCATTAGTATCTCATTGAGTGATTTTCTTGTGTCATCTAGCATTTTTTTATGTTCAATTTCTTTCCAAGCGCTTGTTTTTGGAGGCACATAAGTCACCACAAACTTTCTACTCTTCATATTCTTGCCTTCGACTTTTATCATGATCAATTCAGCATTACCTTTGCCCTCTGCAATTTTTGTCACCTTTAGGTCTTTCTTGGCCAAGAACATGATTCCCCCTCCCTGTTTCTTGTCCCTGTTTTTTATCCAGTAGTTGTATAAACCTTGTCCGATAACAGTGGATGGTATTTCACCTCTTAGTTTAGTCTCTACAATTCCCATTATGTCTGGTTTTGCTTCTAACAGATAATCATTGAGTTCGTTCAGTCCCGAAATTAGTCCGTCAATGTTGGTATAGGCCACTTTTAATTTTCTTCCTTCTCCCTGGTTTCTTCTTCCCTTGTTTTGTTCGTTTTGAAGCGCCATTGTCTTAATCTCAAGTCTATTACTCTCCACTGGAATTCTTTGCATTCTGTCTCCGATCTTTTCAAGTTTTTTTTCCTTTGCTTCTTCTCTTAGTGCCCTTTCTTTTTCTAATTCCTCAGTACTCATTTCTCTTTTTATCCATATCTTATTGTATTTTTCACTCTTTGCCAAGTTACCTACTTTTTCAAATATGTCTTCGAAGGAGTGATTGTGCCAACAGCATTGTATGGGGCAGAAACATGGAACATAAGAGAAGAAGAGAGAAGGAGTTTGAATGTGTTCGAGATGAGGTGTGTGAGAAGTATGATAGGGGTTATTAGGCTGGATAGAGTGAGAAATGAAGAGGTGAGGAGGAGAACAGGAATTGGGAGATAGGGTTGATGAAAGAATATTAGGATGGTTTGGACACATGGAAAGAATGAGTGAAGAAAGACTAGTAAAAGAGGTATGGAAGGCAGATGTGGAGGGACTGAACATGAGGGGGCATCTTAGGATGAGATGGATGGATGGGGTGAAGGGGGCTTTGGGGAAGAGGGGAATGTCTGTTGAGGAAGGATGGGAGAGGACAGAAGACAGGGGTGAATGGAGAATGGTTGTATATGGATGATGCTGTGATGCATAAGGTGGAATGGGTGGGGGGATGGGGGGTGAGGTAGTATGTGTGAGCAAAATTTGATGCAGCCTGAAGGGATTTCTCCCCATCTTCTCCTTTTCTGCATGGGGGGACGGTGAGGGGGGGGTCACTGATTTAATGAAGTGGCCTTGCTGTGGATGTGCTGTGTCTTGTAACACTGCCTCTGACCCAGGGCAGTGGACAAGGTGCAGGGATGACCCGTCATCCAGGAGGTGCCAAGATAAGAGGGAGGGTGGAGTGTATTTAAGAGATGGAATGGGTGGGAATGGTTTTTATGCATTTTTCTTTTTGGGTACCTCCATTGTAAGGGGGAAAAAGCCTTGGTATATGTATGTATGTATGTACTTACAATTTTGTACTGGTAAGTTTACTTGTAACTCAAATCACTCTGATGTTGCTATGGGACCTGGCTTACATGTGTGAGGGGATGGAGAGGAGGTTGCTGAATAAGTGAAACAGCCTTGCTGTGGATGTACTGTGTCTCGCTACATTGCATTTGACCCAGGGCAGTTAGTGGATGCAGGGATGACCCATCATTCATGAGGAGCTGAGATGGGAGGGGTGGAGGGGGTGGTGGAAGGGAGTGAAATGGGTGGAAAGAGGTACATCCCTCTGACTTGGCTGCCTCCCTCATAAGGGGGAAAAAAGCTCTCGGTATTTAGATAGAATAGATAGACAAGTGATAATATATTTTATTTAATTTGTGAGAATTACAATTGTTAGGACAGTCATTCCTCCTTATCCACAGGGGTTAGGTAATACACACCCATAAATAAGGAAAATCCATGGATAATTAGTGCCCCTAGTTAAGAACACCCTTAAATCCTCAAAAAGGAAAAACTGCATGTACATGGCTATTAAATTTGTATTTATCAATTAACATAAAAAGAAAATAAAGAAAGTGATGAACACTGGTAGATTGTAAAGATATAGTGTGTGTGTCATGACTCCAAGAGTGTTGGCAGTTTTTCTTTTCTTTATTTCCTTGTGACTCAGATAATAGCAAAGTCAAGATTTAGATGCTGCTTTAAGTACAAGAATTTTTAGTAGTATTATTCCTTTTTAGGCAGATAAGGGAAGATTTTGAGGCTACTTGTTAAGCCTGTTTAAGGACTTATGATAATGTATTTAGTCAGATTTTGAGGCTACTTGTTAAGCCTGTTTAAGGACTTATGATAATGTATTTAGTCTTTGAAAACATTATAAAGATCCATTTAAACAGTACAACTTTTTTGATTTCTAGGATGCTCCAACTGGCGAGAGATTACAGCATTCGTCGGTCAGCCTTTGATCAACAAGTGAGCCATCACCCTTTACACCAGCTGACAACATCCCGAATGGAAGTCAACACACGTGGTTGTGAAATCTTGACACTGCATGTTGCCAAGTAAGAAAGATCTTTTGCTTTACTTTGGTAACCATAGTAAATTGTATACATGTTGTTTTTCACCAGTATGTTTTATGTGGTAAGTAATTATTTAAGTATAAAGATGCCTAATTTTGCTTCTTTGAAATATAATCATTTAGACTCCTTGGTCGTGAAGAAGCTGGTGTAGCAACAGAGGGCGAGTCAATGGTTCTTCGCATACTAACTCCCATTCTCAAACTCTTCACGGCTAAGCAAAGCATTGCAACCATATCAGAAGCCCTGGAGTGTTTTGGTGGTCAGGGCTACATTGAAGACACAGGATTGCCTGTTCATCTTCGTGATGCTCAGGTGAGTTGCCACGGAGTGCAGTGGTTCCCATTTTTGTTCAAAAGATATTTTCTTAATCCATGCTAATATACAACCACTCCTCGTTTAACGACGACAATTGGGACCAGCGCGCCGTCGTTAACCGAATTGGTCATTCAGCGAAAGTGTATACATATACGTACATGTACTGTATGTACAATGTCCAGCAATACATGTATCTTTATTTTCGTGTATTTTCCCTCTTTTATACAGTACATTAAAGCTTTACTGTTTATTTACGGTGGTTAGGCTCCTGAAATTACCGTATACGACTAAATCCGCATATGCTGACATTCCATATTGAATACCGGGGTATTTTTTTAGTTTCGACCATGGGCGCAATATAGCAATAGAAAATTGATTATTAATTTTGTAAATGAAAATGTATCAACGTAATATGCAATTTTGTGGGCGGAAATGAAAGTAAAAAATACCTTGCTACAAGAAAATATGCTAATGAACGAAGTCGGTAGCATAGGATTGGGATGCCATCTTGTCGTCTGCCAACATCTCTCACGACGACAACAACGGGGACGAGCTGGACGACATTTAATTTGCAGGTAATGATTTATTAAACACAGGTTAGGTTAGTTTAGTTTAGGTTAGACAAATTTATCATCCTTTTATTTCTTAGACGTTGGCATCTATCATAACAAACATGGTGTACCATTCGTCCGACATGACTTAGTTACTTACGAAATCTGTTTTAGCATTTTTTTTTTCCGCTCACAAAATTGCATATTACGTTGATACATTATAATTAACAAAATTAATAATTAATTTTCTATTGCTATATTGCGCCCATGGTCGAAACTAAAAATTTACCAATACCGGTATATACTGTACCCCAGGTAGTTTTTGCAGCTTGCAGGATCGTAATGTAGACCTAAGCTTCAGAACACTTTACCTCACAGCTAATATCCACCGTACAAGTTCATTTATAACATCATACAAATTTGCCTCAGCCAACTTAATTATCGTACACGACGTCGTAACTTCGGGAGATTTACGTTAAACGAATATTGGTCTGTCATAAAGCCCGTCGTTACTCCGAGATGTCGTTAACAGAGTAGGTCGTTAAATGAGGAGTGGGTGTACTTCACACAACAAATACTGGAAGGATCCATTTATAAAGGCCTCATCAGAAAGAACAGTTATGATTTCCATAGATATAAGGGTTCAGACAAGGTCCCCAGACATATTATCCAAAAGGATCATTGAGACAGACATTCATAACAATGACAAGAAGTGGTTAACCAACTTTATATCAGGAAAACAGTGCAGAGTAACCCAAGACAAACAAATATCACAATCAAAAAGACAATATAATAGAGTCCCTCAGGGTGTAACACATTCGCCATTACTGTTCAATCTCTTCATGAGTGATCTCTGAACACCACAGGCATAAGTGTATGTTCATACCCTGAAGTATCATTCATTAACAAAGACAAAAATGTTCACAAAACTTGTTCATTAACATATATTCATTATATGAGGTTCAACTGTAAATGTATTTATGTATATATATATATATATATATATATATATATATATATATACATGTACATACATATACCAAAAGGCTTTTTCCCACTACACGGGGGGTAACCAAAAAGAAAAAGGCATAGAAACCACTCCCGCCCATTCCATTTCCTATATATTCCACTCACCTCCACCCTCCTCCCTCCCTCCCATCTTGGCACCTCCCGGATGACGGGTCATCCCTGCTTCCTGTCTACTGCCCTGGGTCAGAAGCAGTGTCGCAAGACACAGCACATCCACAGCAAGGCTGCATCATAAATTTGGCGACCCCCTCCTCTCCGTCCCCTCATGCAGAAAAGGAAAAGACGGGGAGAAATCCCTTCAGGCTGCGTCAAATTTTTCTCATACATATATTGTTACAAATCTCGCTCACATATCTGACTTATGTGAAATGATTTTTAAGTATATGAGATGAGTTCCCAAGACCCCATGTCTTTGGGATAACTCAAATAGAAATTACAAAGCTGTCAGACTCGTAACACATAGTAAGAGTGATGGGTGACTGAGTTCCCAAGAGCCCATGTCTTTGGGTAACTTAAAAGAAATTTCAAGGCCGCCACTTCATTTTATAAAAATCAAGAAAAATGAAACGCACAGATAACGTTTAACACTATTCATTAAAGTTAATAGGATTACAAGAAGGATTACAATCACTGAACATTCAAGTGAGTAAATAAGTTTACATTCAAATGAGTAAATAAGTTTCAAAATGGAAGATTCCCATTCGAAAACTTTTAACGGGGGTGAAAGAAAAATTAATCTAAATAATTAATACCAACGAAAACACTGTCTAAGTCACTACTATAGACATTTCCAACACTACATGAAACTCTAGATGAAACACTAGCTGAGTTAATTATCTTACGACTAATACAGGGGGGAGTACAGCGGACTTACTTCAGCCGAATAATCCGCCCTGAGGCAGCACACCTTTACATCGTACCCTATACTCTAAAACTGACTCTTCTGACGTTCAAGGCGCTCTGGTTCTTTCTACAAAAAACCTCTGATTGGCCCATAGGAATTGCGTCTATGGAGATTGAACCTAATTGGTCAATTAACTAAAACGTTCTCCTTCGGTCTAGGCTGAGTGTTAGAACAAATACTCCATTGTATGGATGGACCTCCTTCCCACGCCTCCTCAGTACTCCCCTATAATCTGACACCCCACGTAATCACGAGACGCCGTTATCCAAGTAATAAAATATTCCCGTCTTACATATATGGGAATATATGTGACACCTCTTTAAGGTTAAAAAAAAAATCTTGAAAAGATTTTTTTTGTTTTGTTTACTTGAGGGAGAATATACTTACAATATCGACAGGCAATCAGCTATCACATTGTCTTTCCCTCGTACATGACAAACATCTAAATGATACTCCTTCAAAAACAAACTCCACCTGGTTAAGCGGAGGTTCTTATCTTTAAACTTGTTAAGATACTTCAAGGGATGGTGGTCTGTGAAAACCGTTACCTGGGCACCAACATGGACATGCACAACAAAATACTTAATTGCTAAGATCATTGATGGCAAATCCTTTTCTTTAACACTCTTAGTTTAAGCACAACAGAATTATAAGTCTTAGTCCACTGGAAATTTGTTCCTTCCTCAATGATAGTCACTTATTGCGGGTTCACACGATATGGGGCTTGCTTGATGGGCGTCGCATCTTCCCGTCCACGTCATGCAGTGTCAGGTGGGTCCTCTCAGGGGCATCCCGAAAGCTCTCCTGGTATCGTCTCTGCAACTCCAGTAGGTCCTCTCGCTGCTCAGCCGAAAGATGACCCAGCTGGCTCACCACCTGTGGCCACACCTCTGCATTCGCCTTCCACGTCATCTCGAAGGTGGGGAAGGTCGAGTCCTCGTCTTCCTCAGGCCCGATGGAGACGGCATGCACACTACCGCCAGACACACCCACATCACTCTTGTCCCTCTCCTGGTACGCTTTCAACACACCGAGGTGACACAACTGCTGCTTCCGTCTCCTACCAGGAGTGACAACCACTTTGTTCAGTTCCCTCACTCGTTTTGTCACGTCGTATGGGTCGCTGAACCTCGCTCCTCGTTTAAACTCTCGCACTTTCGCCTTCACTCGCTCTTGAACACTCTGCCAACATGAGGTCAACCTACTTCTCACTGCCTCCACCGACTTCATCACTCTTGGATCACCTTTATGTCCTGCAAAGGAATTATCATGCCCTAATCGCATAACTCCTTCCCTGTAGACCTTCGTCAACACTATTTGTCGCCTATCAGACCATACTGTGTCATCAGTAGAGCAGGTACTATCCACCCACTTGCGGAATAGTACTCCCGACTCTAAAGAGTATTCCTCTGACAACTCGCTCTCACTCACCACTCCTTCCTTCCGGTCTCTCAAATCGGAGCCAACTCTCTGTAAGCCACGGGGGCTCATTGCCTCCACCTCCTTCTCTCCCATTCCCTGTAAGACACTGGGACCCCTTGTTTCTCCCTCCTTCTCTCCAATTCTTTCTGAGTCATTAGGACTCTTTTCTCCTTTCTTCTCACCCATTCTGTGTGAATCATTTAGAATAATCTCATCTCCTTTCTTCTCTCCCTTTCTATGCGAGTTGTTTAGACTCCATTTCTCTCCTTTCTTCTCTCCCTTTCTGTGTGAGCCTGAGCACTTAGACTCCATTTCTCTCCTTCTCTCCCTTTTTGTGTGAGTCACTTAGACTCCATTTCTCTCCTGTCTTCTCTCCCTTTTTGTATGAGTCGCTTAGACTCCTTTTCTCTCCTTTCTTATCTCCCTTTCTGTGTGAGTCGCTTAGACTCCATTTCTCTCCTTCTCTCCCTTTCTGTGTGAGTTGCTTAGACTCCATTTCTCTCCTTTCTTCTCTCCCTTTCTGTGTGAGCCACTTAGACTCCATTTCTCTCCTTTCTTCTCTCCCTTTCTGTGTGAGTCACTTAGACTCTCTCCATCTCCCTTCTTCTCTCCCATAAACAGGCGAGTCAGGTCAAACACTTCCGACTCGCTGCCTCGTTCCTCACGGAACAGGAACCTCAAGTCCACCTCTGTCTCGACTTGACTATTTTCACTAGGGATTTTTCCCTCGGGATTCAGACTGTCCTTACCTTTAGGATTTCCACAGCCTTCCCCTCTCGAGACCTTTATTGGCCTCACTTGGTCCTTAGACCCTTCTCTCTCTCTTCTCTCCCATGTAGGTGTGGGGCACATCTTCCCACCCACTAAGTCATTTCCTAGAATGACTTCAACTCCTTCCACTGGCAACTGATCTACTAGGCCTATCTTTGCCTGTCCCTCATATAGAGGTGATTCCATATCTACCTCTACCAGTGGCACCTTGGCTAGGCCTCCTAGGAAGCCTATAACTACTCTCCCTTTTGCTACAGGTTTTTCAACTAAGCTACTCAGCATTACTGATTGGAGGGCTCCTGAGTCTCTCAGAATGGTCACCCCTTTTCTCTTCTCTCCCTTTATGGTGACTGTTCCTTGAAAAAGGAACGGGTCATAACCTCTCAAGTGAGGTTTCGTCTCATCCTTCTCCATGCCGTCTGTGGCAACCTTACTCATGATGGCCACTACTTTGGTGGTCTCCTCCTCGTCCTCCCCCTCTCGGACTTTACTTTCTATGTGGGCATCCCATCTATTTAATAATACTATGGGTTTAACCCCCCCTATTTCCTTTCTCCTGTGCCAACAATCCCTCATCAGGTGGCCTACCCTTCCACAATAGCTACATGAAATTATTTGTGATGACTTACTATAGTCACCTTTCTTGACCTCTAGGGATTTTGTAGGTCCACCTGAGGAGGTTGATTGTGGGATCCTCGGCTGTTCCTCTCTCCCCCTTGGAGTAACTGAGAATTTCCCTGCAGTAGGTTTAAGTATTTCATATTTATCTGCTAATACTGCAGCCTCTTCCAACTTTGAGACTTCTTTCTCCTGAAGATACAATGACACCTCTTTAGGGATGGATCTCAGATACTCTTCCATTAACATTAACTCAGCTAGTTTCCTATAATCTCCATTTATGTTACGGGATCTTACCCATTGGTCCCATAACATTCTTTTCTCTCTACTAAATTCAACGTGTGAGATATTAGATTGCTTCCTTAGATTCCTAAATTTTACCCTATAAACTTCAGGCACTAATTCACAGGCTCGTAGGATGGCTGCTTTGATTTCATCGTAATCCTTTGTTTGTGAATCCTCCAAAGCACCATAAACTCTTAGCGGTTTGCCTCTGAGGCTTGTTCGCAACAATGCAGGCCAATACTGCTTCGGCCACAGATAATCTTCCGCTATTCCTTCAAACGTCCTAAAGTAAGTATCCACCTGTGATTCATCAAATTCAGGAAGCAATTTAGCATTATGTACTACATCAAAATTGAGCCTCCTATTCACGAGTTGAGATTCTGATAGCATTCATCTACTTTCTTGCAAGTTAACTTGAAGTCTAAGGTTTTCATTGTCTATTCTAGCCTTTTCAGTTTCTTCCCTCTTTACTTCAGCTTCTATCTTAGCTCTCTCAGTTTCTTCCCTTTTTACTTCAGCTTCTATCTTAGCTATCTCTAACTTCAACCGTAATTCGCTTAATCGAGACTCAGTGTTTTGAGATTCACCCTTCTCTATTTCCTCTTTCTCTTCTTCCTCTACCTCACATTCTGAAGTGACAGACTCTCTATCTGCCCTTCCTTCATCTCTCATTGCCCCACTTTCATCTCGATTATGCACCATTTCTACAACAATTCTTATTAATTCAGTTTTATTTGCCTCATGTGCATGCTCAACCCCTAGACTTTGTGCAATGAATCTCAAGTCGTTAGCAGTAAAGCTCTGTATCTCCTTTTTAGTAGGTTGTTTGTGTACAAACTCCAATACCTCCTCTGCACTTGTCAACTTCATTTTCTCACACTATTGATCCTATTTAATACTAAATATTTTCGTTGGTAATTCTTTCACTTTACCATTAAAATCCTGGCAAGGCGTCGCCAATTTATATGTTACGAATCTCGCTCACATATCTGACTTATGTGAAATGATTTTTAAGTATATGAGATAAGTTCCCAAGACCCCATGTCTTTGGGATAACTCAAATAGAAATTACAAAGCTGTCAGACTCATAACACATAGTAAGAGTGATGGGTGACTGAGTTCCCAAGACCCCATGTCTTTGGGTAACTTAAAAGAAATTTCAAGGCCGCCACTTCATTTTATAAAAATCAAGAAAAATGAAACGCACAGATAACGTTTAACACTATTCATTAAAGTTAATAGGATTACACGAAGGATTACAATCACTGAACATTCAAGTGAGTAAATAAGTTTACATTCAAATGAGTAAATAAGTTTCAAAACAGAAGATTCCCGTTCGAAAACTTTTAACAGGGGTGAAAGAAAAATTAATTAAAATAATTAATACCAACGAAAACACTGTCTAAGTCACTACTATAGACATTTCCAACACTACATGAAACACTAGCTGAGTTAATTATCTTACGACTAATACAGGGGGGAGTACAGAGGACTTACTTCAGCCGAATAATCCGCCCTGAGGCAGCACACCTTTACATCGTACCCTATACTCTAAAACTGATTCTTCTGCCGCTCAAGCCGCTCTGTTTCTTTCTACAAAAGCCCTCTGATTGGCCCATAGGAATTGCGTCTATGGAGATTGAACCTGATTGGTCAATTAACTAAAACGTTCTCCTTCGTTCTAGGCTGAGTGTTAGAACAAATACTCCATTGTATGGATGGACCTCCTTCCCACGCCTCCTCAGTACTCCCCTATAATCTGACACCCCACGTAATCGCGAGGCGCCGTTATCCAAGTAATAAAATATTCCCGTCTTACATATATGGGAATATATGTGACTATATATATATATATATATATACACACACACACACACACGCACCAAGAGCTTTTTCTCCCTTACAAGGCTGGTAGCCAAAGTATATATATATACATACATATACCAAAGGCTTTTTCCCCCTACATAGGGGTAGGCAAGTATATATATACATATATATTTGATGAAGGTGGAAAAAGAAGTCACGGGTCTAGTTCCGAGTTTTTTTAGTTTATTCCTGACCAGTTTTGCTCTATGCTTCTTCAGAGGAAGCATAGAGTGAAACCAGTCAGGAATAAACTCCAAAAAACTCAGACCTAGACCCGTGACTTCTTTTTCCACCTTCATCAACTTGTCACAATGTCCCAGCATATATATATATATTTATTTATCCTTCTTTCCTCTATTTTTCTTCTTCAGAACCACTATATCAATAATTTCTATTTTATCCAGGAGGACCCAAGAAAAGAGGGAGAGAGGAGTGGTGAATGGGAGTAGAATATGGGAGGATGAAATGGGTGGGAATGGATTTATGCCATTGACTTTGGCTACCTCCCTTGTAAGGGGGGAAAAGCTTATGGTATATGTATGTATTACTCTCCAGTAAATGTCTTTCTTCTGCACTATCCTGTGGTTGTTTTTTACCTTGACTTCACTGAGTAGTTCTACTTTTTCTTTTGTAACATTCCTTTATGTCCAGTTTTATTGAAAACAGGAGTTGAATTAATTTTTGTGGGCAAGGTGTGATTTTGCTGTTTACCAATTGTAATCTTTGTAAAGATGAATGACTAAATCCTACATTAGAAAAGAATGAAAATATCCTGGACCTCATTTTTTATATATGTGCATGAGTTTCAGCCCACTCTTCCAATGCTTGGCAGTACATACATACATACATACCGTATTTTCCGGCTTAAAATGTGCATCGGGTTATAATGCGCACCCATGCACTTCGTTATCTCAGTACACAGATAGCGCGCACCGACATATAACGCGCATGCCCGATCGCATTTGTCTATAAAGCAGTTTTACCTCGGTATTTATATCATGTGAACGAGATTACATGGAGAAGTATTTTTCATTGGCTAGAGCCACCGCTGGGAAATCTGTTGATTTGTCACTAAATTGTCAGTTTAGGCATCAATCAGGACACAACTAAGAAAAAGTCGGAACTACATGTACCGGTATATGACTCATGTTGTGCTTTGGTCCCTTATTACTTTGTAGCTTAAATAGTTTGTTGGAAATATGATCTAAAAAAGTTTATTGAAAGTAAAATATACAGAAAAAATTTGGGATTTTTACAGAAAATGTTCATTTTATATCTTGAGGAAATAATTCGTATTTACCATTTTTTTTTATTTAATACTGAAACAAACTACAGACTGTTTCGTTTTAGCTTTGAACCTGCAATAGCAGTGGTGAAATAGGACAGTCTCTCATCGAGGTGACGTTTAGTAAATAAAACTCCCAAAAGAGGGTGTTTGACACGAGTTTATGAATGGCCGCAACGGAATTTGTACCATACCTAAAGTGAAGCAACAAAGCCAACATAAAAATTCAAACTAAGATGCTGTGAACATGGGCAAATATCATGAATATTGATCATGTTTCATGGTGTTTAGGCCTATTTAAACATGAAAAATAAGATTCGATAGATACCTACCTATACCAAATATTTATATACGTTTGCCCATGCTGGCGTATTCTTTCATGTCACCATGGCTGTTCTTCTTGTTCTCACGGAACGTCACGGAGAAATGTGCCTCCCGACTTTGTGACGGCCAACATCATCACGTTGTTGTGAAAAAAATTACACAGCCGCAGAATTTTTATCGTAGGCCGTAGATAATGCTCACCACCGGATAACGCGCACCCCCCATTTTTAGGCCCTTCCAACGGAAAAAAGTCGCGCACTATACACCGGAAAATACGGTATACCAAGGCTTTTTCCCCCTTACAAGAGAGGTAGCCAAAAAGAAAAAGGCATAAAAACATTCCCACCCATTCCATCATTAAATACACTCCACTCCCCTCCACCCTCCCTGTTATCTTAGCACCTCCTGGATGACGGGTCATCCCTGCACCATGTCCACTGCCCTGGGTCAGAGGCAGTGTTGCAAGGCACAGTACATCCATAGCAAGGCCACTTCACTAAATCGACAACCCCCCCCCTCTCCGTCCCCCCATGCAGAAAAGGAGATGGGGAGAAATCCCTTCAGACTGTGTCAAATTTTGCTCACACATACTAACTCACCCCCCATCCCCCACCTATTCCACCTTATGCATCACAACATCATCCATATACAACCTTTCGCCATTCACCCGTCTTCTGTCCTCTCCTGTCCTTCCTCAACAGACATTCCCCTCTTCCCCAAAGCCCCCTTCACCCCATCCATCCATCTCATCCTAGGATGCCCCCTCATGTTCACTCCCTCCACATCTGCCTTCCATACCTCTTTTACTAGTCTTTCTTCATTCATTCTTTCCATGTGTCCAAACCATCCTAATACTCTTTCATCAATCCTATCTCCCAACTCCCTTTCCACCTCTGTTCTCCTCCTCACCTCCTCATTTCTAACTCTATCCAGCCTAGTAACCCCTATCGTACTTCTCAGACACCTCATCTCAAACACATTCAAACTCCTTCTCTCTTCCTCTCTTATGTTCCATGTTTCTGCCCCATACAGTGCTATTGGCACAATCACTCCTTCATACAGTCTCCTCTTAGCATCCATTCCCAAATGTCTATTCCTCATTACACTTTTTAATCCACCAAGGCATTTACTCACTTCTCTCAATCTACATTCTACCTTCACCTCCACTCCACCTTTTCCTGCCACATTTGCACCCAAGTATCTAAAACTATCCACTTCCTCCAGTCGCTCTCCCTTAACCCCTTCCATACGGTGCTGCATACGTAGGCGGCATGAGGAGCAAGTGGATATGCGAAGCTGCCATATCAGTGTCTTGATTATATTTATTGTAGTTGCCCCTGCGTTATGACATACTCTCTAAACTGTCTTCATCACATTTTCTATGGTTATCAAAATTCACGGGTTAAAGAGAGAACACTCGACATAAGCGGTGACTATATTTTATGATGCGAGTATTATTACGACACATCGTACGTCTGGCAGATAATGCTGCCCGCGAGATTTTGCCCGGAGTGAAGAGGTTAATGCTCACTTCCAGTCTACTGCCCTTGTATATCTCATCACCTTACTTACATTTATCTTCAGCTTTCTTCTTTCACACACTCTCCCGAATTCTGTCACCAACTTCCTCAATCCCTCCTCCGATCCTGCCACAAGTGCAGTGTTGTCTGCAAACAACAGCTGGCTCACCTCCCACTTTTCTCCATTTTCTTTAACCATCTCCAATCCCTGTCCCACCACCCCATCCATGTATATGTTGAACAGCCAGGGAGACATAATGCATCCTTGACGAAGTCCCACCTTTACCTCGAACCACTCACTCTCTCCATTTCTAATCCTGACACATGCTCTACTACTCTCGTAAAAACTCTTGACAGTTCCTAGAAGCTTTCCTCCTATCCCGTATATCTGCAAAACCTCCCACAGTACCTTCCTGTCTACCCTGTCATAAGCCTTTTCCAGATCCATTAAAGCCCAAAAAACATCCTTCCCCTTTCCTATAGCTTTCTCACATATCTGTCTTACCACAAAAATCTGATCTACACAACCTCAACCCGTCCTAAATCCACACTTCCTCACCAATTACTCCCTCTGTTCCTCTCCTAATCCTCTCAATCAAGGTCCTTCCATAAGCCTTCCCAACTACACTTAACAAGCTAATCCCTCTGAAACTACTACACTCACACTTGTCCCCTTTTCCCTTGTAAAGTGGAACTATACAGGTACTCCTCAAGTCCTCTGGCACTCTACCCTCTCTCCAGCAAACACTAAATAACTTCACCAACCAGTCCACCATCACTGTACCTCCTTTTTTTTAGACATTCTGCATGGTATCCATCCAGACCAGATGCCTTACCTGCTTTCATTATCTTAACTGCCTTCACTTCATCCTTCCATGGCAGTAAAAAACAAAAAGAAAATAGGCCTACTAAGATCTGTACCAAGAACAGACTTTGGTCAGCCTAAGTGCATTCTACAGTTCTTGAGAACCACATTTGACAATGCCTTCACAGTACAGTTCCAAACAATCAAGAAAACAAACATCATTCAGACTGCACAAAGTTGAAAATTGAAAATAACAACAAAATATACTATAGCCACCCTAATAATGTGCATACAGAAATCAAAATCCTCCCCATAGAATCACATGAAAATGGTAGGTACACAGTTTAATACTAGAGTTTTAAACCATACTCATCCATCTCAATGTATCACACAAGCACAACAAACTGAATGGAAAAAAAAGTACTGGCAACATACAAGTCAAGCATCCATAACTATCTCCTGCACATGGATACAAAGATACATTCATACTCAGATCATAAAACAAGTATTTTAAGACCAAACTCCATCATACCCCTCCAGACATTAGTCCCACAGAAAAATTCCTTCCAGTAGAAGCAAGAACTGTTGCTAGTACAACTATGTTCAGGTTAACATGTAGTACTAAAATACTATGAACAGAGAATAGTGCTGACCATAAAAACAAACTGCCTCAGATGCAGCCATTATACAGAAGACATTGAACACCTCTTCTTACACTACCTCACCCTAACAGTACCCAGGGAACACAATGTTTCTTCCTTGAGTGACTTATGGGCCAATGCAGTGGCTGTTGCAAGTTATCTGTGAAGCATGGGTCTTCTGCAAGAGAGATCTAGGGATGCATATTGACTGGTGGGTGTCAACTTTATCTTATTAATTCTTTTATACTGCATAGAAGTCACGGTGATTTTTTCAGTATCATTTCAGTTCTTTTTTTCTTGATAGATTTATTATCTTGTGAGTTACAGGTGCTACCCATCTGGGAGGGGACGACTAACATAATGTCCCTAGACATGGTCCGAGCACTCATAAAAACAGGAGGAGAAGCTGTTACCGAGTTGCACAAGGATGTTAAAGGTATTTTATATTTATTTCAGTTGTGACACCAGGAGGTGCCAAGATAAGAGGGAGGGTGGAGAGGAGTGGAGTGTATTGGGGATGGAATGGATGGGAATGGTTTTTATGCCTTTGTTTTTTGGCTACCTCCCTTGTAAGGGGGAAAAAAGCCTGTGGTATATGTATGTATGTGATGTTCTGTAGATTTAGGTTTTAAATGTTTCCCAATATTGGGGCATTGGTGACACTGCTTCTGACCCAGGGCAGTGGGTGAGATGCAGGGATGACCCATCATCTAGCAGAAGCCAAGATAAAAGGGAGGGAAGGTGGGGATGGGAGTGGAGTATGTGGGGATGGAATGGATGGGAGTGGATTTTATGCCTTTGTTTTTTGGCTACCTCCCTTGTAAGGGGGAAAAAGCCTTTAGTATATGTATGTATGTGTATGTAACAGATTTAGACCACATGTCTGAAGGATGTCAAGATACAGATGCATCCACTCCTAGAATAGCCTATGAAATAATATAGCCCAAGTGAAAACAGTAAATGAATGCAGATGCAATGCCTAGATTAGCCTATAAGATGAGATAATCCAGGCTAAAACCATAAATGAGTTTAAAGTTAAGTATTACTATTGTAAACAAAAGAAACAGAATCCCATAAATATAATTCCTTTCTTGTGTACTACAATTAGGTAAGTACATATTCACATAGGTTAGATTGCTATACAATATTGAATTATTCTTTCTGTCATTATTTAAAGTTTTTCTTTCATTTCAGGACAGTTTTTTTTCCTTTGCTATGTATTACAAATATTCATGAGCCCTGTCTTCATTGCATAACCCCCACTGGTATTCACGAAATACACTAGATCGTGTCACTTTCTATGTCTTGTGTAAGACACTTGTATTACACCTCAGTCCCTAATACCTTGTTCTATATATAATCACAAGTACCAGCTAACATAAATTTGTAAGCTTTAGGTCTAAAAAAATTTTGTTGTCCATAGAAAGAATAGCAGGAATTCAGAAGAACTCAGTTAAAAATGATATGGAGACCAGCTGTATCAAAGTGACCAAATCCCTGGATCAGGTTCTTGGGTTCATGCAGAAGCATCCAGAACTCATTCAGGTTGCAGCAAGAGATATAGCAATTTCATTTGCTCATATATATACAGGTAAGAACAGATTTTCTTAGCCAGTTAGCTGTTACCCGCAAGGCAAGATGGTTGGTTCTGGGAGAAGACTACCCACACTTCATTCATTCCTATTGTACAAGTTCCTTTCATTCTCTTCCACTCAGACCATATAAAGATTACTTTTCATCACTTCCACAGTAACACTGTCAGTTCATCCACAGTCCACCTCTCTCATGGAACAGGCCACCTTGGTCAATGTCACACAGACTAAGGTGGACTGTGGAAGTGATGGGGAGAGGAAGAAGATGAGGGGACAGGTGTCACCAATTAAATGAAGTGGGCTTGCTGTGGATGATGTACTGTGTCTTGCTGCATTGCTTCTGACCCAGGGCAGTAGGCAAGATGCAGGGATGACCCATCATCTAGGAGGAGCTAAAATGAGAGGGAGGAAAGGATGGTGGATGGGAGTGGAATGAGAGGGAGTGGGTACATGCATTTTGACTTAGCTAGCTTCCTTTCAAGGAGGAAAAAAAACCCTGGTGTGTCTATATATATATATATATATATATATATATATATATATATATATATATATATATATATACCAAAGGCTTGTTCCCCCTTACAAGTGAGGTAGCCAAAAAACAAATACATAAAATCCACTCCTATCCATTCCATCCCCACATACTCCACTCCCATTCACCCCCGTCCTCCTAGATAACTGGTCATCCCTGCATCTCACACACTGCCCTGGGTCAGAAGAAGTGTCGCAAGACACAGCACATCCACAACAAGGCTGCTTCATTTAATCGGCGACCCTGCCTCTCTGTCCCCTCATACAGAAAAAGAGAAGGGGAGAAATCCCTTCAAGCTGCATCAAATTATTTTTCATACAGTACTCCCTCGTCCCCCCATCCCATACCCACTCCCTTTCATGCATCACAGTATCATCCATAAACAACCATTCTCCATTCACCCTCATCTTCTGTCTTCTCTCATCCTTTCTCAACAGACATTCCCCTCCTTCCCAATGCCCCTTTTACCCCATCCATCCATCTCATCCTTGGTCACCCCCGCATATTCACTCCTTCCACCTCTGCCTTCCACACCTCTTTTACTTATCTTTCTTCACTCATTCATATGTATATATATATATATATATACATACATACATATACCAAAGGCTTTTTCCCCCTTACATGGGGGGTAGCCAAAAAGAAAAAGGCATAGAAATCACTCCCACCCATTTCATTTCCCATATATTCCACTCCCCTCCACCCTCCTCCCTCCCTCCTATCTTGGCACCTCCTGG
Source organism: Oratosquilla oratoria (assembly GCF_046742065.1). NCBI lineage: Eukaryota > Metazoa > Arthropoda > Malacostraca > Stomatopoda > Squillidae > Oratosquilla > Oratosquilla oratoria. The sequence goes on from NC_134797.1 coordinate 60,530,941, forward strand.
GTGATGGATCATCCCTGCATCCTGTCCACTCCCATGGGTCAGAAGCAGTGTCGCAAGACACAGCACATCCACAGCAAGGCCGCTTCATAAATTCGGCGACCCCCTCTCTCCGTCCCCTCATGCAGGAAAGGAGAAGACGGGGAGAAATCCATTCAGGATGCGTCAAAGTTTTTCTCATACTTCCTCACCCCCCATCCCCCCACCCAATCCCCCTCATGTATCACAGCCTCATCTATACACAACCCTTCTCCATTCACCCCTATCTTCTGTCCTCTCCCGTCCTTCCTCAACAGACATTCCTCTCTTTTGTAAAGCCCCTTTCACCCCATCCATCCATCTCATCCTAGGATGCCCCCTCATATTCACTCCTTCCACCTCCGCCTTCCACACTTCTTTCACTAATCTTTCTTCACTCATTCTTTCCATGTGTCCAAACCATTCTAATACTCTTTCATCAACCCTATCTCCCAGCTCCTTTTCCACCCCTGTTCTCCTCCTCACCTCCTCATTTCTCACTCTATCTAGCCTAGTAACCCCTATCATACTTCTCAGACATTTCATCTCAAACACATTCAAACTCCTTCTCTCTTCCTCTCTCATGTTCCGTGTTTCTGCCCTGTACATTGCTGTCGGCACAATCACTCCTTCATATAACCTCCTCTTAGCATCCATTCCCAGATGTCTATTTCTCATTACACTTTTTAATCCACCAAGGCATTTACTCGCTTCTCTCAATCTACATTCTACCTCCACCCCCACTCCTCCCTTTCCTGTCACATTCGCACCCAAGTATCTGAAACTATCCACTTCCTCCAGTTTCTCACCCTTAACCCCTTCCATACGGTGCCGCATACGTAGGCGTCATGAGGAGCAAGTGGATACGCGAGGCTGCCATATCGGCGTCTTGATTATATTTATTGTAGTTGCCCCTCCGTAATGACATACTCTCTAAACCGTCTGTAATCACATTTTCTATGGTTATCAAAATTCATGTGTGAAAGAGAGAATGATCGATATAAGCGGTAACTATATTTTATGATGCGAGTATTATTACGACACGTACGGCTGGCATCGGCTGCTGCCCGCGAGATTTAAGGCCCGTACTGAAGAGGTTAATGCTCACTTCCAGCCTACTGTCACTCTCTCCCCTTGTACATCTCATCACCTTACTTTTGCCCACATTTATCTTCAGTTTCCTTCTTTGACACACCTTCTCAAACTCTGTCACTAACTTCCTCAATCCCTCCTCTGATCCTGCTACAAGCGCAGTGTCATCGGCAAACAACAACTGGCTCACCTCCCACTTTTCTCCATTTTCTTTAACCATCTCCAACCCCTGACCCACTACCCTTGCATTCACCTCTCACACCACCCCATCCATGTAAAGATTGAACAGCCAGGGCAACATAACACACCCCTGACGAAGTCCCACCTTTACCTCAGACCATTTCTAATCCTAACGCAAGCTCTACTACTCTCATAAAAACTCTTGACTGCTCTTAACAGCCCTCCTCCTATCCCATATATCTGCAGTACCTCCCACAGTACCTTCCTGGCTACCCTGTCATAAGCCTTTTCCAGATCCATAAAAGCCCAAAAAACATCCTTACCTTTTCCTATAGCTTTCTCACATATCTGTCTTACCACAAAAATCTGATCTACACATCGCCTACCTGTCCTAAAACCACACCATTCCTCACCAATTACTTCCTCTGTTCCTCTCCTAATCCTCTCAATCAAGACCCTCCCATAAGCCTTCCCAACTACACTCAACAAGCTGATCCCCCTGTAACTACTACACTCACACTTGTCCCCCTTTCCTTTGTAAAGCGGAACTATACAGGCACTCCTCCAGTCTTCTGGCACTCTACCCTCTCTTAAACAAACATTAAATAACCTCACCAGCCAGTCCACCATAACTGCACCTCCTTTCTTCAGACATTCTGCATGGCATCCATCCAACCCAGGTGCCTTACCTGCTCTCATCATCTTAACAGCTGCTTTCACTTCATCCTTCCTATTTCTCCTCCATATATATATATATATATATATATATATATATATATATATAAAGTACATTATTTATATTATGCAAATTCATATTGTGACAGTTTTTCAAAAACAATTCTTTGCTTATATGGGGAGACTAGTGTATATTCACATGATAACAACTTTTTAAAGAAAATCTCATGTCTTGTACCCACTAATTTTTGACATCCAGGTGCTCTGCTTCTGGAATTTGCCTCGTGGGAACCAAATGCAGTGAATATGGAAGTTGCAGGACGCTGGTGTGAGCAGCCACTTGTTGTCATATCTCCAAGGCAATATAATTTCAATAATGACAACATAGTCATGGATGGCTATCAGCCAAAGAATGTACATGGACCAATGTTTTAATTGCTATTACACCAAGGTATTAGGTAGAAGACAGCATGTGCATTTTTTTAGTAACAGGGTGAAAACCTTGTATTATGCTCTTCTTGTATTAGTGTCTGATTATTTTTACATGCAGTTTAGGATTGACAGTATAATTTTTATGATAATTTTTAGATTATCAAATCTGTCATGGCAAATGATGTAGTTAAAGTTATTTGTTTACCAGTTTTGAAAATTGGATTTGGATTCTTGGACAATAGGTAAGTTTCCCTTTTATTTGTTTATGTATTTTATTTTTTCTATGTCACTCTTGGACATATGTGGGTAGGTAATTTTTTATTCTGTTTAACTATTTTTCGGACCATAAGGCGCATGCAAAATCCTTAAAATCGGCCAAAATCAGGTAGTGCGCCTTATCATGAGGTGCGCCTTATGTGTGGCTTCAGTGCAAAAAAATGCCTCAGACAGTGACATACTATTTTGACATGTTTCGTAGCTAGCCTGCCGACGGCGACAGTGCATAGGCCTAGCAAAAGTTACAACCAAGTTATAACCAAAATGCATGTATCTTGACAAGAAAATTGCGAAAACTTCAACAGTTTTCGAGGCCATGCCACCACATTCATTCACACTATCATGGCTATGACATGATAGCGTCCACAACGCAAACAGCCATTTTGCATTGGTCTAGTCTTGCTCCACTCAGACTGTAGTCATTTGTTTAATAAATCATGTGTTTTTAAGTGAATCAAGAATTCTGGGAATAAAACTGCTAATGTTGGTTTTATTCCCCACAATTCCTGTAATGTGTTTGTGTTGTTTTTTAGGGGTATTGGCAGGGCAGACCATCCATGGAGGTGGTCTGATTTCACTGACCAAAATGAAAAATATATATCATTTATTTTTGTAATTTTGCTAAATCCCAACCAATTTTTCTCATTCAACAATGAAAATGTTCAGTTCTGAATGCACTCACATATGGAATATAAGTTATATTAAGAAGTCTACCAATCGTAGTGCAGATATTCGGGAGCCAATTAAAACAATGGACCCAGCTTGGAATCTCAGGGAAGTCTGCCAATGGTAATGCATACATTCAGGGGCCAATCAAAACAAGAGGCCCAGCCTATGGGGTATTATATAAGGGGCAAAATTTCATTCTTAACCATATCATCTTTTCGATCCCCTACAACTACTGATGGAGAAATCAAGACCAAGAACCATGCCAGCCTCAAAGAGACATGCCTACCGAGCAGTGTTTAAGCTGAAAGCTATCGCATTTGCAGAAAAGAACGGGAACAGAGCCACAGGCCGGGAAAAGTTACAACCAAGTTCTGCAATGGGTACAAGAACAATAGGAACAAGGCAGGGGCATCTCCACCGTTATTATACGTTTGAAAGCGCAGACTGTTGCAAAAGATATGGACATCACAGATTTCCAAGGCGGTCCATCCTGGTGCTTCAGGGTCATGCGGCGAAAACACCTAGCAATTTGAGCCCGTACTACCCTCTGCCATAGACTACCCTCCGACTGGGAAGAAAAGGTCGGATGCTTTCTGCACGTTCACCAAAGAGAAGATAACCAAACTTAATATAAAACACGAGCATGTCGTCAACATGGACGAGGTCCCTCTTACCTTCGACATACCCATGACAGGAACAGTTGACGAGGAAGGAACCAAATCCGTACCAATTCGTACCACTGGCAATGAGAAGACGAGCTTTACTGTCATACTGTCATGCACAGCTGATGGTAAAAAGCTGCCCCCCCATGCTGATTTTTAAAAGAAACACCATGCCTAAAGAAAAGTTTCCACCAGGAGTTGTCATGAAAGTAAATCCAAAGGGGTGGATGGATGAACAGAAGATGGGGGGAATGGCTCAAACAATGCTACGTTAAACAACCTGGTGGTTTCTTCCACTCCTCACATTCACTGCTGGTTTACAATTCGATAAAGGCTCACCTCACTGAAGATGTGAGATCTCGTGTGGATGCGGGATCGATCGACCTCGTGTCGTCAGTCGTCATGCATGGTTATCCGATGACGAGACCAGGTGCGCCTTATGGTCAGGCATGCCTTATGTAAGGATAGGGAATAGCAAATTACGGGTGTGCCTTATGGTCCGAAAAATACAGTATATGTGTAATCACAAAATTGCTGGATAATATTAAGTTCTTTATAATGTCTTTTATACGCAGTACATTAGGGAAAAGATTTGTAACTTGAATTTATAGGAAAGGGTGTTCTTATTACAGAAAAATAGTCGGAAAGTCATCTGATAAAAAGAAATAGAGGAGTTTGGAAACATATTTCTTATTTGTTATAATATGTCAAGCCTAATTAAAAAGAAATCATATGTAATTATCCCTATCATGATGAATTTATGACAAAAATAAACAAAAAGCTTTCCTGAAGCCATTTTACTTAGACCACCTCTGCAAAGTATGAGAAGTATGGTGGGGGTTACTAGGCTGGATAGAGTGAGAAATGAGGAGGTGAGGAGGAGAACAGGGGTGGAAAAGGAGCTGGGAGATAGGGTTGATGAAAGAATATTAGGATGGTTTGGACACATGGAAAGAATGAGTGAAGAAAGGCTAGTAAAAGAGGTATGGAAGGCAGATGTGGGGGGAGTGAACATGAGGGGACGTCCTAGGATGAGGTGGATGGATGGGGTGAAGGGGGCTTTGGGGAAGAGGGGAATGTCTGTTGAGGACGGAAGACAGAGGTGAGTGGAGAATGGTTGTATATGGATGATGATGTGACTGCATGAGGAGGAATGGGCGGGGGGGTGGGGGGGGGTAGTATGTGTGAGTAAATTTTGACGCAGCCCGAAGGGATTTCTCCCCGTCCTCGCCTTATATGCAAAGGGGGACGGAGAGGGGGGGTCACCGATTAAATGAAGCGGCCTTGCTGTGGATGTGCTGTGTCTTGCGACACTGCTTCTGACCCAGGGCGGTGGGCAGGGTGCAGGGATGACCCGTCATCCAGGAGGTGCTCAGATGAGAGGGAGGGTGGGAGGGGTGTGGAGTGTATTTAGGGATGAAATGGGTGGGAGTGTTTTTATGCCTTTCCCTTTTTGGCTACCTCCCTTGGAAGGGGGAAAAAGCCTTGGTATATTTACCTAGTTGTATTTACCTAGTTGTATTTTGCGGGAAGGGGAGCTATGCTCGTGTTGTCCCGCCTTTGTATCTTGCAGTGTCTAGTTTGTTTTTAAACTCATGAATGGTTTTTGCGCATACTATTTCATTGTCCAGTTTGTTCCAAGTGTCCAAAACTCTATGAGGAAAACTGTTTTTCTTCAGTTCTCTTCTATAGCTATGTTTTTTTATTTTCTTTCCATGTCCTCTTGTGTTTCTTTTGTCCCAGTTAAGTAAGTTCTCACTATCGAGTACCTCTGTGCCTTTCATGATTCTGTAGATGGTCAATAGGTCACCTCTCTCTCTTCTTTGCTCCAGTGTCGGTAACTCCAGTTTAGCCAATCTCTCTTCGTATGATAGGTTTGCAAGTGCAGGTGCCATTTTTGTAGCTGCTCTTTGGATTCTTTCTATTTTCTTTATATTCTTTTTGGTACTGGGGGACCACAATGTCGCTGCATACTCTAGTCTAGGCCTTATCAATGTAACCAATATTTTTTTCATCATGTCTTCGTCCAAGTATGTAAACGCCACTTTTATTGATCTTAGCAAGTTGTAAGTCTCCCCGACAATTTTGTTAATCTGTATATCATAGGACAAGTCGTTCGTGATAATTACTCCCAAATCTTTTTCGGATCCTACTTTCTTTACTTCTTTGGTTCCAATTGTATATTTTCCTGATATTCTGTTTTTGCTTTTTCCAAACTCCATTATGCTACACTTCTTAGTATTAAAGTCCACTTCCCATTTCTGACTCCAGTTCCATACCCTATTTAGGTCTTCTTGCAGTGCTTCACAGTCCTCATCAGTTTCTATTTTCCTTAGCAGTTTGGCGTCATCGGCAAAGAAGCTCATGTAGCAGTTCACGTCCTCATCCATGTCATTCATATAGATAGCAAACATTATTGGTGCCAGCACAGATCCTTGCGGTACTCCATTGATCACCTCTTTCCAGTCTGAATATTTTTCTCTGAGCACTACTCTCATCTTTCTACCAGTCAGAAAGTCCTCTATCCATTTTAGTAGGTTTCCCTGTATTCCTCCTATGTGTTCCAGTTTTTTTAGTAGTTTTCTGTGTGGTACTTTGTCAAAGGCTTTTTGCAAGTCTAGGAATGCACAATCAGCCCATCCATTTCTTTCTTGCACTATGTCTATTAGTCTTGAGTAAAAGCATATTAAGTTTGTGGAGCATGATCTTCCTTGTCTGAATCCGTATGTACCTCTGCAAAAATCAGAGCAAAGAAGAAGAAAAGAAATAAGAAAAGGGGAGGGGATCACATATGCGAGAAGATTTTAGTAAAAGGTATGGATATTTTTTGAGCTTTTATGAAACTGGAGAAGGCTTATGACAGGGCCAACAAGAAGGCATTATGGGAGATATTACAGATGTATGGGACAGGGGGGAAAGTTATTCAGGGAAGTCGAAAGCTTGTATTTACCTAGTTGTATTTTATAGGATGAGAGCTATGCTCGTAGTGACCCATTTTCGTATCTCTCCGCATCCAGTTTATTCTTAAAATCTTGTATAGTTTTGGCACTCACTGTTTCTCCATTTAGTTTGTTCCAGACATCATTCACTCTATGTGGGAAGCTATTCTTTTTCAAATCTCTTCTTAACTGTCCATCTTTAGCTTCTTTTCATGTCCTCTTGTTTCTCTTCTGTCCCATTTTAACCCTTTGACTGCCCAATGCGCATTTTTGCGAAAATTAAAACAGTCTCATGACAGCCCTAACTCGCAAAAATGCACCGCAAGCCAAAAAACGTTTTAAACATCGCGCCATGCTCCCAACACCTTATAGAAACGAGAGATCAAGTTTACAACCGGTAGGTGCTGCCATCTCTTACCAGCTGGACGAACTAATAGCCCTTATCTACGCGGCAATAACAGCTGGTGGAATGTAAACAAAGGACATGTGCGAGCGAATGGACTTTAATCGGCATTTAAACCTGCATAAAAGGCCGAATATATGATTCATAGGTAAGTTTTGTCATTCATATGTTGAGTAGTTGTTTTACAATCACTAAGAAATAGGAAATATAATGATTTTTTCCACAAATAATAGCGTATGGTAATTCTCTTCAGTAGCAGCTGCAGACGACTGAAAAAAAATTTTGATCGATCATATATATATTCTCAATAAACGTTTTAGCCTTAAAATATTCTAGTTACAATACTTCCAGTGATAGAAAATTATGATAGGCTAGCTGTGATATGGTAAAATGTGTGAATAATCATTTTATTGATAGAAAATTTAGGTACCCTAAGAGATATCCTAGGCTATGTTCTTGATGTATTCTCTCTCTCTCTCTTGATCATATATATTTAGTCAAAATATAACTTTTGGAATATTCTAGTTACAGTACGATCCATAAAAAGTGATTATGTGTGAATTGGCATAACAATTTATTGATAGAAAATTTTGGTATCTAAAAAGACAGCCTAGGCTACATCTTGGTGTGAAAATTTTCTCCCTCGGTGTGTCAATGTAATACATATTTTGCAAAGATGTGCATGTACTTAGGCTATATATATATATATATATATGTTGTGTTACTTTTATAACTGAATTTTTTTCAGCCCTTGAAGTATGGCTGCCAAGAGAATGAAGACACTGTCAGATGATCAGATAATGGAGATGATTTATGCAGATGAGGATTCTGAATATGAAGAGGACACTGAATCTGAGGATGATGATCCTGAAAATGATGATGTGCAAGCTGGAGATACTTCATTTCAAATACAAAACAATGAGCCTTGGTTGCCTCTAAAAAATGTTGGTTCACACACTTCAAAACAGGTAACTGGTATCACAGATTACTCTGAAACTCACAGAGTGATTGGGTTAGATACCTGTACTCCTTTTCAATGTTTTCAGAAATTATTCCCAGATGCAAGAAACAAATAGGTATGCAAAATCGTACATTGAGCAACACCAACCTTTACCACCAAATTCTAGGTTTCATGCTTGGACTGATGTTTCATTGGAAGAAATCAAAGCTTTCATTGCTCTTGAAATTGCAATGGGAATAGTCAATAAACCTACATTAGCAAGCTATTTTTCCAAAGACTTTGGTCTGACAGACACACCAGGCTTTAGGTATCAGATGTCACATAAACGGTATGAACTTATTCGCTCTTGTTTACATTTTGTAGATAATGCTCAAAGAAAAAATGATGATAGGCTTTCTAAGATAAAGGACATTTTAGATATGGTGAGTGATCTTTATAAAGGGATATACCTTACCAACAAAGAAGTAAGTGTTGACGAAGCTATGCTTCGATTCAAAGGACGTTTATTCTGGAAGCAGTACATGGCCAAAAAACCAACAAAATGGGGCATAAAAGTTTGAGCACTATGTGACTCTAATACAGGGTATTTACTCAAATTTGATGTATATACTGGAAAAATTGTTGATTTAGGTAACAGTATGGGTACTGGGGAGTATGTGGTTCAAAAATTGTAGTCAGGATTTGAAAACAAAGGTGTTATAGTATTTATGGACAATTTCTTTAGCAGTGTGCCACTTTATCAGAAACTTTTGAGTCAAAACACTGGAGCATGCGGTACAGTCCACCCTAACAGAAAGGGCTTGCCATCAAATATGAAAAAGAAAAAGAAGGGAGAGTTACCAACATTTTGGATAACTAGAGACAACAAAATGTTAGCATGTTCATGGCAAGATTCAGGTCGAGTAAATTTGCTCTCAACAATGGGTGACACTAGTACAAGGCAAACAATAATAAAGTCAAAGCAGGGTGACAGAACTGTTGAGAAGCCTTTTTTGCAGAAGGAATATAATAAATTCATGGGTGGTGTAGACCGTTTTGATCAATTTTGTGCAAGTTATCCATTTGGCAGGCATAACAAAAAGTGGTACCATGTATTATGGCACTTTATCATTGAAATTGCTCTTGTAAACAACTGGATATGTTATAAAATACAGAATAATTAAAAAATGACTAGTAAAATTTAGAAAGGAGGTAATAAAAGGACTACTTCAGTGTTATGTACCAAAAGTCCAGAAGAGAAATAAGGTTGATGTACTTTCTGAAAGTAGATGACTGAAAGAACGCCATTTTATTGGTCAATATGACAATAAGAAATATCGCCCTAATTGTACTATCTGTTCAATTTCACCAAACCACTGTAACAAAAAGGGTAAAAAAGACTGCAAAAGAAGACAAACTTCATTTTATTGCCAGCAATGTCCAAATAATCCCTCCTTCTGTGTCATTCCATGTTTTCAAATGTTCCATACAGTGAAAAATTACAAGAAAAAGTGTCACTGCACATGAATTGGTTTTTAGTGCACACATTCAAAAAATAAAGTTTTGATGTTTATTGTTCTGGTTTTTCTTTTAGCCCTCCATGTATAATCTGTAAATTATAAGAATAATTAAAAAATAATAGAAATACGAAATTTCATAATTTTGAAATTTTTACGTAATTTTTTTCTTCAGGACCAACTTATGTGTCTCTATATCACTGTTCCTATAACATATGGTCATTATCTACCTTACTGAGTATTACTGGCATACAAAAGAATGACTTTTGTATTTTTAATTTTTTTTTTAAATTCCCCAAAATTTTCATTTTTCAGAAAAAAAATATTCATAATAAATATATGAATTATCTCAGAAAGCTAATATTGATATACATATGTATTTGGATTGGGAATGGTGTCCACAACATCAGAATATTATGCAAAAGAAGGAAATAGACACTTCATATATTATGGGTAAATTGCAATTTTTCGGAAACATAAATCCTCCCAGCATCGGGCAGCCAAAGGGTTAATAAGTTGTCTCTATCAAGGATTTCCATCCCTTTCATAATTATGTAAATGGTCAACAAATCACCTTTCTCTTCTCTGTTCCAGTGTTGATAGATGTAATTTTTCCAATCTTTGTTTAATGTGAAATTTAATAGTGTAGGTGCCATTTTTGTCACTGCTCTTTGATTTTTTTGTGTGCTAGGTACTCATAGTGTTGCAGCATACTCTAGTTTAGGTCTTATTAGTGCAACCACTATTTTCTTTACCATTTTTTCATCCATGTAGTTGAAGGCCACTTTCATTGATCTTAAGTTAAAAGTCTCTCCAAATAATTTATTGACATGTTTATCAGGTGTCAAGTCACTTGAGATAATCACTCCCAGGTCCTTTTCTGAATTAACTTTTTGACTTCCTTTTTACCAAATTTATATTGACCCAATATTCTATTTTTGCTTTTTCCAAATTCCATTGATGTTAAAGTTCATTTCACATCTCTGACTCCATTCCCATATTTTGTCCAGGTCTTCTTTTAGTGATCTGAAGTCTTCTTCTGTGCTTACTCTCTTGAGTAATTTGGCATTGTCAGCAAAGAAGTTCATGTAACACTTCACTCCCTCTTCCATATAATTTATATATATACATACATCATACATATACCAAGGCTTTTTCCCCCTTACAAGGGAGGTAGCCAAAAAGGAAAAGGCATAAAATCATTCCCACCCATTCCATCCCTGAATACACTCCACACCCCTCCACCCTCCCTCTCATCTTAGCACCCTCCTGGATGGGTCATCCCTGCACCTTGTCCACTGCCCTAGGTCAGAATCAGTGTCGCAAGACACAGCACATCCACAGCAAGGCCGCTTCATTAAATCGGTGACCACCCCCCTCCATCCCCCCATGCATAAAGGAGAAGATGGGGAGAAATCCCTTCGGGCTGCGTCAAAAATTGCTCACACATACTACCTCACCCCCCATCCCCCACCCATTCCACCTTATGCATCACAACATCCATATACAACCATTCTCCATTCACCCGTCTTCCGTCCTCTCCCATCGTTCCTCAACAGACATTCCCCTCTTCCCCAAAGCCCCCTTCACCCCATCCATCCATCTCATCCTAGGACGTCCCTTCATGTTTACTCCCTCCGTATCTGCCCTCCATACCTCTTTTACTAGTCTTTCTTCACTCATTCTTTCCATGTGTCCAAACCATCCTAATACTCTTTCATCAACCCTATCTCCCAACCCCCTTTCCACCCGTTCTCCTCCTCACCTCCCCATTTCTCACTCTATCCAGCCTAGTAACCCCCATCATACTTCTCAGACACCTCATCTCAAACACATTCAAACTCCTTCTCTCTTCCTCTCTTATGTTCCATGTTTCTGCCCCATACAGTGCTGTATTTATATATGTGGCAAACATTAAAGGAGCCAATACAGAGCCTTGTGGGACGCCACTCTTCACATCTTCCCAGTTCAAAATTTTGTCTCTTAAGTACCACTCTCATTTTTCTCCCATTTAAGAAATCCTTCATTCATTCCAGCAGCTTACCTTGTATTCCTCCTATCATTTCTATTTTTCTTATTCATTTTTTATGTGGTACTTTATCAAATGCCTTCTGCAAGTCCAAGAAGGTGCAATCTGCCCAGCCATCTCTTTCTTGTATTATCTCAATTAATCTTGAGTAAAAGCATATTAAGTTTGTGGTACACGATCTTCCACTTTGGGGTTTACTATTTTATATTCTTCCAAGTGTTTGGTCCATTTGTTTCTGATAACTTTTTCACATATTTTTGCTACTGTGCTTGTGAGTGATACTGGTATGAAGTTTGTAGGATCTTCTTTGTTTCCTCCTATATATATTGGTACTATGTTTGCATCTTTCCAATCTTGCGATACCTTTCCTTCTTTGAGTGAAAAGTCTATTATCTTGTATAATTTGTCCATCATTTCATCTATACACTCTTTCAGTATCCAGTGTGCAATTCCATCCGGTCCATGCAATTTCCTAACATCTAGGTTTTTTATTTGGTCTCTTATTTCTTTCTGTGTTACCTTTATTTCTTTCATTAGGGGGTCTTTCTTGTCCATCTTCCCAAATTTGTGAGCTCTCAATTGTAAAAACAGACCTGAAATGTCTGATCATAACTTTTTCATAGTTTCTTTTTCTTTCCTGTGTATATTGACATATTTCTTCCTAAGTTTTATATATGTTTGCCATTTGGATTTTTTTTTTTTCCCCATCTTTTCCAGACTTATACACCCACTCCTCGTTTAACGACCTACTCGGTTAACGACAACTCGGAGTAACAACGGGCTTTATGACAGACCAATATTCGTTTAACGTAAATCTCCCGAAGTTACGACATCGTGTACGATAATTAAGTTGGCTGGGGCAAATTTGTATGATGTTATAAATGAACTTGTACGGTGGATATTAGCTGTGAGGTAAAGTGTTCTGAAGCTTAGGTCTACATTACCATCCTGCAAGCTGGAAAAACTACCTGGGGTACAATATATACCGGTAGTGGTAAATTAATAGAAAATCAATTATTAATTTTGTAAATTATAATGTATCAACGTAATATGCAATTTTGTGAGCGGAAGTAAAAAAAAAAAGGTGCTAACACAAATTTCGTAAGTAACGAAGTCATGTTGGACGAATGGTACACCATGTTTGTTATGATAGATGCCGATGTCGAGGAAATGAAAGGATGATAAATTCGCCTAACCTAAACTGACCTAACCTGTGTTTGATAAATCATTACTTCGCAGACGACAAGATGGCGTCCCGATCCTATGCTACCGACTTCGTTCATTAGCATATTTTCTTGTAGCATGGTATTTTTTACTTTCATTTCCGCCCACAAAATTGCATATTACATTGATACATTTTAATTTACAAAATTGATAATTAATTTTCTATTGCTATATTGCGCCCATGGTCGAAACTAAAAAAATACCCCGGTATTCAATATGGAATGTCAGCATATGTGGATTTGGTCATATACGGTAATTTCGGGAATATAACCACCGTAAATAAACAGTAAATAAAGCTTTAATGTACTGTATAAAAGAGGGAAAATACACAAAAATAAAGATACATGTATTGCTGGACATTGTACATACAGTATATGTACGTATATGTATACACTTTCTCTTAACGACCAATTCGGTTAACGACGGCGCGCTGGTCCCAATTGTCGTCGTTAAATGAGGAGTGGTTGTATATGTTTATCATTTGGATTTTTATTTATTTATTAATTTTTTTTTTTTTTTGTCTCTTTTTTTTTCCATCTTTTCCAGGCTTTGTCTCTTCTGTCTTTAGCCTCACTGCACCTTTTGTTATACATACATACATACATATACCAAGGCTTTTTCCCCCTTACAAGGGAGGTAGCCAAAAAGGAAAAGGCATAAATTCATTCCCACCCATTCCATCCCTGAATACACTCCACACCCCTCCACCCTCCCTCTTATCTTAGCACCTCCTGGATGATGGGTCATCCCTGCACCTTGTCCACTGCCCTGGGTCAGAAGCAGCATCACCAGACACAGCACATCCACAACAAGGCTGCTTCATTAAATCGGCGACCCCCCCTCTCCGTCCCCCCATGCATAAAAGGAGAAGACAGGGAGTGTTATACCAACACTTTATATAAATCTCTTTTTGCTTCTTCTTTGGTACATATTTATCAATTCCTTCCTTGTACTTTTCTTTGAATATGTTCCATTTGTCCATTTGTCCATCTTTTGTTTCCTCTTTGGACAATTTATCCAAGTTTGTGTTTTGGAAAAATTGTCTTAGTTTTACAAAATCCGTTTTGTTGTACATTAATCTTCCTTCACTATGTTTATCATTCCTTCCTACATTGTTTTGTTCTTTGAATTCAAACTCCATTAGTATATGGTCACTCTTTCCAATTGGTGTTTTATACTTCATTTTGTTCATGATATCTGGTTCAGAAGTTAATACGTCTAGTTTCGATGGTTCCTCATTGTTTCTATGTCTAGTATTTTCCTTAACCCATTGTGTTAAGGTGTATTCGATGGTCATATCCAGTAGAATGTTGCTCCAAAGTTCTTCTCCCCCTTTTACTATCATTTCTTCCCAGATTATATCCTTTGTATTAAAATCACCCATAATTAAATGTTACCACCCTCTTTTAGTAATTCATTTAGCACATTCATTGTGTCTTCCATTAATTTAGAATGATCACTATCAGACCAAGCCTGTATTTTTGGTTGCACATACATTGCTACAAATTTTCTGCTTTTCATATTTTTATTTTCATTTTTAATCATAATTAATTCCACATTATCTTTGCCTTCATTTATCTTTGTCACATATTGACCCTTTTTGGTCAATATCATGACACCTTCTCCCTGCTTGTCTGTTCTATTTTTTGCCCAGTGGTTGTATTGACCTTGTCCCACTATACTTGTTGATAGAGGTCCTTTCAGTTTTGTCTCCACAATTTCCATAATGTCAGGTTGATGGGTTTTCAAAATGAGTTTCAGCATTTTCTATCATGCAGGACCACCACATTGGTCTATCTAATCAATGAAATTGGAGACAACAATTGTTATTAACATTCTATCAAATTTAATTTTTACATAATCTACATTTATGTAATTTTTTTACATATGTTGAGGTGATTTGAAATGCTAATAAAAATATAAATTGCTCTAGTACAATTGTTTTCTTCAGTATGAAAATGTACCTACTGTACATCTATCACCAAACATTTAGTTGTCCATTTGAACTTGTACATATGATAACAAATTTCTTACTTTGTAACAAGTCACTTGATTTTACTGAATATAGTTACATGTGCATCCATCCTCTGACATCAGATATATTGTATTCCTACTTATGGTCAACATAAGAAATCCTAATAAAACTACAATCCAGCTCACCAAACTTGTTGTTCATATGAGTTGGCAGGCATCACTGGGAGAATCCATTATTTAATAATGAGAAAATAACACTTCTGACTAAAACACCATACACATGAGTGGAATAACATATACTGTACCAGCCTTTGGATTAAGCTAGTCATACAGCACCAAAATTTCACCTCATAAAGAATTATTCTGCTGCAGTCAACATCTTAGAAAAGACTAAGGTTGGATTGGCCAAAAGCTTGTCTGGAGAATCAAACTCCACCACTTTACCATCATCCATTACCATTATTCTTGTACAGGACATCACTGTGTTTAACCTATGAGCAATAGTATGTGAGTAGTAGAGCTTGTGTTATGGCTGGAAACAGTAAAACTATGGTGGGTAGTTTGAGGTGAAGGGGATATGCCAGGGTTTTGTAATGTCTCTGTCATTGTTCAATGTGTACATGAATGGGGTGGTATAGAAAGTGAAGGTGAAGGGTAGGGGGTTGGAAATAGTGAGAGATTGGAGGGAAGCAGGAGGTGAGCCAGTAATTTGCAGATGATTGTACTCATAACTGGGTTGGAGAAGGGTCTAGATTAGTGACATAAATCAGGAAGATATGTACATACATACATATACCAAAGGCTTTTTTCCCCCTTATGAGGGTAGTAGCCAAAAAAACAAAGGCATAAAAACCACTCCCACCCATTCCATCCCTATCACACTCCCATCCCCTCTTCCCTCCCTCTTATCTTGGCACCTCCTGGATGACAGGTCATCCCTGCATCTTGTCCACTGCCCTGGGTCAGAAGCAGTGTCACAAGACACAGCACATCCATAGCAAGGCTCCCTTCATTAATTCAGGGACCCCGCTCTCCGTCTGCTCATGCAGAAAATGAGAAGACGGGGAGAAATCCCTTCAGGCTATGTCAATTTATTTCTCATATATACCGGTACTCCCTCACCCCCCATCCCCCACCCACTCACCCTCATGCATCACAGCATCATCCATACATAACCCTTCTCCATTCACTCCTATCTTCTGTCCTCTCCCATCCTTCCTCAACAGACATTCCTCTCTTTCCCAATGCCCCTTTTACCCCATCCATCCATCTCATCCTAGGATGCCCCCACATGTTCACTCCTTCCACCTCTAGCTTCCACACCTCTTTTACTAATCTTTCTTCACTTATTCTTTCCATGTGTCCAAACCATCCTAATACTCTTTCATCAGCCCTATCTCCCAACTCTCTTTCCACCCTAATTCTCCTCACCTCATTTCTCACTCTAGCCTAGTAACCCCTATCATACTTGTCAGGTATTTCATCTCAAACACATTCAAACTCCTTTTCTCTTCCTCTCTTATGTTCCATGTTTCTGCCCTGTACAGTGCTGTCAGCACAATCACTCCTTCATACAATCTCCTCTTAGCATCCATTCCCAAATGTCTATTTCTCATTACACTTTTTAATCCACCAAGGCATTTACTCGCTTCTCTCAATCTACATTCTACCTCCACCACCACTCCTCCTTTTTCTGCCACATTCACACCCAAGTATCTAAAAATATCCACTTCCTCCAGTCTCTCTCCCTTAATACTCACTTCCAGTCTGCTGCCACTCTCTCCCCTTGTATATCTCATCACCTTACTTTTACCCACATTTATCTTCAACTTCCTTCTTTCCCACACCTTCCCAAACTGTCACTAACTTCCTCAATCCCTCCTCTGATCCTGCTACAAGTGCAGTGTCGCCAGCAAACAACAGCTGGCTTATCTCCCACTTTTCTCCATTTTCTTTAACCATCTCCAACCCCCTACCCACTACCCTTGCATTCACCTCTCGCACCACCCCATCCATGTATAAGTTGAACAACCAGGGCATCATAACACATCCCTGACAAAGTCCCACCTTTACCTCAAACCACTGACTCTCTTCATTTCTAATCCTAACACAAGCTCTACAACTCTTGTAAAAACTCTTGACTGCTCTTAACAGCTTTCCTCCTATCCCATATATCTGCAAGACCTCCCACAGTGCCTTCCCGTCTACCCTGTCATAAGCCTTTTCCAGATCCATAAAAGCCCAAAAAGCATCCTTACCTTTTCCTATAGGTTTCTCACATATGTCTTACCACAAAAATCCGATCTACACAACCCCTACCTGTCCTAAAACCACACTGTTCCTCACCAATTACTCCCTCTGTTCCTTTCCTAATCCTCTCAATCAAGACCCTCCCATAAGCCTTCCCAACTACACTCAACAAGCTGATCCCTCTAAAACTACTACACTCACACTTGTCCCTCTTTCCCTTGTAAAGTGGAACTATACAGGATCTCCTCCAGTCCTCCGGCACTCTATCCTCTCATAAACAAACATTAAATAGCCTCACCCGCCAGTCTACCATAACTGTACCTCCTTTTTTCAGACATTCTGCATGGCATCCATCCAGACCAGGTGCTTTACCTGCTCTTATCATCTTAACAGCTGCTTTCACTTCGTCTTTCCTTATTTCTCCTCCATTTTCCTCACTCATCACTGTCATTTTCTTAGCGCTTCCCACTGCAACTACCTTTCCCTCCCTATCCTCCTTCACATTTAGCAACTCCCTAAAATACTCTGCCCACCTTCCTCTCATTGCCTTCTCTTCCATTATCATTTCTCCATCTGCATCTTTTACCTTTTCTTCTCTATTTGATTCGCCTCGTCTTCCTCTTTCAATTTCTTTCCAAAAATAAGTGTCATGTTGCATTGCTTCTGACCCAGGGCAGTGGGCAGGAATCAGGGATGACCCTTCATCCATGAGGAGCTAAAATACGAGGGAAAACATTGGCTGTTGGATGGGTGAATTAGCATGTCTTGGCTGGCTACCCCCCCTATAATGAGGAAGAATTCTTTTTGGTACATTGATAGATAAATAGATGTGGCTGTAATGAGCAAAATCACTAGTGATTTCTCAAGGATTACATGCTGTAGCTCTTAGTATGTCAATATTCCCCAAACAATGGCATGGTGCTACGTGTAAACGGTGGACGGGTACGATGTGGGTGTGACGACAGCAATGTCATCATCACTGATGATGTTGGTATAGATACCACCTGCGCTGCGGTCATCCATTTCAATCATTTCTTCGATGGTTTCAGGTGTATCGTCATCTTCATCAGGGTCTGTTCGATGAACCCGTATGTAGAGAATTTTTGCCACTGATGGAGAATAGAGAAAATTTTTATCATAAACCTCAAAGAGACAGTTGCACAATGAACCAGGACGTACAAAATATAGAAAAAAAAAAGCATACATGTTAAAAGGTTTGAGGTTAGGTTATGGTAGTGAATACAGACAAATGGATAAAGGTGTGGTAAGTAAGCATTACTAAGAGATCATACCTATTTATCCCCAGATTTTCAACTTTTTCTTTTCTTTCCACTCCCCTGAAACTTTTCACTCTGCCATTTCTACATCTAACATTAAACCACCTCAATTAACCCTGCTAATGATGACTGATGACTTGTATCGTTGCTCTAGCTCCTGCCAGGCAATTTTTTCTGTTCAGGAAACATCATATTCCATTAGTCCCTCAATACCCCCAGACCATGCTAATAACTTGCTGATGTATACGTACCTATATATAATGCAACAATGGAGAAGAGAATGACTATAGCAATCCAGACAACATCTTTGAAATCTAGGCGTTTGGTGGGTTTCTCTCTCATGATACTGCAGCAAGCTGAAATCAGATGTGTAACAGTCGCCTCTAAATCATTGTGGGTTTCCCTGTTCTGCCATGCCTGTAAGGTACGAGTGGCTAATGAGGTACTGGATGTTGCTCAAAATAAACAGAGATCATTAAGGGAGAGAGTTGGTACAGTCTCCAATGGATCTAAATATTATTACCACATCACCTCTTGCTATCTCATTCTTCCAAAGTTAGTTGTCCCAATCTCTTCTCCTATGTCTTATCAACTAGTCATAGGCAGTTGGTGGAAAAGGAATAAAAATTGAAAGATGTTTTGGATGACTGATAATACTGTAGATGGTTAAAGAAAATGGAGAAAAGTGGGAGGTGAGCCAGCTGTTGTTTGCGGACGACACGGCGCTTGTGGCAGGATCGGAGGAGGGATTGAGGAAGTTGGTGACAGAGTTTGGGAGAGTATGGGATAGAAGAAAGCTGAAGATAAATGTGGGTAAAAGTTAAGTGATGAGATGTACAAGGGGTGAAAGTGGCAGTAGACTGGAAGTGAGCATTAAGGGAGAGCGACTGGAGGAAGTGGATAGTTTTAGATACTTGGCTGCAAATGTGGCAGGAAAAGTTGGAGTGAAGGTGGAGGTAGAATGCAGATTGAGAGAAGCGAGTAAATGCCTTGGTGGTTTAAAAAGTGTAATGAGGAATAGACATTTGGGAATGGATGCTAAGAGGAGACTGTATGAAGGAGTGGTTGTGCCAACAGTACTGTATGGGGCAGAAACATGGAACATAAGAGAGGAAGAGAGAAGGAGTTTGAATGTGCTTGAGATGAGGTGTCTGAGAAGTATGATGGGGGTTACTAGGCTAGATAGAGTGAGAAATGAGGAGGTGAGGAGGAGAACAGGGGTGGAAAGGGAGTTGGGAGATAGGGTTGATGAAAGAGTATTAGGATGGTTTGGACACATGGAAAAAATGAGTGAAGAAAGACTAGCAAAAGAGGTATGGAAGGCAGATGTGGAGGGAGTGAACATGAAGGGACGTCCTAGGATGAGATGGATGGATGGGGTGAAGGGGGCTTTGGGGAAGAGGGGAAGGTCTGTTGAGGAAGGACGGGAGAGGACAGAAGACAGAGGTGAATGGATAATGTTTATATGTGGATGATGTTGTGATGCATGAGGTGGAATGGGTGGGGGGATGGGGGGTGAGGTAGTATGTGTGAGCAAAATTTGACGCAGCCCGAAGGGATTTCTCCCCGTTTTCTCCTTTTATGCATGGGGGGACGGAGAGGGGGGGTCGCCGATTTAATGAGCAGCCTTGCTGTGGATGTGCTGTGTCTTGTGACACTGCTGACCCAGGGCAGTGGACAAGGTGCAGGGATGACCTGTCATCCAGGAAGTGCTAAAATAAGAGGGAGGGTGGAGGGGTGTGGAGTGTGTTCAGGGATGGAGTGGGTGGGAATGATTTTATGCCTTTTCCTTTTTGGCTACCTCCCTTGTAAGGGATGTATATATATATCAAATAAAACTTAAACCCACTTTCGGAGAAAGATAAGCTGAGATACAGAGTAAACTGTATATTTCGACCACTAACTGTGGTCCTCTTCAACAGTTACAATTATAGTGTACATAGACAAGGGGTTATATACAGAGGAGGAAGTTACAGTGGGGAACTCAGTAAGCCTCAGGTCACTTGCTCTGAGTGAGGTTGGACGTTTTGTCCTGTGGAGATGAATTTATTAACTGCCATACTAGTAATGGCATCTGGTGACCATTGACCTTTAGAAGTATTATAATTTGGAAACTGTTTTATTAATGAGGACTCAATACTTTTTCTTTTGAAACTATAATGTGATTTATATACTGTAGCTGCATTCCTCCAATCTATTCTGTGATCCAAAAGACTAGAATGGAGGAATACAGCCGAGTTTTCTTGGCCGTATTTTAAAGAATTTTTATGTTCTTTGATCCTAGTGGGTAGATCACGTCCCATTTGTCCCCAGTACACTTTTATTACAATCGAGACATACATACATACATACATATACCAAGGCTTTTTCCCCCTTACAAGGGGGGTAGCCAAAAAGAAAAAGGCATAAAATCATTCCCACTCATTCCATCCCTAAATACACTCCACACCCCTCCACCCTCCCTCTTATCTTAACACCTCCTGAATGACGGGTCATCCCTGCACCTTGTCCACTGCCCTGGGTCAGAAGCAGTGTCAGAATCGAGACATGGTATCTTATATACTCCGGGGTTGTCCTTATTAGATGTTCTGTGATGGACATTTACTACTTTTTTAAAAATATTATTTGGGTAACTAAAAGTGATCCTAATTTGGTTACTAGGTAATAATTTAGATGCGGCATGTATAGATTCATTATAAGGGAGTTTAATATTTGATTTTTCCCAGACAAATTTTGTGTTGGAATTGGTTGTTCTAAAATAACTGTCTTTGGCTTTGCCGAGGGCTTTTGTCAAAAACCAGTCTGGGTAGCATGAGGAGGAATGGGCGGGGAAGTGGGGGGTGGGGTAGTATGTGTGAGTAAATTTTGACGCAGCCCGAAGGGATTTCTCCCCGTCCTCGCCTTATATGCAAAGGTGGACGGAGAGGGGGGGGTCGCCGATTAAATGAAGTGGCCTCGCTGTGGATGTACTGTGTCTTGCGACACTGCTTCTGACCCAGGGCGGTGGGCAGGGTGCAGGGATGACCCGTCATCCAGGAGGTGCTCAGATGAGAGGAAGGGTGGGAGGGGTGTGGAGTGTATTTAGGGATGAAATGGGTGGGAGTGTTTTTGTGCCTTTCCCTTTTTGGCTACCTCCCTTGGAAGGGGGAAAAAGCCTTGGTATATGTATGTATGTATGAGTGGGTACTGATTCAATTTCTGAGTTGAGAAATTCCGGGCTGCAAATCCGAAGAGCTCTTAAATAAAGGCCCGAGGCAACACTATATTTTATATTATCCGGATGATTACTGAAAATTTGTAAATAACTGCCCATATGAGTAGGCTTCCTGTATACTGCAAAAGACAAATTTTCTGGACATCTGATCACTAATATATCAAGAAAAGGTATTCTTCCTTCAATTTCCCATTCTACTTTAAATTTAATGTTATGTGGTAAAAAGGATTATGATAGGAAGAGTTAAGGGGGTACGCGACACCTGGGGGGGTGAATTTGGTCAAGATATGGCATTTTTCAAAACTGTGTTCAAAATGTTCGTATACCACTTAGAAATAAATCCCGACAAATAATTTTCCAGCCGCGCGCAATTTAAAGGTCCTGGGTGAGGTTTAAAAGGACAGATTTAAAGGCGCAACCCACACTAGAAGGAGGCGTGCCACTTAGGACCTTCAGGCGCAGCGAATAACGTTGAAATTTGATTGAATTTACACTCGCCCAGTGTATCAACGGCCAATACGATTGTGGAGGGGAAGGGAGGAAGGTGGAGGGAGAATATTTTGCCAACTTTGTGCGAAACTAAGCGTTAGTTACCGGCTAGCTCTGAAAAGGGAAGTACGCATGTCTCATGAGCTCTCATTGCAATCTATTACTTTAGCTAGTACATATTACTCTTTAGTACAGTCATCATGGGTAGCAAAAAGAACAAAAGAACATCACAATGACAAAAAACAGCAGTTAAAGATGGCAAGCAGTCAAAGACGACTAAAGATCTCACCACCTCTCACTCCACCACCGCCCTCACCTGCACCTCTGTGACGGTGACAGAGGTAAAGGACAACATTAGACTAAACAATTCAAAGAGGAAGATTAAATCCAAAGAAGAAAGCAAGAGGAAAAAGATCAAGGATATACAGGAAGAAGAATGAAGAAGGGACATCATATGATGCTGGAGGGGGTGCCCTACCAACATAGATTGGCGAGGGGAATCTGATGAGGAAAGAGAAGGCGCCCACTACTGGAAAATAAACCTCTTTCCAATGATTTAGATACCCTGAAGACCCCCAGCAGAGAGGTTTCATATGAAGAAACCGCCAAAGGTGCAAAAAAGCAAATTATATGATGTCGTCTGTGCGTCGTCACTACTGTGACATACTTATACTTTAGTTTTTCAGTATTTAAAGTACTTATAATTAAAATATGTTGATAATTTTTACTGTACTTACTTATTATATAATAAGAATTAAGCCATGAAAAAATCAGTCAAATTGGTGAAACTATAAGCAAGTTACAGATATATTCATATTTCAAGTTGCCATATCTCCGTTCGATATTTTTCTACTTTTTTTTAATCATAAAAAATCTAATATACATTAGATTTAGATGAAACTTACAGGGAATATTACTTTTAGTAACTGCTAGGGCCGATCGTTCGAATATTTTGAATAGGATGAAAGAGTTCGGAGTAATAATGGAAACGAGCAAAAAAAATTTATTTTTCACGATTTTTGCCAGACATTAAAATTGAAATGCCTGTATGCAAAAGTATAAAGGAAATTGTTCAATTACTCAATGACCGGCCCTAGGTGTGCCTACTGACTAATCATAGACAAAATATAAAACAAATTGGTCCATGTATTATGGTGCTGTGCACTTTTAAATGTCGCTACTGGTATACGTACATGTGTACATGTGTACATACATCATTCTGCTTCACCTAAAATGTAGGCAATATGGATACCTATTTACCTGAGAAGTTTCAGCTCTTTACTCTAAATATTTTAGAAAATGACCTCCAGGTGTCGCGTACCCCCTTAAGGATGTACATGTGCTAAGGGGAGAGGGTGGGGGAATATCAGATCATTTTTTGGTGGAAGGTAAGTTGAGAGTGGAGGATAGATGGAGAAAGAGGAAAGGGACAAAAGGTAGGGAGGTTCTTAGAGTGAACTCCTTGAATGAAAAGGAAAAGGAGAAGGAGTACGGAAAGAAGCTGAAGGAGGAGTGGGAGGGAGTAAAGGATGGAGTAGAGATGGGTGTGGAGGAGGAATGGGGATGGTTCAAGGAGGGAGTCATAAAGTGTGCAAGGATGGTGTGTGGAACAAGAAGGACAGGGGGAAATAGAAGAAAGGGTAGTGAATGGTGGGATGAGGAAACAAAGAAGGTTGTAGAAGAGAAGAAGCGAGCATTCACAGATTGGTTACAAAAGAGGATGAGGGAATCATATGAGAGGTACAAAGAAAAGAAAAGAGAAGTAAAGCAAAAGGTAAAGGTTGCAAAGAGGAGAGCAGATGTGAAATGGGGTAAGAGTATGACAGAAAATTTTGAAAGTAATAAAAAGATGTTTTGGAAAGAAATTAAGAGAGGAAGAGGAGGCGAATCAAGTAGGGAAGAAAAGGTAAAAGGTGCAGATGGAGAGATGATAATGGAAGAGAAGGCAGTAAGGGGAAGATGGGCAGAATATTTTAGGGAGTTGCTAAATGTGAAGGAGGATAGGGAAGGAAAGATAGCTGCAGTGGGAAATGCGAAGAAAATGAGAGTGATGAGTGAGGAGAATGGAGGAGAAATAAGGAAGGATGAGGTGAAGGCAGTTGTTAAGATGATGAAAGCAGGTAAGGCACCTGGTCTGGATGGATGCCATGCAGAATGTCTGAAAAAGGGAGGTCAAGTGATGGTGGACTGGTTGGTGAGGTTATTTAATGTTTGCTGGAGAGAGGGTAGAGTACCGGAGGACTGGAGGAGTGCCTGTATAGTTCCTCTTTACAAGGGAAAAGGGGACAAGTGTGAATGTAGTAGTTTCAGAGGGATTAGCTTGTTAAGTGTAGTTGGGAAGGCTTATGGGAGGATCTTGATTGAGAGGATTAGGAGAGGAACAGAAGGAGTAATTGGTGAGGAACAGTGTGGATTTAGGACAGGTAGAGGTTGTGTAGATCAGATCTTTGTGGTAAGACAGATATGTGAGAAAGCTATAGGAAAGGGGAAGGATGTTTTCTGGGCTTTTATGGATCTGGAAAAGGCTTATGATAGGGTAGACAGAAAGGCACTGTGGGAGGTTATGCAGATTTATGGGATAGGAGGAAAGCTTTTGGGAGCTGTCAAGAGTTTTTATGAGAGTAGTAGAGCTTGTGTCAGGATTGGAAATGGAGAGAGTGAGTGGTTTGAGGTAAAGGTGGGACTTCGTCAAGGATGCATTATGTCGCCCTGGCTGTTCAACTTATACATGGATGGGGTGGTGCGAGAGGTGAATGCAAGGGTAGTGGGTCAGGGATTGGAGATGGTTAAAGAAAATGGAGAAAAGTGGGAGGTGAGCCAGCTGTTGTTTGCTGACGACACTGCGCTTGTGGCAGGATCGGAGGAGGGATTGAGGAAGTTGGTGGCAGAGTTTGGGAGAGTATGTGATAGAAGAAAGCTAAAGATAAATGTGGGTAAAAGTAAGGTGATGAGATGTTCAAGGGGTGAAAGTGGCAGTAGACTGGAAGTGAACATTAAGGGAGAGCGACTGGAGGAAGTGGATAGTTTTAGATACTTGGGTGCAAGTGTAGCAGGAAAAGGTGGAGTGAAGGTGGAGGTAGAATGTAGATTGAGAGAAGCGAGTAAATGCCTTGGTGGATTAAAGAGTGTAATGAGGAATAGACATTTAGGAATGGATGCGAAGAGGAGACTGTATGAAGGAGTGATTGTGCCAACAGCACTGTATGGGGCAGAAACGTGGAACATAAGAGAAGAAGAGAGAAGGAGTTTGAATGTGTTTGAGATGAGGTGTCTAAGAAGTATGGTGGGGGTTACTAGGCTGGATAGAGTGAGAAATGAGGAGGTGAGGAGGAGAACAGGGGCGAAAAAGGAGCTGGGAGATAGGGTTGATGAAAGAATATTAGGATGGTTTGGACACATGGAAAGAATGAGTGAAGAAAGACTAGTAAAAGAGGTATGGAAGGCAGATGTGGAGGGAGTGAACATGAGGGGACATCCTAGGATGAGGTCGATGGATGGGGTGAAGGGGGCTTTGGGGAAGAGGGGAATGTCTGTTGAGGAAGGAGGGGAGAGGACGGAAGACAGAGAAGAGTAGAGAATAGTTGTATATGGATGATGTTGTGATTGCATGAGGATGAATGGGCGGGTAGTATGTGTGAGCAAATTTTGACGCAGCCCGAAGGTATTTCTCCCCGTCCTCTCCTTATATGCAAGGGGGGACGGAGAGGGGGGGGTCGCCGATTAAATGAAGCAGCCTTGCTGTGGATGTGCTGTGTCTTGCGACACTGCTTCTAACCCAGGGCGGTGGGCAAGGTGCAGGGATGACCCGTCATCAAGGAGGTGCTCAGATGAGAGGGAGGGTGGGAGGGGTGTGGAGTGTATTTAGGGATGAAATGAGTGGGAGTGTTTTTATGCCTTTCCCTTTTTGGCTACCTCCCTTGAAAGGGGGAAAAAGCCTTGGTATATGTATGTGGTAAATTATTGAGACTATCAAGAAAAACGTTGAAAGAGCCCCCATTTGTCATCCCAGATAGTGAATACATCATCGACATATCTGAACCAGAACATATCGGCTGGTTTGATACCAGGTAAAAGTACGCACTCAAAGTATTCCATGTATAGATTCACCAACACCGGGGAAAGGTTGGAACCCATGCTGCAACCATACCTTTGCCTGAAAAAAGAATTATTGAAGGAGAAAACATTGGAGGTAATACAAAGACGTGTTAAACTAATAATTTTTTAATCTGAAAGGGGAAGTTTATCTTGTGACGGTTGCAACTTGGTTTCCAAAAAACTGAGAACATCTACATTTATGTTTGTGAATTGCGAAACTATATCGAGACTAAGCAATTTACTGTGTTCTGGGATTTTTTGTTTCTTAATTTTATTTATGAAGTGGATGTGCTGTGTCTTGCGACACTGCTTCTGACCCAGGGCGGTGGGCAAGGTGCAGGGATGACCCGTCATCCAGGAGGTGCTCAGATGAGAGGGAGGGTGGGAGGGGTGTGGAGTGTATTAGGGATGAAATGGGTGGGAGTGTTTTTATGCCTTTCCCATTTTGGCTACCTCCCTTGAAAGGGGGAAAAAGCCTTGGTATATGTATGTATGTATGAAGTCCTCAGAATGTTTAATGTGGGAGTTGGAGAAACTTCCTACGAAAGGTGAAAGAATTCCCGTGAGCCATTTGGAGGTCTTATTTGTGCAAGAATTCCTGTTTGATATAATTGGTCTAAGGGGAATGCCTTCTTTGTGGAGTTTAGGGAGACCATAGAAATTTGGTAGCTGAGGGCTGATAATTTTTAACTTATAGGAGACGACTTATTCAATAAGTGCAGTTTCCTTAAAATAAAGAATAACACCAGCAATGTCTTATCTTCTGACGATGACTCCATCAACCACTGGAGGGAACATTTTAGCCTGCTTCTCAACCACCCACCATATCCTGAGGACCCCACCCTTGCTGACGCCACTAATGCCGCCAATGACCTAAAGCCAGATTACACTACCACTCCCATTACCCCAGATGAGGTCAAGGCTGCCCTGAGGAAGCTGAAAAATTGTAAATCTCTCAGTATCTGTGACATCACAAGCGAGATGCTAACTGCCAGAAGTGGCCTTCTGATCCAATGATTCATCCAAATCACAAATCACATGTGGATCCTCAAGAATCTGCTCAAAGATTGGAGATGGGATATTATTCTACCCTTTTAGAAAAAGAAGGGCAACCAGGTTACCTGGAAG
Source organism: Oratosquilla oratoria (assembly GCF_046742065.1). Lineage (NCBI taxonomy): Eukaryota > Metazoa > Arthropoda > Malacostraca > Stomatopoda > Squillidae > Oratosquilla > Oratosquilla oratoria. The sequence continues at coordinate 60,558,421 of NC_134797.1, forward strand.
CTGTTAACCTGTATCCTTCTTACTAGAGAGATCGCAGCTATGAGAAGCAGATGATGTACCTAACAAACAGGTTTCATGCCCAGTCTTCCCACCACTGTTCACATCTCAGCCCATTTACCTTGTCATCAAGAAGGCACTGGAGCTCAGTAAGGGCCAACACCTCTACATCATTTTCATTGACCTCAAAAGCCTTCAATACACTGGACCATGTCACCACATGGAAGATCATAAAAACCCTTGGAGCACTGTCCAAAATGACCAGCCTTTTCCAACAAATGTACAATAATGCCAAAACCTGTGTCTGTGTGAAGGTAAAGGCTCCAAGTAGTTCCCTGTCATCAGTGGAGTACGTCAGGGCTGGACTGCCACTATAGATCTTTGACTACTTGATGATAAAGATCTGTGACATATCCCTTGCAGACCTTTTCAACTACATTCAACAAACTGATCCCTCTAAAACTACTACAATTACATTTGTCCCCTTTTCCCTTGTAAAGCAGAACTATATAGGCACTCCTCTAGTCCTCTGCCATTCTACCCTCCCTTAGATAAACATTATACAATCTTACCAATCCACTATTATTATACAGTACCTCCCTTCTTCAGACACTCAGCATGACACCCATCCAACCAGTGACTTACCTGCTCTCATCATTTTCAAAACTACTTGTACCTTATCTTTTCTTATTTCTCCTCCATTTTCCTCTCCCATCACTGTCATTTTCTTTGTGCCTGCCATGGCTACCACCAATCCCTCCCTATCCTCCTCCACATTCGACAGCTCTCTATAATAATCTGCTCATCTTCCCCTTACTGCCTCTCTTCCATTAACATCTGTGCTTTTTACTTTTTCTTCTCTACTTGACTCACCTCCCCCCTTCCTCTCATAATTTCCTTCCAAAACATGTTTTTATTACTTTCAAAACTTTCTGTCATGTTCCTCCCCAATTTCACATCTGTTCTCCTCTTTGTCTCCTTTATATTATGTTTTGCTTCTTATTTTTTCTTTGTACCCTTCATATGTTTCCTGAGTCCAACTTTGCAACTAATCTCTGAATGCTCATTTCTTTTCTTCAGCCATACCTTGTCACTCCCTCCTTGAAACACCCCCATTCTTCTTCCATTCCTACCTCTGCTCTATCCTTCACCACTTCCCACACATCTCTCAGCTTCTCCTTGTACTCCTGCTCCTTTTCTTTCTCATTTCAACAGTTTACACTAATCAACTTTCTACCTTCAGCCCTTTTCTTCTTTCTCCACCTACCCTCCACTCTCAGTTTATCTTCCACCCAAAAAAATTATCTGATATTCCCCCACTCCCTCCCCTAAGAGCATGGACACCCAAAACACATAATAATGATAATAAATATAATAATAATGATAATTAGTAATAATGGAATTAGAAATGGAGAGAGTGAATGGTTTGAGGTAAAGGTGGGACTTCATAAGGGACGCGTTATGTCGCCCTGGCTGTTCAATCTATCCATGGATGGGGTGGTGTGAGAGGTGAATGCAAGGGTGGTGGGTCAGGGGCTGGAGATGGTTAAAGAAAATGGAGAAAAGTGGGAAATAAGCCAGTTGTTGTTTGCTGATGACAATGCACTTGTAGCAGGATCAGAAGAGGGATTGAGGAAGTTAGTGACAGAGTTGGAGAAGGTGTGTGAAAGAAAGAAGCTGAAGATAAATGTGGGCAAAAGTAAGGTTATGAGATGTACAAGGGAAGAGAGTGACAGCAGGCTAGAAGTAAGCATTAAGGGAGAGAGACTGGAGGAAGTGGATAGTTTTAGATACTTGGGTGCGAATGTGGCAGGAAAGGGAGGAGTGGGATGTGGAGGTAGAATGTAGATTGAGAGAAGTGAGTTAATGCCTTGGTGAATTAAAAAGTGTAATGTGAAATAGACATCTGGGAATGGATGCTAAGAGGAGGTTATATGAAGGAATGATTGTGCTCACAGCACTGTACAGGACAGAAACATGGAACATAAGAGAGGAGTTTGAATGTGTTTGAGATGAAATGTCTGAGAAGTATGATAGGGGTTACTAGGCTAGATAGAGTGAGAAATGAGGAGGTGAGGAGGAGAACTGGGGTGGAAAGGGAGTTGGGAGATAGGGTTGATGAAAGAGTATTAGGATGGTTTGGACACATGGAAGGAATGAGTGAAGAAAGATTAGTAAAAGAGGTGTGGAATGCAGAGGTGGAAGGAGTGAGTATGAGGGGGCATCCTAAGATGAGATGGATGGATGGGGTAAAAGGGGCATTACAAAAGAGAGGAATGTCTGGTGAGGAAGGACAGGAGAGGACAGAGGATAGGGGTGAATGGAGAAGGGTTGTGTATGGATGATGCTGTAATACATAAGGGGAAGTGGATGGGGGGTGAGGAAGTATGTATGAGAAATAATTTGACACAGCCCGAAGGGATTTCTCCCCGTCTTCTCCTTTTCTGCATGAGGGAATGGAGAGGGGGGGGTTGCCGAATTTATGAAGCGGCCTTACTGTGGATGTGCTATGTCTTGCGACACTGCTTCTGACCCAGTGCAGTGGACAGGATGCAGGGATGACCCATCATCCAGGAGGTGCCAAGATGAGAGGGAAAGAGAAGGGTGGAGAGGAGTGGAATATGTAGGGGATGGAATGGGTGGGAGTGGTTTCTATGCCTTTTTCTTTTTGGCTACCCCCTGTGTAAGAGCCTTTGGTATATGTATGTATGTATAAGAACTGATAGGTTCATCCATACCTTAATCTGTAAGTCAACAATTTCCTCTCGTAGAACTGTAAAGTTGAGGGAATGGCTCCACCAAATGGCTGACTAGAAGAAAACCATTGAAAAGTAATCAATTAGCATAAGTGCACTCTAGTAGTGGTATATGAAATTCACCGGTATATTTCACTCAGCTATTTTACATATATTTAATAATAAGAAGCAAACTTTATTATGCAGTATTTGTTTTCTTAGTAACTTTTATCCAATGAATGAGGTTTGATGACACAATCAAGCAAAATGTCATACATGGAGTTAAGAATGGGAAATGAGGTTCAATACTAAAAAATGCAGACTACTGAAAGTGGCCAATAGTGGCAAAAGACCATCCTTAAACTATTCCTTGGGAAGTGAAAAATTATGAGGACAGTAGACTATTACAAAAAGATCTAGACACTATTTTTGCATGGGGCCAAGAAAGGGAAATAATGTTCAATAACAAAAAATGGAAAGTACTCCAAATGGGCAATAGTGACAAAAGACCATCCTTAAACTATTCCTTGGGAAGTGAACCCATTACAAAAGCTAAAAATGAGAAAGATTTTGAAGTGTTGATAAAAGACAACCTGTCACCTGACAGACAGATCAGAGGATTGTGGCAAAGATATACCAATTACTGCAGAAGATCAAAGTGGCATTTTACTATATGGATGAAGAGATTATGAAAAAATTCATTGAAACCCTAATCCATCCAAGACTGAAATATGTGTCAGTAGTATGGTCCCCACATAGAGTGAAGGATATAAACAAAACTGAGAGAATACAAAGGCTAGCAACCAAACTGATCCCCAGCTTGGCAGATAAACCATATCAGGAAAGACTAATAGCACTGGATCTACCAACTTTGAAATGAAAAGAGTGAGAGTGGTTACTCAGGTTGAGAGGAAAAGGTAAAGTGTGTAGAGAGACATACATTAATGGAAATAAAGGTGGTAAGGGGATGATGATTAGAGTATTTCAGAACTTTATTTAAAGTGCAGGAGGATAGGGAGGGCCAGATTTTGGCAGTAAAAGATGCCAGGAAAATTACTGTGATGGGAAAAGAAAATTATATGGCTATAGGAAAACATGAGGTACAAGGAACACTGAAAGTCATGACAGCTGGTAAGGCACTTGGGTTAGAGGGATGGTTTCAGTGGATTGGCTAGTGAAGTTGCTTAATATGTGCCTGTGGGAGAGAAATATGCCAGAGGACTGGAAGAGTGCTTGTATAGATTCTTTTAACAAAAGAAAAGGGAACAAATATTGTTGGGTCCTTGCTCTACGAACGTACAGTGACTGTCAGGGAATGCCCGGTAATGCCCGCACGCCTCCTTATATAGGTGGCGCTGAGGGAAAACGTATTGTACCCACCCAACATCCCCCCTCCAAGATAATGTGTGCTAACAAGAACACATTGAGCTGACGAATGTCACGTACAGTAGGCCACAAGGCACAAGGAAACGAAAGTGGCCAGGCATACAAAGAAACAAAATAGAATACAGTTCGTCACAACTGTGAGTGCAACGGGACAGTGCCCGTTATACATTACAATGGGCGTACACTACATTAGATATAGTCATTTAGCCACCCTGGGCGCTTCGTTTGTCTTCTCAGGCGTTGCTGGGGTGGAGAAGGAGTTGATGGGGGCTCGGTTGTTAAGGTCACCTCGTTCCGTGCCTCTGGTAGTGCTCGCGCGGAAGTAGGCCTAAGGTGTTTCCTGTTCCTGAGGCTAATGCGGCCACTCCCGTCGAGTCTGATGGTGTATTGCCTGTGAGGGAGCGCCTCCACTACCATGCCCGTGCGATCCCACACATCGGATGCCTGGTTCTGAACCCTCACGCGGGTACCGGGGGCCAGGGGTTGAAGGTGTCTGGGCGTGCTGTTGGCCATCAGGGTGTTACCAGCCTCCCCCATCTGCACCTCTCTCTGGCGAAGCGTTCCGCCCCAGTGCCTGTCCACCCTAAGGTGCCAACGGGCCGTGGGCACCCCGTCGCGCAGCTGTCTGCCGGCGGCAAGTTGGGCGGGGGACTTGTTTATTGTTCGCAGTGGAGTGTTGAGGTACTGGAGCAAAGCGAGGGAGGCTTTATCGGTGTCCAATGTCCCATCGCCGCCCGTGTTGGTTTTTATGATTCTCTTGGCTGATTTTACTGCCGCCTCTGCTCGCCCGTTCGACTGGGGGTACTGTGCTGACGATAGGCGTGCTGTGACGCCCCAGTCCCTAAGGAATTCAGCCATTTCCTCGCTCGCCAGGTTCGTACCTCCGTCGGTGGACAGTTGTTCCGGGGCACCCCATCGCGTGAAGTAACGCCTCAATTGGGTTTTGATTCTTTGCGATGTGGCACCGGAGGGGAAGTGGGTAAGCTCCAGCCAACCAGTGAGCCTGTCGGCGTACGCCATGTAAGTGTTTCCCTCGTGCTGGAACATGTCTGCCACTGTAGACTGGAACGGGTATTCTGGGGGCGGTGTGATGACGAGTGTCTCCGCGGGCTGCGAGGGGGCGTGTGTTTCGCATGACGTGCAGGATGCCCTGTAGTGCTGCAGGTCTCCCTCCATTCCGGGTCAGTATACGCATTGCCTTGCCCTCCGCAGCATCGAGTCGAGCCCCTGGTGCCCGGCGTGTAAGTTCGCAGCCACCTGTGGGCGGAGGGACTCGGATCACGAGGCGTACACACCCCTGTTCGAATGTGTACGTCACCAGGTCCTGGATAACTGCCAGCCTGTCTCTTACGCCATAGAATGGGCGCAGGCAGGTCACCTCTTGTGATTTGTGTTGGTGCCAGTCCGCGGCTAGCACTTTGGCCAGCAGTAGTTGGTACACGGGGTCGTTGGCGGCGAGCTTTCTCACCGCTGACTCATCCAGGATGTGACCCTCGTATCCTGCTGTGGCAATCACCGCAGCTGCGATTGCTTCGGCGAGGTCCTCGTCCAGGTCCGCATCAACGTCCGATGGGGGGCTTCTGAGGGCCGGGTACCTGGATAGAAAGTCCGCCGCGGCGTTTCTCTTCCCGGGCAGGTATTTGACCTGGAAGCGGTACTGCAATGTTCGCTCCTTTAGCCGGAAGAGTCGCGGGTTGACCACCTCTGACAGAGCTCTGTCCCCCAAGAGCTTGGTGAGGGGGCGGTGGTCGGTGACAATTGTGAGGTTCGGGCATCCCAGCAAGAACAGCCTGGCTTTCTGGAGGCACCACGCCACGGCTAAAGCTTCTCCCTCTACTGCGGCGTAGCCAGCCTCAGCAGCAGTGAGGTGGGGGCTGCCGCACAGGGCCAGGCGCCAGCCCGCCTTGCAGCAGAAGGGGGCAACAGCGGTACTGCTGCAGGATGACGAATCCGATACCTTCCCTGCTCCAGTCCGTGATGGCTACTGTCGGGCGTGTCTTGTCGTAGTACGCCAGGCCGTCCTTGGCCAGCTGGCATATGGTGTCCTGGGTTCGACGAAACTTTTCTTGCAGTTGCTCGTCCCAATATACCGATCTGCCGCATGGTTTTTTCAGGAGCTCCCTAAAGTCGTTCATGATTGGGGCCGTGGTGAGGAAGGGGGCGAGCTGGTTCACGAACCCGTACCACGACCTGATGTCCGAGATGGAGGGCTTGTCCGGCATGCTGAAGTTCTTGATGGCCGCAAGGCGTTCATCCGTGGGTTTATATTCGTCCCAGCCCAGACGGAAGCCCACGAAATCGACTTCCCTCCGAGCGAACTGAAATTTCTCCGGCTTCAGCGTAATCCCCTTGGCTGCACATGTCGACAGGAACTCGTAAGTGTGCCAGAAAGCCTCCTCGATGCTGCTGTCGTAGAGGAGGGTGTCGTCGACACACTTGTACTTTCTCGTAATGCCCTGAATGGCATCGTCAAAACGCTTGGTGTACGCGTCGCCGGCGGAGCAGTGGCCCATGGGAGTACGGCAGTACCTGAACCTTCCCCATGGGGTGATGAAGGTGGTGAGACTGCGGCTTTCCTTGTCCAGTTCAACCTGGTGGTACCCCCAATAGGCGTCTGCTACTGTCTTGAAGGAGTGCTTGGGGACTCCAGAGACCATGTCAAAAGGGGCGGGGGTGTGGTGCGTCTCCCTTCGGCACGCGGCGTTGAGGCGCTGATAGTCCACAGTGCGCCGAGGTTGGCCAGACTTCTTGGGTACCACCACCATGCGGGCGCACCACTCCGTGGGCTCCCCTGCCGGGACGGGCTCGATGACGCCCCGCTTGATGTCTTCTTCTAGCTGGGCCTTCACCTCGTCCTCCCAGTGCCTCGGCACCGACGCCGGGCTGTGGCAGGCGTGGGGGATGGCGTTGGGTGCCAGGTGGATGTGGTGGGGCTTGCCCTCCATCACCGGCAGAGGATTCCTGGTGGTATTGAAGGTTGTGGCCGAGAAGTGTTGTAGCAGCCACTCCTCCAGCCGTTTCGTCTGCTCCTCATGTGGCGGGAATGGCATTGTCTCAGGTCTCATAGGTGGCTGACCGAACTCAGGAGCTGTACTTTCTGCCGTCAGCGTCCGCACCGCCGGCCGGGAGTGGGGGAAGCTGGCGGGCACTAATCCCAGCTCCTGGCACGCGCTGAGCGACAGGAACAGCGACTTGGCAGAGGGTATGATGTATACGTCTTGCTCTGCTGCAAGGCCGCCTAAGGATATGGTGCACCGGCACGATCCGAGGCATTGTAGTGGCAGGTCTGCCACGTCCCGCAAGGCCGCCTGCCCCCGCAGCTGCGCGGGTCTAATGCGGAGCCTGGACAGCAGAGCCTCCCCGGCGACGCACACCTGGGCGCCGGTGTCTGCAATGGCCGCGGTGCGGTGCCTGGCTCCCCCTCCATGCGTAACTGTTACCTCCACGGTGGGTTGGCGGGTTACCTGTGTGCCTGCTATTGTCACGGAGCCTGAGATGACGTTGGCAGGCGTGGCGTTGTTGGGGCGCTTCGAGCTCCTGCAGCACCTCTTGAAGTGGCCCCGTTTCTTGCATCCGATGCAGTAAGCTTCCCTGGCCGGGCAAGAAGCCTTGTCCAGGGCGTGTGTGGTACCGCAGTTCCAGCAGGTACGCGAGGGCTGCGCCTTGCCATCCGTGGTGGCCGCAACGTCAGGCGGGCAGTTCTCGTTTTCGATGACCTGTGCGGTGCCAGCCGCACGACCGGGTTCCCGCCATGAGCTCTCGTCCATGGCGTGCCGGCGAGCCGCCTCGTACGCGGAACACATGGCCCTAAGGGCGTCAACGCTGTCTGTAGAATCGCACACTTGGTACACCTGCTGTTTTAACACCGTGTCACGCAGTCCTACCGTAAGCTTTTTCAGGAGCAGGTACTCTGAGAGGTTGCAATTGCACTGGGGACACTGAAACGCACAGTCGTTAGCTTTCTGAGCACCCCTTATGAAATAGTCACTGACGCACTCGTCCTGCCCCTGGGCAATATTAAAGAACTCGGCCCACTGTACCGCTTTGTTCGAGGAGCGGAGTACTAACTTACCTATGGCATCTAACGACTCCTGTTGTGTTAGGGCGTCCCACTCGGCGAGGGTGAACCTGGCGTCTATCGCGCGCTGCAGTAATGGAGTACAGAGGAGCCTGATGTGGTGGACCGCATCCTGTTGTGGCCATTTACATAGAAGGAGCCAGCATTCCATTGACCGTCTCCAAGACCTGAAGGCTGCCGGGGTCATTTCCAGGTCACATTTCTCAGGAGTAGCCGAGGGGGATACCCGAGATGTGGGTGATGTGTTGCTGTGGGCGCCAAGGGCCGTCATGTTGGCCTGTGGCGTGGTGATGGCCTGCTGCTGTTCGGTGATGGTCCAAGGCGTCGAGCGTGGTGACCGGCGAGGTGGGGGCATCTTGAGCAATCGTAGGTACTTGAGAACTAACTGCGCCATGTTGGGTCCTTGCTCTACGAACGTACAGTGACTGTCAGGGAATTCTGGAATTCTGGAATTCAAGAAAAGACCACCTCGCTTGCGCGGGATCGGGTTTTGTGGGAGGGGAAGAACGTCTGTTAGAAAATGAAAAGATAGTAGTGTATAAAAGAGGGCTATTGCCACCGGGCGAATCGCGAGCAATTAGGGGCTAGATTGTTGTCATGGCATAGGAGGACTTGACCAGGAGCTTGGAGGGAAGCGCCCGACGCCGGAGGTTAGGAGGTTGGGATTACCAACGGGGTTACCAACGGGGTTAGGATCACCAACGAAAGTTGAGAAAATGGTAGGAGGCGTAGTAGTAGAGAAAGGGGGAAAAACGGAAAAATCTTTAGTGGGAGGTAAACTGAAATGAGAAGATGTAGTATAAGAGAAAGTGAGAAAGGAAGCGAATTTTAGTCGAAGAAAAAGGAAGTGTATATGTTTGTGCGTGGGATGCGGCTATGTTCGTGAGAGGTGTGTGTGTGTAATTTACGGTTAGTGAGTAGATTTCACTTCCCGCGTTTAGAGGGCGTTCCTGATTAGCCCCAGGTAAGGCATGAGGATTCCTGTTTTACCCCAGGTCAGGTTTGAGTAACGATATTATTATTATTACTCAAACCTGACCTGGGGAATCCCCGGTAATGCCCGCACGCCTCCTTATATAGGTGGCGCTGAGGGAAAACGTATTGTACCCACCCAACAAATATGGATGTAGTAGTTTTAGCTGAATCGATCTCTTGAGGTAATAGGTGAAACATGGGAAGGAGTAACTGGTGAAGAAGTTTGGGTTTAGGAAAAGTAGAGGGTGTGTGTGTGTATATATATATATATATATTGTAAGGCAGATATGTGAGAAGTTTTTTGCAACAAATAAGGATGTCTTTTGAACTTTTATGGACCCTGAGAAGGCATATGACATAGCCAACAGGAATTCAATGTGGGAGATGTTCCAGATATATGGGATGGGGAAGACTGTTGAGGTTGGTTATGAGTGAAAGTGTTAGAGAGAGAATGGAGGGTTTTATGTATTTCAAGCCACAAGTGGTAGGGAATGGAGGAGTGTGGGTGGAGGTAATCTGTAGAATGAGGGAAGCTAGTAAATATCTTGGGGAAAAGTGTCACAAGAATGGGTATCTGGGAATTAATGCAAAGGAAGACAGCACAAAGGGGTGATTGTGCCTACTATATAGGATAGAGACTTAGAACTTAAGTGGGCAGGAAGGAGGAGTTTGAATGTGTTTGAGATGAAATTTTTAAGAAGTACCGGTATGTTGGGGATTAAGAGGATACATAGTGTGAGAATTGAGATGAAGCAGAATGTAGGGGTAAAAAGAGGGCTAGTAGATAAGGTTGATGAAAGAATATTGGGATGGTTTGAGCATATGGAAAGAAGGAATGAAAAAAGACTAGCAAAAAGATTGTGGAAGGAATATTGGGATGGTTTGAGCATATGGAAAGAAGGAATGAAAAAAGACTGGCAAAAAGATTGTGGAAGGCACATGTGGATGGAGTGAACTTGAGGGGAACACCAAGAATAAGATGGATAGATGGCATGAAAGGGGCTTGGTGTACATGGGGAATGTCTGTTAAGCAGGAAGGGCCATGGGCAAATGTAAATGGAGAGAGTCTGAATGGATGGTAAACTGACATAGTGAGGTGGAATTTCTTCTCGTCTGCTCTGCATTTTGAGTGGAGTGAGGATGGTTGTCATATAATGAAGTGATGGAGGTAAACCAGCTTTGGCTGTTGGGCCCTGCTGTGGAGGTGTTGTGTCTTGTTGCATTACTCCTGACTTGGGCAGTGGATAGGGGAAAGGAATGGTTCTTCATTTACAAGGAGCTAAGATGAAAGGAAAAACAAAGTGTTGGGTGGGTGAAAGATGGATGCATGCCTTGGATGGCCATCTCCCCTGTAAGGGTGATATGGGGTTTTGTTATATATATACATGTGTGTACTTTTTTTTCATTCAAAAATATAGCAAGGGAATCTTCTCTCATTTGCCGGACTTAAGAGCAAGACTCCAATAGCTAGTTATTCACAATCCAGCCAAAAGCTTTGCTCTTGTGAATTAATGCCAAGAGCAGCTTTATAGACAAATGTACTCTCGTGGCTCTAGCCAAAAGGATATTCAAAGATAAAGATTGATTCACAAGGGAATGGAGTAGGAAGTGGGAGATGGAATTCAATATTAAGAAGTGTAGTATAATGGAATTTGGAAGAAGCAAAAAAAGAATAGTGGGATCATATAAATTGGGAGAAGAAGAAATAAAAAAGTAGAAAACGAGAAAGACCTAGGAGTCATTATTATGAATAATATGTCACCTGAGAAACATATAAACAAGATTTTTGGAGAAACTTATAATTTAATAAGAACAATCAAAGTGGCATTTACATACCTGGATGAAGAAATGGTGAAGAAAATACTAGTCACTTTGATAAGACCAAGATTGGAATATGCAGCGACGACGTGGTCACCAAGTACAAAAAAATATATAACAAAACTTGAAAGAATACAAAGAGCAATTACAAAATTGGCACCAACACTCTCAAAACTATCATATGAAGAGAGACTAGCAAAACTTGAGCTACAGACATTAGAGCAAAGAAGAGAGAGAGGAGATTTGATAACTATTTATAGAATCATGAAAGGCATAGAAACTATTGATAGAGAGGATCTAATAAAATGGGATAGTAGAAATACAAGAGGACACAGAAAGAGAATCAAGAAAGACAGTTATAGAAGAGATCTGAAAAAGAACAGCTTTCCCCACAGAGTAATAGACATTTGGAGCAAGTTAGATGAGAAAGTGGTGTGTGCAAAAACAATACACAAATTCAAAAACAGTCTAGATAAAATGAGATATGAAGACGGGGCACCACGAGCATAGCTCCCCTTACTGTAAAATATAACTAGGTAAATACAACTAGGTAAATACATCCATTTACCTCATAAAATGACATAAACTTATTTAAGGAAAGTAAAAACTGAAAAGGATTGCAAATTACTGCACGAAGACCTGAATAAAGTATGGAACTGGAGTCAGAAATGGGAAGTGGACTTCAATATTAACAAGTGTAGCATAATGGAGTTTGGAAAAAGCAAAAATAGAATAGCAGGGCAATATAAAATTGGAACCAAGGAGGTATACAAAGAAGGAGAGATCCAAAAAAGATTCAGGTGTAATTATCTCAAACGACTTGTCCTATGATAAACAGATAAACAAAATTGTCAGAGAATCCTACAACTTGCTAAGATCGATAAAAGTGGCATTTACATATTTGGACAAAGAAATTATTAAAAAAAATATTGGTCACACTGATAAGGCCTAGACTAGAATATGAGGCGACATTGTGGTCACCCAGTACCAAAACGAATATAAAGAAAATAGAAAGAATCCAGAGAGCAGCAACAAAAATGGCACCTGCACTTGCAAACTTGCCATATGAGGAGAGATTGGCTAAACTGGAGTTACCAACTCTGGAGCAAAGAAGAGAGAGAGGTGACCTACTGACCATCTACAGAATCATGAAGGGCACAGAAATACTCAAAAGAGAGGACTTGTTAAACTGGGACAAGAGAAGCACAAGAGGACATGGAAAGAAAATAAAAAAACATAGCTACAGAAGAGATCTGAAGAAAAAAAGTTTTCCACATAGACTGGTGGACACTTGGAACAAACTGGACAATAAAATAGTGTGCACAAAAACCATTCATGAGTTTAAGAGCAAACTAGACACTGCGAGATATAAAGGTGGGACACCACGAGCATAGCTCCCCTTCCCACAAAATACAACTAGGTATATATACTACCTCAGTAAATCATTCCTCATATAGCAGCTATTTTGATAAGAAAACAATAGTGAACTTTTGGGAAATGAGTGAGAGACAGAACAGGGACAAAATGCTGATACAACTATGATGTGGTGGTTGTGGGAGGAAAGGAAGGCAGCACAGAAGTGTGGTAATGGGATGGTGGCACCTTGTATTCCGTAGGATCGACAGCAATGAGGAGAGCTGCTGTAAGCTGAGTCAAATTGAGTGTTTTGGCTGCCTGCAGGGTGAGAGAATTCACAGCTGGTGGTTTTTCCTGTGATGTTTCACTAGCCGCAAAGTTACCACCAGAATCGTTAGCGTCACTTCTTACACGAGTTCGCTGTGCACCTATGGGCGATGTAGAAAATGTATGAAGAATGCAAATATCAGGAATAATTGAATGAAGAATTGGAGCCTTCAGGACCATCGAAATGTAGAGGCCTGAAATTCCAGAAAGTGTCATTGACCTTACTCTTAAACTAGATGTTTATGACTTGTACTGCTGATCATTGTTGACACCTCAACATGGCAGGGCACAAACACATCTAGTGTGCTATTGATATAACTGTTACTAAAGTCACTTGAATGAGTTCTTACACCCTTTGATTTCAGGGCCCTTGCTCCTCTTGCTAAGTTGAACCCAAGAAGAGTTATGGAAAAAGTCACAAATTAGAATACACATAGAAAAAAAGGTGATGCTATTGGTAATGAAACAAAAAATAAAAGTTTTCAGTGATGACATATGCTTACTACACATTAGTGACACATAGGGCTTGATGGTGCAGTGGTCCATTCTCAACTGCTAATTCAGCAATCCAAGTTCTAGTCCCACCCAGAGCTAAAAAATATCAGCATTGCTACATTTTCAGTCAGCATGTTGTGGTTAGGTTTAGACATGCCAGGGGAATGAAACTCACAGTAACTATGTACTTGGCTTTACTTAACTCTAAATGCATAAAGGGAGAACTTGACATGTGGAGATGACTGTTGCTTGGAGATGAATGTTGCTTGGAGACGACTGTTGCTTAGAGAAGACTTGCTTGGAGATGACTGTTGCTTGGAGACAACTGTTGCTTGGAGATGACTGTTGCTTGGAGAAGGGTACTGCTTGGAGCGGAGAGCTGCTTGAAGGTGTTGTGTCCTGGAGTGAACCGATCTCTCGGCTTGGTCCCCCTCCTTATAAAGGAGGCTGGTGCAGACCCAGGCAACTTGTGCTGGCTCCTGATTGGCCCGTTTAATTTTCTTGTGGACGCTCTTCTTCACTACGCTTGCCAACTATGACAAGTGGGGTACATAGGCCTAAGTCGAGTGTCTGCCGACCGGTCTCCGGCGAGTTTTCCGGGCTTCTGATTGGTCAGCTGCCTTGCGTTCAGATGTCCTTGCTGACTATGCTTGCCCACTATGGGACATATATAAGCTTGGGTCAGAATGCGTCACGGCCAGTCTGGTTTAGACTGGTGGCGTGTCGCCACAATACTCCCCCACTTCTTTGGGAGCAATCGCCGTGGAGGGTAAGGCGAGACGCGAGTGATGTGGCAGAATCGGGCCGGTCTTTTTACCACCCGACCAGAACGGGTGATTGTGCCATCAGATGGCATCTCCGGAGAGGACGGCCTGGATGATGGAAAAGGCGGCGGCAGGGTGCTGGAGGCGTGGTCGCTGTGTTGGCGAGGGTGATTCGGCTGGGCATGGAGCTGTGGGGATATATGGTTAGGTGAGAATGGTTGCAGTGAATGGGAGGGTGAGTTCGGAGGGAAGTTAGGGATTTGGGGGCCTGGGGGAACACTGGTGGTGGAATGCAGGGTTGGCCTGGGTGATGGAGGGGGTGGTTGCCACGAGGAATCTGACTGAGCCTGGCTGCGTGGGGTTGGGGGATCAGGTGGAAAGGGTTGGCCTGAAGGGACGAGTTGTCCTGGGGGAGGGGTGGTGTCCTGAGGTTCGGGGGGGAACACTCAATATGGGGCGTTGCTCAGTAGTGGCATTGCTCAGTGGTGGGGATGGGGTAAGGACCATGTTGTAAGAGAAATTGGAGGTGATGGGGAGCGTTGTTAGGAGAAGAAAGGGGAAGGTAAGCTGGCCTAAGCTTGTCGATGGAGATGCGATCTGGATTAACACCTCGGTGGATGAGGAAGTGTTTAGCTGATCTGCTGATGACTTTGACGGTTCCATTGTACGGGAGTTGGAGAGGGGTTCGTCTGGAGTCCCGCCTGACGAAAACATAGTCACTAGCAGCGAGGGCCAGGGGAACATGCACTGGCTTTGACTGTGGCGTCCAAGGTGGTGGTGGGCGGGTGTTGGCGAAAGTCTCCTTGATGAGCTGAAGGAGGGCGTAACGATCCGGATCGCCAACAGCGGGGGTGGCAATCTCCCCAGGAAGGCGAAGCTTTTCAGCGTACACTAGCTGAGATGGAGACACGTCACTGTCGACTTTGGAAGTGTTGTGAATGGAGAGGAGCACCAGGGGGAGGGCATCGGCTCAGTTGCAAGAAGATTACTGTGCCTTGAGCGACTCCTTCAGCTGTCGGTGGAATCTTTCTACCAGTCCATTGGCTTGAGGGTGGTAGGCGGTAGTCCGGTTGCGGTTGGTGCCAAGGAACTTGAGCATTCTGGACCAGAGATCAGATTCGAACTGGGAGCCCCTGTCGGTGACAATGGTGTGGAGGGCGCCGAATCTGGATACCCAACCGGAGAGGAAAGCACGGGCTGTTGTCTCGGCAGATGTATCCGGGAGAGGGATCGCCTCTGGCCACCTGCTGTACCTGTCGACACACATGAGCAGGTAACGCATGCCACGGGACGGTGGAAGGGGGCCCACAATATCTACATGGACTGATTGGAAGCATGCTGTGGGTGTAGGGAAACGTTGGAGTGGGGCGTGGACGTGGCGCGTGACCTTTGAAGACTGGCAGGGAAGACAGGTGCGGGTCCATTCTCTGACGTCTTTGCTGATGCCTGGCCAGACAACCCCATCCGTGAGGAGACGTTGTGTTGCCCAGATACCAGGATGACTGCGGTTGTGGAATGCCGAGAACACATCCTTATGATGACAGGCGGGGATGTACAGCCGGGGTTTGCCTGTAGAGACGTCACACCACAATGGTACAGGAGTGTTGGGGAGCTGTCGGAGCTGCAGGGAGGAGGTGTCATGCAGGTGTAGGAGACGGAGTTCCTCGTCGTTACCCTGGGAGGCGGTGATGTGGGCATAGTCGACGTGGTGGTGATCGGGGAGGATGCTGGAGGTAATTCTGGACAAGGCGTCGGCCACTTGTTTGTCCTCTCCCTTGATGTACTCAATGTGAGTATCAAATTAGGATAGGAATGACAGCTGCCAAGAGACTCTTGGTGAGTGGTAGTCGGAGATCCTCTCCAGTGCATGGGTGAGCGGTTTGTGGTCGGTAAGGATGGTAAATGGCCGGCCTTCTAAGAAATAGAGGAAGTGCTTCACGGCTAAAAATATAGCCAGAAGCTCCCTGTCGAATGCACTATAGAGCATTTGGGAAGGATTCAGTCGTTTGGAGAAGAATGCAATCGGTTGGAGCTGTCCGTTGACCCTCTGCTAGAGGACTGCGCCTATTGCTGTGGAGGAGGTATTGGTGGTAAGGAAGGTGGGGGCGTGGGCAACTGGGAAGGACAGGCCTGTCAAGGCTACTGTGCAATAGTAGCCTTGACCTGCCCAAATGCTTGGGTAGCTTCAGGAGACCACTTCACAGGTATGACCAACTGCTTGGAACGGTTCTTGGTGAGGTCGTTCAGTGGTGCGAGTTTGGTGGCTGCATCGGGGATAAATCTATGATAGTAGTTGACAATCCCAAGGAATTGGTGCAGCATCTTGACGAATGTTGGCTGTGGGAAGTCTATGATGGTGTCCACCTTCTGAGGGAGTGTGCAGGCCTGCTGTTGAGATGCGATGACTGAGGAAGTCGAGCGATGACACTCCTAGGAGGCATTTAGATGGGTGGATACGGAGACCATACTCTTGCAGTCGGCGGAAGAGAAGGCGGAGGTATTGGCGGTGTTAGTCGTGATTGTCAGAGGCCACCAATATATCATCGATGTAGACGGTGACGAAGTTGAAGTCTCTGAGGGCGTGGTCCATAAACCGCTGGAACATCTAGGCAGCATTACGCAGGCTATATGACAACATTTTCCACTCGAAAAGACCGAACAGAGTGACACTTGCTGTCTTCTGGATGTCCTCTGGTGCCACAGGAATCTGGTGGAACGCCCTAACCAGGTCGATCTTGGAGTCAAGTTCTCCCTTTACGCGTTTAGATTTAAATAAAGCCGAGTACATAGAGTTACTGTGAGTTTCATTCCCCTGGTGTGTCCGAACCTAACCACAACAAAGTGGTGACCCTGGAGTGACCCGATCTCTCAGTTTGGTCCCCCTCCTTATAAAGGAGGCTGGTGCGGACCCAGGCAACTTGTACTTGCTCCTGATTGGCCCATTTAATTTTCTTCTGGACGCTCTTGCTCACTACACTTGCCAACTATGACAAGTGGGGTACGTAGGCCTAAGTCGAGGGTCTGCCGACCGGTCTCCGGTGAGTTTTCGGTCGCAACACAATACACACGGTTGGCAACAGGATGGCGCTTAACGAGAAGGGATGAGGTTCTGCTTTTCTGACTCAGGTTAGGGTACCCGTGCGCCTGGGAGATAGTGCATACAATACCTGAGGAAGAAAAGCGCTGCCCGTACTGTGAGGCCCCGGTGACGAATCTGAGGCACTACCTGAAAGAGTGTCCAGCGATACTCTTTCTGAGAGCGGGTCCTCAGACAACTCCACAGGGACTTGTTCAGAGGTTTCTCAGAAACCTCACTAAAAATAAAATTGCCAACCTTCGTCATCCACCCCCCAGATAGGCCAGCATAACTGGCCTATAGGAGGACGGGCTTTCACCCCATAGCCCGTGCAGGGAAATGACCTGCTAAAAAAAAATATATATATATATATATATATATATATATATATATATATATATATATATATATATATATATATATATATATATATATATATATATGCATCACGGACAGTCTAGTTTTAGACTGGTGGCGCGTCGCCACAAGCACTCCAACACTTGTGGGCAAGGACTTCAGTGTGTGTGTGTAAGGTCACATCATTACCTATAGATCAGGTCATATATGAGCTTTGAGCTCTCATCCAGGAGTGTCATAGCAGTTAATCATGTGTCCAACATCCAATACTTGGTCCTGGATGCGGAGAGATACGAAAATGGGTCACTATGAGCATAGCTCTTGTCCCATAAAATACAACTAGGTAAATACACACACACACATGGAAAAAAAAAAAAAAAAAAAAGCTTTCCACACAGTGGTGGATGTCTGGAACAAACTGGAAGAAACAATGATGTGTGCAAAAACTATACATGAATTTAAGAACAAACTAGACACTGCGAGACACAAAGACAGGACACCATGAGCATCACTCCCCTTCCAGTAAGATACAACCAAGTAAATACATATCAGTTGTCAGCCTGTAAACGTCTACAACTGGCGCTCCTGGGGACTACATTAAAAACTGGGCCTCTCATCAGTGCTGCAATAGTAGGATACTTAAGTTGTGTTAAATGGGAAGGGGGAGCACTTGTGAGTGCCCTAGGTAAGTTAATACAGTGAAAATAGTGAGTACTGAAAAAAGATGGAAGAAAACAAAAACAGGCCTGATGAGACCCCTGGTGGTGAAGCAGTGAAACAAAAGGTAAACATGAGCTTAGAGACTCCATTAGGACTGAGGGGATTACTAGAAAACTATGAAGAAAGGCTATTTTCCAGATTTAAACATGAAAGAGGTGATGATTTCATTTAACATCACAAACTTCCCCCTATCGGGAAGCTAGGACACTGGACTTTGTAGTGTGAAATTTAATGAACCATGCCCTTAGTTCAACTCGCCCTGAGCAGGGTTCGAATGGAGAAGGTAATAAGGGATTTGAAAGATCTAGTTTTAGGGAGTCATTGAACAACAAAACATATTTTACAAGGAGATTAGTGAATTAAAGAAAGCAAATGCTGAAACAAATCAGGAAGTGAGTGCCCTAAAAAAAAAAGAATTGGTTGAGGTAAAACATGAAAATGAGGAATTGAAAAGCAAAGATACCACAAATAGTAGGACCATACAAGAGATCAATGAACAAATGAAGGCAATGACTGAGAAAATTAAAGGAAGAATAGGCAAGGAAAAAATATAGCATCTTGAGAAGGAATGGTAAAAAGATCACAAAAAGGATAGGGTATCTTTGAAGGAAATTGCTCAGCAACAAATGCAGGAGAACACTAAAAAAAAGTCATTCAAGTAATCAAGGAAAAAGAAAATTTGGTGAGATACAATAGACAAAAAGAAGTGTATAGTAGTATTTGGTCTAAAAGAAAAAGAGAACCCAGTTAGGGTCATGAGAGGCAAAGAAGAGAAAATATTTACAAGAGATTTTCTGAGAGTAGTAAAAGATGAGCAAGAATTAGAAAAGGAAATAGAGGAAGTGTAAATTAAGGTCATAAAGGGAAGTAGAAGAGATACTAGTAAGAACACGAAACTTAGTAAATACGTACATGCATATACCAAAGGCTTTTTTCCCCCTTACATGGGAGGTAGCCAAAAAAAAGGCATAGAAACCACTCCCACCCATTCCATCCCCTACATACTCCACTACCCTCCACCCTCTTCCCTCCCTCACATCTTGGCACCTCCTGGATGATGGGTCATCCCTGCATCCTGTCCACTGCCCTGAGCATTATAAAGATGTATAGATAAAAATATATATGAATCTTGAGGAAAGAGAGAGAAGACATTAAAAAGTGAAGCTAAAGAAAAAAATTATAAAAGACTGGAGACTGAGAAAAAAAAGTTCTTTTGGAGAGTGTTAGAGATGAGACTGAGAAAATGGTATTTTCAGGAAAAGGAAATGAAAGGAACAAAGAACGAGATGGAGAATGCAAAAAATTAAAAGTGGCTTATACTAATATAAATGGATTAATATCATGATTAAATGAGCTTAATGATTACTTGTCAGAAGCAAAGCCAGATGTAATGGCAATTGTAGAGACAAAATTAAGGGATCCACTGTCACCTAACAGTATTGGAAATGGATTATATAATCACTGGCTTAGAAATAGAGAGAGAAAACAGGGTGGAGGAATCTTGTTTTGGGCTAAGAAAAAATAATGTGATGGTTACAAAAGGAGGGAACAGTGTGGAAATTATTACAATAAGGGTTGAAGATAATGCCATGAAAAAGAGTGTGGTGATTTATGTACCTCCAAAAACAGGTTCTTGGAAAGAGAGAGTTTACTCTAAAATGTTAGAAGATACAAAGATTTCATTAAATGGGATACTGAAAGATGGAGGAAACATGCTATTTATGGGAAATTCTAACTGCAAATAAATCTGTTGGGAAGAAACTCGTCCTACAGAGGCAAACAAGCTTTAAGCACCTTCTCATCTTAGAAGCAATCTACATTAAAGGACAAAATCCACAATGGACAGACAAAAACCAGACCAATTCATCATTCCCACCTCAAAGTATTTAGATCACAGGCTTAGGTTCACTGCGAACGGGTCCTGTCTCATGATTGGCTGTCCAGATCATATGTCTCTCATAATGATCCACATGTTTTGTATTTAATGTCACCATTTCTCTATGTATTCAAGTTGTACTGAAGATGCCTAAGAGTTAGGCAAAAGCTCTACTAGTAAATCAAGAAGCAAGAATTGTCTTTACATCTATTACCAATTAAGTTTGGCCAGATAATTAGACAACCATATTCAATGTTCAAGTGTTAGAAAAGTTGAACATGTCAGCAAAAAGTTTGTGAATACAGATGCCGCAAAGTTTAATCATATATATATATATATATATATATATATATATATATATACATATATATATATATATATATGTATACATATATATATATATGTATATGTATATATATATATATATATATATATATGTATATATATATATATATATTATATATATGTATACACATATATATATATATCATCCATAATAACTAGGGTGTTGCTTTTATCAGCTTTAGTTAGCCATGTGCACTTTAATATATATATATATATACACAGTATATATATATATATATATATATATATACACACATACATTGACTTGGAAAAGGCATTTGATAAAGTACCTCACAGTTGACTTTGTGGAAATTGGAGCATGGAGGACTGAGAGGCAAGCTACTTGAATGGATGAAAGATTTTTTGAATGGAAGATACATGAGGACAGTAGTAAAGGATAAGATATCAAGATGGGAAGCAGTAATAAGTGGAGTTCCACAATGTTCAGTACTTGTACCAATAATGTTTCTTGTCTATGTCAATGACACAGTGGAAGATAGGAAGATACAATAATCTATGCCAATATGTTTGCAGATGACACAAAAATCACGAGAAGAGTGAAAAATGGGGAGGACAGTAGACTATTGCAAAAAAATCTTGACACTTTTTTTTTGCATGGAGCCAAGAATGGGAAATGAGGTTCAATACCAAAAAATGCAAAGTACTCCAAATGGGCAATAATGGCAAAAGACCATACCTAAAATATTCCTTGGGAAGTGAACACATTACAAAAGCAAAAGATGAGAAAATTCTGGGAGTCTCAATAAAAGACAACCTGTCACGTGACAGATATATAAGCAGGATTGTGGGAGAGACATATGGACTACTGCAGAAGATCAATGTGGTGTTTCACTGTATGGATGAAGAGGTAATGAAAAACTCATTGAAACCCTGATCAGTCCAAGACTGGGATATGTTTCAGTAGTAAAGTCCCCACACAGAGAGAAGGATATAAGCAAGATCAAGAGAATACAAAGGGCAGCAACCAAACTGGTACCCAGCCTGAGATCAACCATATTAGGAAAGACTAATAGCACTGGGTCTGCCAACTTTGAAAGATTGAAGGGAAAAAAGTGATATGATTATAGTATTCAGGTCACTAAAGGGGATAGATTGCACTGACAGAAGAGATCCCCTGATTAAAGATGGCAGGGATTTAAAAGGTCATGTGACCAAACTAAGAAAGACCATATGTCTAGAGAATGTGAAGAAATACAGGTTTCCATATAGATGCATAAATACTTGAAATAGCTTTGTAAGTGATATAGCCTAAGCTCAAACAGTACATAAGTTCAAATCTAAATATACATACATACATATACCAAAGGCTTTTTCCCCCCTTATAAGGGAGGTAGCAAAAAAAAAAAAAAAATCATAAAAAACACTCCCACCCATTCTATCCCTATCACACTCCACTCCTCTCCACCCTCTTTCCTCCATCTTATCTTAGCACCTCCTGGATGACATAAATATGATAATTGGAAATCAAGGCATTAGATTAAGTTGAAACTACAAGAATTACAGAATAGGAGATGGGATCTAATGAGTGTTGTTTCTTTCATGTATGCTATAATTAGGTAAATACACGTACACCACTCCTTGCCCACCAGAGTTGGAGTGCCAGCTTGCAGTGCAGCAATGCTGAAATCTTTTTAGCCTTGGATGGGACTTAAACTCTGATCGGTAGATTAACTGTTAAGATCGGTACCACAGCACTGTTGAGAGCACATATTCGTTTGTGTGATTCAACATAGGCTTCTTAACAATATGAAAATTATAAACATTAAGCATGGAAAGAAAACGTACAATGACAAAAGTTATTTCGCCTTCAGGTACTTAGATGTATAAATCTTCAGAAGCGAAATGAAGTTTGTGTGATTTGTAAGTAGATGTATTATCAATATGAATAGGGCATACATTATATTTAGAAGAAAACTGCAGAATGAAATGGCATATGTCTCACCAAACAAAAAGGAACACAAATAAGATTGCAGAACTTTATTTCATATATGTTTTGTAGCAATGAATAAGTTATCTATTTCTGTTGGACAACATGCATTATATAAATGAAATACTACACTTTTCATTAAAAAAAAATCCCAGGCACATAGCACTATTGACCCTTCTTCCCCTAATACTTCACACTATATCCCTTCTTCCTTGATATATATACTGTATATATATATATATATATATATATATATATATATATATATATATATATATATATATATAATATATATATATATTTATATATATGTAATATATATATATATATAAATATATATATATATATATATATATGTATATATAATATAATATATATATATATGTGTATATATATATGTATATATATATATATATATATATATATATATATATATATATGTATGTGTGTATATATATATATATATATATATATATATATATATATATATATATATATATATATATATAATATATATATATAGTAATTTCACTAAATTCCACCTTTCATCTTCTCTCCTCTCTCCTTGTTTTTCTTTCTCACCTTAGCACCTTGCAACCCACACTTCTCTTCATCTACAGCAGCATAATATTAATCTAATTTTCTTTCATACTCCTTCCTTAGTTCCTTTCATTCCTCGCCCCACACTGGTCCATCATTCACTCACTTTCATCCTTTCTCATTTTCCACCCCAACCCTCCACTCTCATGTATAATCCTGTCCTCTCTACTTCCATTTGACATCCGTCCTTACCAGAACTGTGAGAAATGACAACGAAGAATGAGACATGATCCTTAACCTGGACGTTTGGCTTCTCCACTGTGATACTCTCATCCCAACACTGCTGGAGAAGCTGTAGTATCAGGTTTCCTGCAACATCAGAGGTAATTGATTATAAAGGAACAAACGAAAAGGTCATTGTATTTGTAACACCTGTGATAAGGATATTCATGACAATAAAAGGGACTGTATCAGATTTTATTCTAATATTTCATTTAGACTAAGGCTAAGTAATCATACTCATATTAAGGGACTTAACATCTAGCTAACACCAGACAACTTTGTTAATGATATAGAAAATTATTTCTCAACAATTTTCAATTTCATTTCCATTAAAGTTCTTGAGTGCCAGGAATATCATTAAGCTTGGATCTTTAGGTTATTGCAATGGTGTGACAAAGATTTGATAATGATATATCTGAAGAAAGAAATTTTATTTATATGATGCAAGTCATACAGAAAGATCATCATATACTGATTGATCTATCATAGAAAAGATCTATCATAGAATGATAGACAAAAGAATGGATGACAATGAAAAAAATTAATTTGCTGTCAAAACTATGACTTCAATTATCATACTTAGATTTGAATTCATATATTGTTCTATTTTGGATGATATTGCCTTCTAAGTTATTTCAAGTAATTATGTATGTGTTGAAAACTTCATATCCTGTAGACATTTAATCTTTCTCAATTTATTCTCATGATTTCCTAAAGCCCTCCCAACTTGAGCTGTATTACCTAATCTATTCTAAGTATTTATCTATCTATATGGAAAACAGTATTTCTTAATTTGTTCTCATAGTCCTCTTATCCTTAATCAAAAGATATCTTCTGGCAAAGTAATCTATCCATTTAGCAACCTGAATACTATAATTATGTCACCCTTTTCTCTTTGATTTTTCAATTTTGGTATATCCAATATCATGTCTTTCCTCATTTAGCTGATCTGCCATGCTGGAAAAGTTTGGTTCCTTCCCTTTGTATTCTCTCAGTCTTCACTCTGTTTGAGGACAATGCCACTGATATATTTCCTAGTCTTCGACAGATTAAGGCTTATGAGTTTATTCATCATCCCTTCATCCATATAGTTAGAGGCCACCTTAATTTTCTGCAGAAATCCATACATCCCACAATCTTACTGATATGTCTCTCTGGTGACAGGTTGTCTTTTATCAACATTCAAATCTTTTTACTCCTTTGTATTTATGATGGATTGGCTTTCAAAGGAATAGTTCAAAGATGGTCTGTTTGAGCTATTGTCCATTTCCTTTTTTTTTTTTTTTTTGTACTGAGATTAATTTTCCATTTTTGGCTCAATGCAAACATTGTCTAGATCTTTTTGCAACAGCTGACGGTCCTCCCTGTTTCCCTTCTCATGATTTTTGTATCATCTACAAACAAGTTGGCATAATATATGTTATACCATATATCATGTCATTACTTTAGATGATAAACATTCCAGGTGATATCACTGAACCTTGTGGAACTCCACTGGTTACTGCTCTATATCCTGATATCTTATCCTTCACTACTGTTCTCATGTACATTCCCTTTAAAATAATAATTTATCCATTCAAGTAGGTTACCTCTTTGTTCCCTAATATGTTCCAGTTTCCACATCAGGTGAATGTGAAGTCTATCTTTCAGCACACCAAGAAGCTTCTTAGCCCCTTATAGTGGAGGTAGCCAGCCAAGGCATGTACCCACATCCAAGCATCTCACTCCCATCCACCACCCATTTGTTTCCCTTTTTAGTTTCTTGTGGATGAAAGGTCATCTCTGTCACTTGCAAACTGTCCAGGTCAGGAATGCAACAAGAAACAGCACATCCACAGCAGGGCCAGCTGCATTATTTACATGGTGACCCTACCTCCTTGTCCCCTCATGCGAAAACAGAGGATATGAATAGAAATCCCATTGAACTGTGTCAAATTGTAGTTTATTCACAACCATGCTCCACTCACACCTGTATCTTGCCTTCTCCCTTCTAAGCTCAACAGGTATTCTTGTTTTACTCATGATTCCCTCCACATCCATCCATTTCATTCTTGGTCTCCCCCTTAGGTTCATTCCTTCCACCTATGCCTTCCACACTATTTTTGCCAGTCTTTTCTACTCACTCCTTTCATGTACCCAAACCATCCTAATATTCTTTCATCAGCCCTATGTGCCAGTTCCATTTCCACTCCTGCTCTCCTTGTCATGCCCTAACTTAATTATGAAAGTGTCCTATTTATACGTGTATTGTATACTGACCTTGTGTTATGCCTATGTTGTTTATGTATTATAAGTAAATGAATTCAGACATATAAAAATGTATAGAAGTATAAGGCAGAAGAGATGTTTCAGATGTTCTGCATGACTGTATGTGGGATTCAGTGATAGCAGAGGTGTGAGAGCAGTAGGAATCATGTTCCAAAACAAACAGTGAATTGAATATGTTACATACATAACCTCCTGAATGTATTCCTTTCACGATGTCATGGGCATGCTACTGTATAAACAAGCACCAAAGGACATGCAGAAAGAGAGAAGAGAAGACACTAAAACCCAAGAAAGAAAGACATGTGGTCACCGTTTCTGATGTCATCCCATTGTTGACCTACACTACATCCGTGTCTTCGTCCTGGCCAAATAGTCCCTTGGACTCTCCTCAACTACAAAACACTTGTGTCTTTGCGGCACCTGTGTCTTCATCCTGGCTGAATAGTCCCCTGGAGCATATAGAGTAGTTGGTGAGGAACAGAGCTGGTTTAGGAAAGGTAGAGCATGTGTGAATCACTTATTTTGTGGTAAGGCAAATCTATGAAAAATCTATGGAAAAAAGGAGAGTATACTTGTCTTATTTTTTGGGGGGTTATACAGATTTAGAGAAGGTTTATGACAAGAGGATCTATGCTTTCTGTTAAGACAAAAAAAGAACCAGAAGGTGACAGGATAAACAGGAAAACATTGTGTGAGATATTGCAGATATATGGGATGGGGGAAAGCAAATAAGGGCAGTCAAAGTTTTTACATGAGTAATAGAGCTTGTGTTAGGGTTGGGAATGGTGAGAGCTTGGTGAAGACAAGGCAGCATCAGGGCAGTCTTATGTCACCATGGCTGTTTAATGTGTACATGAATGGAGTGGTATGGGATTACAAAGGATTACAAAGGCAGAGCATGCCAACAGGAAACCTTTTGGTCCATATCAAGGTTGGATGCAAAAAAAAAATTATACATACTTACATATACTAAAGGCTTTTCCCCCCTTACATGGGGGGTAGCCAAAAAGAAAAAGGCATAGAAATCACTCACACCCATTTCATTTCCCATATATTCCACTCCCCTCCACCCTCCTCCCTTCCTCCTATCTTGGCACCTCCTGGATGACAGGTCATCCCTGCATCCTGTCCACTGCCCTGGGTCAGAAGCAGTGTCGCAAGACACAGCACATCCACAGCAAGGCCGCTTCATAAATTCAGCAACCCCACCTCGCCGTCCCCTCATGCAGAAAAGGAGAAGATGGGGAGAAATCCCTTTGGGCTGCATCAATTTTTTTTTCTCATACATACTTCATTACCTCCCATCCCCCACCCACTCACTCTCATACATCACAGCCTCATCTATACACAACCCTTCTCCATTCACCCCTATCTTCTGTCCTCTCCCGTCCTTCCTCTAAAGACATTCCTCTCTTTTCTAAAGCCCCTTTCACCCCATCCATCCATCTCATATTCACTCCTTCCACCTCCGCCTTCCACACTTCTTTTACTAATCTTTCTTTACTCATTCTTTCCATGTGTCCAAACCATCCTAATACTCTTTCATCAACCCTATCTCCCAGCTCCTTTTCCACCCCTGTTCTCCTCCTCACCTCTCATATCTCACTCTATCTAGCCTAGTAACCCCTATCATACTTCTCAGTCATTTCATCTCAAACACATTCAAACTCCTTCTCTCTTCCTCTCTCATGTTCCCTGTTTCTGCCCCGTACATTGCTGTTGGCACAATCACTCCTTCATATAACCTCCTCTTAGCATCCATTCCCAGATGTCGATTTCTCATTACAGGCATTTACTCGCTTCTCTCAATCTACATTCTACCTCCACCCCCCCTCCTCCCTTTCCTGTCACATTCGCACCCAAGTATCTGAAACTATCCACTTCCTCCAGTTTCTCACCCTTAATGATCACTTCCAGCCTACTGTCACTCTCTCCCCTTGTACATCTCATCACCTTACTTTTGCCCACATTTATCTTCTGCTTCCTTCTTTCACACACCTTCTCAAACTCTGTCACTAACTTCCTCAATCCCTCCTCCGATCCTGCCACAAGCGCAGTGTCATCAGCAAACAACAGCTGGCTCACCTCCCACTTTTCTCCATTTTCTTTAATCATCTCCAATCCCTGATCCACTACCCTTGCATTCACCTCTCGCACCACCCCATCCATGTAAAGATTGAACAACCAGGGCGACATAACACACCCCTGACGAAGTCCCACCTTTACCTCAAACCATTCACTCTCTCCATTTCTAATCCTAACGCAAGTTCTACTACTCTCATAAAAACTCTTGACAGCTCCCACAGTGCCTTCCTGTCTACCCTGTCATAAGCCTTTTCCAGATCCATAAAAGCCCATTAAACATCCTTACCTTTTCCTATAGCTTTCTCACATATCTGTCTTACCACACAAATCTGATCTACACATCCCCTACCTGTCCTAAAACCACACTGCTCCTCACCAATTACTCCCTCTGTTCCTCTCCTAATCCTCTCAATCAAGCCTTCCCAACTACACTCAACAAGCTGATCCTTCTGTAACTACTACACTCACACTTGTCCCCCTTTCTTTTGTAAAGCGGAACTATACAGGCACTCCTCCAGTCCTCTGGCACTCTACCCTCTCTTAAACAAACATTAAATAACCTCACCAGCCAGTCCACCATCACTGTACCTCCTTTCTTCAGACATTCTGCATGGCATCCATCCAACCCAGGTGCCTTACCTGCTCTCATCATCTCATCAGCTGCCTTCACTTCATCCTTCCCTATTTCTCCTCCATTTTCCTCACTCATCACTCTCATTTTCTTTGCGCTTCCCACTGCAACTACCTTTCCCTCCCTATCCTCCTTCACATTTAGCAACTCCCTAATATACTCTGCCCACCTTCCTCTCATTGCCTTCTCTTCTATTATCATCTCTCCATCTGCACCTTTTACCTTCTCTTCTCTACTTGATTTGCCTCCTCTTCCTCTTTTAATTTCTTTCCAAAACATCTTTTTATTACTTTCAAAATTTTCTGTCATACTCTCTCCCAATTTCACATCTGCTCTTCTCTTTGCTTCCTTTATCTTATGCTTAACTTCCTTTCTCTTTACTTTGTACCTCTCATACGATTCCCTCGTCCTAATTTGTAGCCAATCTATGAATGCCTGCTTCTTCTCTTCTACACCCTTCTTTGCTTCCTCATCCCACCACTCGCTACCCTTCTTTCTATTTCCTCCCACCCTCCTTGTTCCACACACCATCTTTACATACCTTATGACTCCCTCCTTGAACCATCCCCATTCCTCCTCCACTCCTAGTTCTACTCTATCCTTTACTCTCTCCCACTCCTCTCTCAAGTTCTTATACTCATTCTCCTTTTTTTCCTCATTTAAACAGTTCACTCTAAGTACCTCCCTACCTTATGCCCTTTTCCTCTTTCCCCACCTGTTCTCCACTCTCAATTTACCTTCCACCAGGAAATGATCTGATATTCCCCCACTCTCTCCCCTTAGAACATGTACATCCTTAACTCTTCCTACCATACTCCTGGTCACCACTATATAGTCCATTAACGCTCTATCTGCCACCCTCCCATCCACCACCCTCTCCCATGTGTATTTATACTTGACTTTCTTCTTAAACACTGTATTTGCTATCATCAACTCTCTTTCAAGACACATCTCCACCATCAATTCTCCACTACGATTTTTGCCTTGAACTTCCCAATCACTCCGTCAATTGGTTCATTTCCTACCCTAGCATTTAGGTCTCCCGATACAACTACATTGACATTTCTCCCTAATCCCTCTATGCACTCATTTATATCTACCCAAAATGCCTCCCTTTCCTCTAAGTTCTTCTCACTACCAGGCCCATACGCACTTACAAAAACCCACATCTCCTTTCCCACCAGCTTCACCTTCAACAACATCAACCTTGATGACACCTCCTTCCACTCCACTACCCGCTTACTTATCTCTTCACTTACTAGTATAACCACCCCTTCTCTCCCTCATCCCCTTTTCACTCCTGAGTACCTCCCAGCTACACTCCCAAACTCACAGTTGCCCTTTCCTTTCATTTTAGTTTCACTTAAAGCCAGTACATCCATCTTTCTTCCCACAAACATACTGCCTATCTCTTCCCTTTTACTCTCATCCATACCACATCCACACACATTAAAGGACCCAAACCTTAGGGTACTGGTTGGAAAACTCCCAGACCCTCTTATGCCTTTACTTTCTTTTTTAGGAATGTCCCCTATTGGGGCTACAGGTAGTAGGACTCCTAATACCATCCCCCATCCCTTTTCTGTCACCTTATACGACTCAAGTGGAAATACTTGGTGGCAGTATTCTTTTCCCCCACCAAAGGGTAGGTAGGCAAAAAAAGGAAATGAATATTCAGATAAATGGTACAGGACAGTAACAAGGGGTTGGGGGGACAGCATAACGGAGGGACAGTCGTAGTATAAAAGTGTCATCATTTCTCTATGTACAGAGTTTTCCTCTATCACAGACAAAATGATGTTTGGCTCTGGTCCGTAGGGGCACCCCATATAGACCCTAAAGTATCAACTGCATGCTACTTTGCCACAATAAATAGATAAATGAATAAATAAAACTATAATAAAGTAAATAATGATAAATAAAATAAATGCATAGGTATAGTTAAATAATAAACAAACAGGTAAATAATAGATGTAGATGTGAGAGAGATGGGCAGTGGATTGGAGTTGTTTAGAGAGACTAAAGACAAGTGGGAAATGAACCAGTTTGCTAAGGATACTGCACTTGTAGCTGTGTCACAGGAGGGTCTGAGGCAGTTGGTGACAGAGTTTGGGAAGGTATGTGATCAAAGGAAGCTCAAGGTGAATGTGGGTAAAGGCATGGTGATGAGATGTACAAGAGATGAAGATGGTAGTAAGCATGAGGTCAGTCTTGAATGAGAGGTTAGAGGAAGTGGATAGCTTTGAATATTTAGGATTGCATGTGGCAGGGTGGAGGTAAACTGTCTTAGAGAAGTGGAAAGTATGAAAACAGGTATCTGGGGATGAATGCAAAGTGAAGATTGCATGAAGGTGTGAATATACCTATGACACTGTATGGAGCAGAGACTTAAAACTTAAAGGAGTAGAAAGGTGAAATTTAAATGAGTTTGAGATTAAATGTTTGATAAGTTTAAATGGAAAAACAAATGATTGCTGGATGAGTGTGGGATGGGTGAAGGGTGGGTCCATGCCTTGGTTGGGTATCTCCATTATAAGGGAGAAGAGGTTTTATATATATGTTTGTAGAAATAAAGTGAGTTTTGCAGAATTTAAACTCTCCTAAATGCACAGGTGCATAAAGAAAACAAATGTGGACTAAACATATAGTATATATTGAGAGAAAAGGTCACATGTGTATCTTGTTCATAATAGTGCCACTTAGCAAGTTCTGTTGCAAATCCTGTGTTAATGATAAAATTGCTGATTGACACTTACGGCTTCCAGCATTCATTATTTCGCTGGTATCACACAGGACAGCCTGGCGCAACATGGGCCCCATCTCTTTTATGTGAGGCTGACTTGTCACACAATCTTGAATGTGGATATTTTCGAGGGGCACAACTATGGAACAGAAATATGAAGGAAAGTGAAACCCAGTAAATGTAGATATATGGCTAGGATGGGTGACAGAAGATATGTATCACCTACATTGTCCTAAGCGATCAGGCCTCCTTTCCTGCAAAATGAAATCAGTGAAATGAAAATATATAATTTCATATTACTGCTGCATCCCACCTTGCTGCTCTACAACAATAATTCTCAATATAATATATTCACTTTACCTAGCTCTGTCAGCTTCCTAGGTCAATCTTTATTAGAGTCAATGCATAGAAATCATTTGCTTACCAGAAAATTCATAACACTGCATTCCATTTAGTTATGAATTCAGTGTTAAACTATCCAACACTTTAGGGATATGATTAAACCTGACAGATTGCAAGAGACCATAAGACCTACACTAGGCAGTTCCATGTCCATTACCACCTGTCCTCTCCATCTATAAAGTTGTCTAACAATTTCTTAAAACAACCAATATTTTCAGCTCTCACTACATGGTTACTAAGTCTATTCAATTCAATGACCACCTTATTAGTAAACCAATTCTTGCTTATTTCCTTTTTAAATCTAAATTTGTCTAATTTAAATCCATTACTGCAAGCCCTGTCCTGTTGTCTGAATATGATGACCTTGTTTTCATCACCTTTGTTAAAGCCTTTGATCCACTTGAGCACCTCAGAACACCCAGCACTCTGCATCTTTCCAGAGAGTGTAAGTTAAAGTGCCTAGGCCTTTCCTCATTAGGTAAATTTCTGAGCCCATGTATCATATTGGTCATTCTCCTCTTACTGATTCTAGTGAGTTGATGTCCATTCTATAGGACGGAGCCCAAAACTAAACCACATAGTCAAGGATGGGTCTAGCTTGTAATAGACAGAGTTTGATAATTGCCTCTGCACTTACATAACCATCCTAGCAATGAAACCTAATGCTCTGTTGGCTTTATTCCTGGCACTAATGGATTTAATGTCAGGACTCACTAGAACTCCCAAGTCTCACACTTAGTTTTCTCTAAAAACATGTTATCTAAGCTATATCTGCTTTCAGGGTTGTGTAGCCCTATGTTTAACACCCTGCACTTTGAGATATTGAAGTCCACTTGCTACTTCACTGGCCATGTAAATAAATTGTTAAGATATTCCTGCAGAATCACACCATCTCCTGCCCCAGACTCGGAAATACAAAACTAGGAAATCCATCAGCCCATCTCTTAGACATCCATATGTCTGCACAGGTAAGGTGATTCAAATGTAGATATATAAGTAGATGTTTTAAGTTTGTAGAAGTGTATATCAATTAACTGATATGGAAACAGACATAGGGCTAATTTTGAGATAGAAGAAGTATGTTACTTTCTTGAAGTCTCCAATTGTCTTTGTCAGTCCTAAGTTTATATATGATAAGGATCTGCAGTGAAAAGTTACAATAATACAAAAGTGCACAAACAAACTAAAATGCTTTTTCCTCCTATTATACAAATAATATAGTTCACATGGTAAAAATACATACATTCTTAAAGATTATGAAATAGTTGCACTGTCAAAAAACGGTGCATCATTTATCAAAACAAGTAATATGTGGTGGAATTTTATAGAAATAAGACAAATATATAAGAGCCTGACAACTTGTACAAATGTCTATTGGACAGATGTTACACCCCAACTTCAGTGAGTGGATATTTCATGTTTTTAGTTTAAGTGATACTTTATTGAATATATTTGTTTTTCAATATAGATATTAGATTACATTTGCAGTAAATTTGTAAGGTTATATTACATTCCATTTGCTATGTTTAGCAATCTTTCTATACATACTGATGAAGAAATATTAGGAATTTCTTTGGTCTGTATAACATAACGAGATTGTATTGAATCTCTATCTGTATACCAGTACGTTTAATGAGGAAGACAGCCAAGGCATGCACCTTCAATCTTTTCCCTGTTGTCTTAGCTCCTTGTGGGTGAAGAGCCATCCCTGTCCCCATCATCCCCGAGTCTAATTCAGAAGCAATGTAGCAAGACACAGCACATCCACAGCAGAGCCAGCTGCTTCATTTGTACAGGGACCCTCTATCCTCATCTCCTAATGTGAAAATAGAGAAAACGAATAGAACTCCTATCAGGCCACATCAAATTATTTTCCATTTACAACCATTCTCCACTCACACCCATCTCTTGCCTTCTCCCTTCCTTGCTCAACAAATACTCCCCCTTTACTCAAAGCCCTTTTTACCCACTCCATCCATCTCATTCTTGGTCTACCCCACAGGTTCACTCAATCCACCTGTGCCTTCTACATTCTTTTTGCTAGTTTTTCTTCATTCATTCATTACTCTATCCATCAACACCTACCATTCTTCGTAAAGACTTTATCTCAAATACATTTGAATTTCCCCTTTCTGCCTCCCTTACATTCCATACTGTGTCATAGGCATTATCACCCCTTTATACAGTCTCCTCTTCATCCCAGGTGCACCTATTTATTTTGATACTTTCTATTCCTCCTAGACATTTATTTGCTTCCCTCTCCTAGATCCTGATTTCTCCATTCCCTGCAACATGCTACCCTAAATATAAAAAGATATCTACATACGCCAAGGCGAGGTTGAGGGGGTATCTGGGTTCTCTCTGCTATGGTCTCACGGTCCATGGGGGCAGGGTATCAACCTGCATCTCTGGAGGCAGCCCCTCCACCACTACCTGCTAGAGCAGCTAGTGTGTAGAGCCACGGACACATTTAGCCTGGGACTCAGCCCGTCACTCACCTCCTTGGCAGGAATGGCACAGCATCAGGCGTGGATACAAGGGGCGGGGGCAGCCCCCCTCCCCAACGCTCCTCATCAGACCCCGGAAGAATATTATCGCAGGTCTGTGTACATTCCGTTCGTAGATCACGTGCTGTCTGAATTAAGATATTGTTTCGGCGAAAGCAGTGTGGCTGTAACACCTCAGGTAAAGGAACTCCTCAAAGGTCCGGACACAAACGCAGCAGCTGTTCTACAAGCTGCAGAGTTGTATCAAACAGATATTGAATCACTGCCTCTTGTAAAAGCAGAAATAGAACGTTAGACAATATGTTCCCCAACGTTCAGTTCTCTGATGGACGCGGAAATGCACGCGAGTACGAACATGTTTCCTATGCCTTTTGAAAGTTGTGCTAATGCAAGTGGTGTCAAATGCTCAAGCTGAGAGGTCTTTTTCAGCACTTAAAGGACTGAAAAAAATCTTAGAAGCACAGTTGGGCAGGAACGCATGAATGGTCTTGCATTGCTTTCAGTGCATTATACCATTCCCATTTCCGTGGAGCAAATCCTGAACAAATTCTCGGAAAAGAACCGCCGTTTACTTTTCAATTGATGTGTTGTTGTATATTGGTGTCAATGGTGTATTACTGTTGTATTATGGTACCAAAACACCATTATTATAAATGGTGTGTTGTATTATTTGACGGTAATTGAGTAGTGAGCACACATTTATGTTTTGCAGAGCGCGATCTGTCATGTTATTTTCATTAATAATAATATTTTTTTCACTCATCTCTAGTTTGATTCTCCTTGGATAAACACTTCTTAGTGCGAATTTATTATTTGGATTATATTTGTGAATTATATATGATTTTACATACAATTACGAGCAAAACAGACTTAGGTTTCTGGACCGATCTCCAACCCAACAGCATTATTCTCGGGGTTAAACTATCGGCGTGTTTCAAGTATCGGTTATCGGTTCGCCTCCCCCTCCCCCCCCAATAACATTCCTGGATCCTCGCCTGCACAGCACCTCACCGTCTCCCCTTCCAAAGCAACACCCTCCCCCTGGCACTGCAGGCAGTTGAGGGGTACCCTCCCCACCTTCACCTGAGACCAGGGTGTCCCGTATAATAACAATGGTATCGAATGGACAATAAATCATGTATATAAACTAGTTAGAGCCACCTGCAAGGTTGAGGTCTGAGTGGGAACTAGCCCAGCAAATAAATAAATAAATATAGTAAAAATAATCATAAAAACACATAAAAATAAATAACAACAAAAACAAATCTGCCAATTGTCACTTACCGGCCATTATGCTGAGACTGAGTACCATCCAAACGATGGAAACTGAAGTCCTTTGTTTTGAATGAGCCCACATGCTCCGCCTTCCCTTTTATCAGGAGTGGGTTTAGGATATATGAACAGCAAGCCACTGTTAGGTTCGTGACAGTCTTCCACGCGATGGAACCAAAATAACTTTGGATAATTTTTAAACAGAAGCACACTTATTTATACCAAACCTGTGAAATACAACAAAGATATAGACGAATATTTGTCAAATATACAAAATGTATGAAAGCTAAAGTACACAAGCAGAAAAAAATGTCTATGTATTAACACACACACGGCTTGACGGTTAGTGGTACCATTCTCGACCACTAATTGAGCGACCCGAGTTCTAGTCCCGCCCAGGGTTGGTGAATCACACACCACTTGGTTCGGTTGTGATGCTCTCGCGCGCTCGACCAGGAACTCGGCGATCCGAGTCGAGCCTCGCTTGGAACTGAACATTTCAGCACTTCAACTCTGGTGGACAAGGGGTTGGCATTTGTGTGTAAGGCCACAGCATCACCACAGAACTTGATTCTGGCACCTGTAATGCCCAAATGCCCTAATGGCCAGTCCGCCCCTGACGGGAATCTGCTAATGTGGTGCCAATGAAGGAAATAGACGGGGAGGGAGGGACTACCAAGTTGTCCTTGACCAGTACGATAACCAAAATATGTTTTTTCTTTATATATATATATATATATATATATATATATATATATATATATATATATATATATATATATATATATATAAAAGATAGATGGACGAAATATTTGGAGAAGAACAGCTGCATGAGAGAGAGGGTTGGGTGAATAGTGTATTCCTAGATTTGGAAAAGGTATTTGATAAAGTGCAACACAAAACTTTGGCATGGGAATTAAGTAGCATTGGAGGCCTTAAAGGAAATACAGTGAAATGGCTGAAATATTTTTAAATAATACATGTGTCAGCACACTAGTGGTGGATGAAAAGTCTGACTGAAGAGGAAACTAGTGGGTGATTCTGGTACCTGTAATGTTCCTATCTAATTATATTATTGGAACAGAATCATAAGCAAACTTTTTTGCTGATGATGCCAAGATCATGAAGGAAGTGAAATGCGAAAAGGATTCCAAAACTGCTACAGTAAGACCTAGATAAGGCTTAGGGGTGGAAAACAAATGCCAATGCAAAGAAATATAAAATGTCGGAACTAAATAATGAAAAAGGAGAGAGAGGGAGAGAATGTATCAATAGGAAATGAACTGTTAGCAAATACAAATTAAGGAGGAAAAATAATTAGCAATTTTAACCAGAGATAATCTATCAACAGAAATCCATATAAAGGATGAAAGAGATTAATAATTCGCTGAAAAATATATGAATGACATTTCATTACATGGAGGGGGACATTGAAGAAAACCCCTAGGACTATTTCGTCTCAGACTGAAATATGGAGAGGTGGCATTGTGGTAACTACACTAGCTAAAGAAATAGAAGTAGAGAGGAAAGTACAAAGGACAGCAACCAACAAGATCCCGAGTTTAAAGGAGAAGTTGTATGAACACTGATGCAAAAACTGGGACTTTTCACATTGGAAGAGCGAAGAGAGAGAGGCAACATGATAATGAAAAAATGGACGTAGAGGATTTGCTGGTATCTGATGAAAGATCAACATAGGGTCATAGTAAAAATAAATTAAGAAATATATAAACAAATTAATTAGAAAATAAATATACGAATAAATAAATGGATGAATATTAAATAAATCAATGAATAGATTTATGAATAGAAATTATAAAAAATGGTAGGGAGTATAGTTTTCTACATCTAGATGTGTATACTTATGGAAGAAGTTGGATCAAAATATAAACGCACACACACACACATAATTAGATAGAATAAATAAATACACACACTCGTGCACGCACACACTCGCACATGCATACGTAGACACATACGCGATCGCGCGCGCGAAAGACTAACGAAGATCAATTTTAAATTTCAAAATATGGTATCCTAAGTAATGAATAACACAGGGAAACTAGCAAGTGTAGAAAACTTCAAGAGCAGAAAAAATAGAGCAAAATAATGCAAATGATCGTACAAAAAATTAAAGAATTTTATTGGAGGATAGTAGATCAGAGAGTGAAGAGAAAATGGTACAGAAAATAAAACCAAGATATTATATTTTTTAGATTTCATTTTTAAGTTTAATTCGCTCGCCCTGTCATTGCTACCCGAAACTATCACTTGGTGATTTTTTTTA
This sequence comes from Oratosquilla oratoria, assembly GCF_046742065.1. Taxonomy (NCBI): domain Eukaryota; kingdom Metazoa; phylum Arthropoda; class Malacostraca; order Stomatopoda; family Squillidae; genus Oratosquilla; species Oratosquilla oratoria. The sequence goes on from NC_134797.1 coordinate 60,595,691, forward strand.
ATTAAATTCTTCCCCGACGCCATTTTTAAATGACCTGGGGTATTGCGTCATAGTGTGAAGCGTGCGCCAGAAAATGACAAGGACAAGGAAAAAAAATAGAAGCCGATAACTCGAAATGTTGTTTTTTGGACTTCAAATAATCTCACAAAATCGGTAAAAACTCTGATCAACTTATGTTAGGTATCATTTTATACTTCAACAAAAATAGAATTTTTTGTAGGAATTTGATTTTTTTATTTATAAAAAAAAACGGATGTCAGAAGCCATAAAAAAGATCATTCAAAGAAAAAAAAAATGGAAAACTAATTCCTACAAAAAGGAGATATATGAACAAAGTTTCTATAATAATTTTTCTAAGCAATTAAGTGAAAAATTAATTTTGTGAGGTCAATTTTTTTTTTTTTTAAACCGCTATCATCCACCCAAATTTGATTAAACTTACGGAATAGCATTCCTTTAAACCAACAAACAGCATATTGAAATATCAAAGCAATTGGATGAACCAGGAGCGAGATATGAGCCCAAGGAATTTTCGGGTGTGCCCCCCCCCCCTTAAACGAAATTAGAGTTGCATAATTACCTAAGAGAGAGAGAAACAGACAGACATAATATGCAATGTCGAAACTAAATTAAAGGAAAATATTGAAGCTCAAATATAAGGAAAATGTATAGTATGAAGGAAGGCCAGCTAAAGAGAAAAAATGGAGGGATATTGAAGACAACAGTAAAGAGAAAATGCCTTGAAGTGGAAGAGGCAGATATCGAGAAGGTATTAACGAAATAATAAGTACAGAAATAAAAAACGAAAATGGTTGAACAAGAGACATGACAGTGGCATGCCCCCGGGATAGGAGCTCGAGATGAAATAGATCATAGAAGCTTAATAAACAGTACAACTGAGCAAGTATAAGAAATTATAGAGAAAAGTGAAAATAGTACTTTTATGGATGACTTCAACTGCGAAGTAATTTGGGAAGAATGGAAGACAGAAGGTAGTGAAGAAGTTTGGGATAATATACAACTGAGCTACAGTGGCTACAAAAGGGACAAAATTTGGGAATGTTAGCATCCCCACCCCAATATATATATATATATATATATATATATATATATATATATATATATATATATATATATATATGTATGTATGTATGTATGTATGTATGTATGTATGTATGTATGTATGTATGAATGTATGTATGTATGTATATCCAAAAGTACGAAGAGAAGAATAAATGGAAGCCAACCAAAGCTATTTTACAGATCTGTAAATGGTAAGTTGATGCAAAAAGTAGGAATATATAAGTCAAACAGGGATCAAAAGTTTGAGAAAGAACAGGACTTAAAAAACAGAAGAAAAAATCTTAATGGCATCACAGTGAGAACAGAAGAGGTGCTTAAGCTATTAGAAAAACTGAAACCAAGACAGTCCTCAGAACACAATGAAACATGAAATTGGATACTGGAAAAATGCAGAAAACAACTGGTGAACAAAGTACACAGATTTATAAATAGTGAAGGTTAAGTGTCACTGGACTGAAAATCAACAAATGTGATACAAATTTATAAAGGAGGTAACAGAGAGGTACCACTTAATTACAAACCAGCGTCTTTAACCAGTACTATAGCGGAAATGCATGAGAAAATAATAAAGATAGATGTATGAAATACTTTGAACAGTAACGAAAAGAATACTATCAAACAATCAATTTGGGTTCAGGGAAGAAAAATCAAGGATCACACACCTGTTAAATTCTTACTAACGTGCTGCGCGAGAGAGGTATGTGTAGTCTGTATATTTGGATAAGGAAAAAAGCCTTTGACAAAGTGCCACACATAAGATTAATTTAGATATTAGAAAAAAAGTAGGCCTCGGTGAAAATGCACTAGAATGGATAATGCATTTCTTAAAGGACAGATGTATGATGACAGCAGTAAGAGACTCAAAGGACAGATGTATGATGACAGCAGTAAGAGACGAAAAGTCAGAAAGGAGAAAATTAACAACAGGGCTCAGATTTGGTTCACTTGACGAAAGAAATAGATAGTTATTCAAATCCATTTCCTTATTTGCTGACGATGCAAAGAGGAAAGAGTCAAATGTGAGGAGGATTCTAAAATGTTGCAATGTAATACATGGAGTGGAAAATTAATTTCAACACAGATAAATGAGCCTAAGTAAGAGAAAACCGACGATAAATTGAGAAATGAAATTATAAAAAATGTAAAAGAAGAAAAGGGCCTGTAGCACACGTAAAAAAATAGTGTAGAGACACAATCTATTGAAAGAGATAAGAGTGGCATTTCAATATATGGATGAGGACACGATGAAAAAATTATACGGAATCGATGGTGTGGTCATGTAAGAAAGATATAAGAAAAAAATAACAGAATACGAAAGACAGCAACCAAAATTATCCCTGGTCTAAATGACATTGTATATGAGGATGGACTGAAGAAGATGGATTCCCCACGTTAGAGGAACAGAGACAACATGATGATATATAAGCGACAAACTATTTTGGAAAAAGTGGACACTAAAAGAATTGTTGGTGCAAGAGGAAATGGCGACGAGAGATCATAATATATATATGTATATATAAATATATATATATATATATATATATGTGTATATATGTATATATATATATATATATATATATATATATATGTATATATATATATATATACATATATATACATATATATATATGTTTATATATATATATATATATATATATATGTGTGTGTGTGTGTGTGTGTGTATTTACCTAGTTGTATTTACCTAGTTGTATTTTGCGGGAAGGGGAGCTATGCTCGTGATGTCCCGCCTTTGTATCTTGCAGTGTCTAGTTTGTTTTTAAACTCATGAATGGTTTTTGCGCATACTATTCCATTGTCCAGTTTGTTCCAAGTGTCCAAAACTCTATGAGGAAAACTGTTTTTCTTCAGTTCTCTTCTATAGCTATGTTTTTTTATTTTCTTTCCATGTCCTCTTGTGTTTCTTTTGTCCCAGTTAAGTAAGCTCTCACTATCGAGTACCTCTGTGCCTTTCATGATTCTGTAGATGGTCAATAGGTCACCTCTCTCTCTTCTTTGCTCCAGTGTCGGTAACTCCAGTTTAGCCAATCTCTCTTCGTATGATAGGTTTGCAAGTGCAGGTGCCATTTTTGTAGCTGCTCTTTGGATTCTTTCTATTTTCTTTATATTCTTTTTGGTACTGGGGGACCACAATGTCGCTGCATACTCTAATCTAGGCCTTATCAATGTAACCAATATTTTTTTCATCATGTCTTCGTCCAAGTATGTAAACGCCACTTTTATTGATCTTAGCAAGTTGTAAGTCTCCCCGACAATTTTGTTAATCTGTATATCATAGGACAAGTCGTTCGTGATAATTACTCCCAAATCTTTTTCGGATCCTACTTTCTTTACTTCTTTGGTTCCAATTGTATATTTTCCTGATATTCTGTTTTTTGCTTTTTCCAAACTCCATTATGCTACACTTCTTAGTATTAAAGTCCACTTCCCATTTCTGACTCCAGTTCCATACCCTATTTAGGTCTTCTTGCAGTGCTTCACAGTCCTCATCAGTTTCTATTTTCCTTAGCAGTTTGGCGTCATCGGCAAAGAAGCTCATGTAGCAGTTCACGTCCTCATCCATGTCATTCATATAGATAGCAAACATTATTGGTGCCAGCACAGATCCTTGCGGTACTCCACTGATCACCTCTTTCCAGTCTGAATATTTTTCTCTGAGCACTACTCTCATCTTTCTACCAGTCAGAAAGTCCTCTATCCATTTTAGTAGGTTTCCCTGTATTCCTCCTATGTGTTCCAGCTTTTTTAGTAGTTTTCTTTGTGGTACTTTGTCAAAGGCTTTTTGCAAGTCTAGGAATGCACAATCAGCCCATCCATTTCTTTCTTGCACTATGTCTATTAGTCTTGAGTAAAAGCATATTAAGTTTGTGGAGCATGATCTTCCTTGTCTGAATCCGAATTGTCTTGGGTTTAATATGTCATTGTCTTCCAGATGTTTTACCCATCTATTCTTGATTATTTTCTCACAAATTTTGGCTATGGTGCTTGTTAGTGATACTGGCCTATAGTTGGTGGGTTCTTCTTTGTTTCCTCCTTTGTGTATTGGTACAATGTTAGCGTTTTTCCAGTCCTCGGGTATCTTTCCTTCTTTGAGTGAGCTGTTTATTAAGATGTGTATTTTGTCTGATAGTTCTTCTTTGCACTCCTTTAGAATCCAATTTGCAATACCGTCCGGGCCATGTGATTTTCTGACATCCAGCCTTGATAAATGTTCTGATATTTCCTTTAGTGATGCTGTAAACTCATTCATGAGGGGAGATTTCTTGTTTTTGTCTATGTCACAATTTGGTATTTTCTCTCTGGTGAAAACAGATTTAAAGTGATTGTTCATGACTTCGGCCATCTCTAAATCTTCTGTGTATTCTATGTTTCCTTGGCATAGTTTCACCAATTCCTGTTTGTTTTTAAGTTTACCATTCACATACCGATAGAATAGTTTGGGTTGCTCTTTGCATTTGTCTATAATATCCTTCTCATGGTTCCTTTTCTCCTCTCTTCTCACATTAACATACTCATTTCTATAGTTAACATAAATTTGCCATTTGCTTTGTTTTTTGTCTTTTCTCCACTTTTTCCAAGCTTTGTCCCTTCTGTCTTTTGCCTCACTGCATCTTTTGTTGAACCAACATTTAATGTACTCTCTCTCTCGCTTTTGTCTTGGTACATGCCTGTTTACCCCTTCATTGTAGTTTTCCATCAATATATTCCATTTCTCTTCCACTGCTGTTTCTTCCCTGTAAAATATTTCCCAGTTTGCATTCCGGAAGAATGTCTTTAGTTTTGTAAAGTCTGTTTTGTTGTACCTCAGTCTTCCTTTCCTATGCTTTTCGTTCCTCTCTATGTCTATTTCTTCCTTTAGTATAGTTTCGATGAGTACATGGTCACTCTTTCCAATTGGTGTCTCATACTGGACTTTATGCACTATTTCAGGCTCTGTGTGTGTGTGTGTGTATTTACCTAGTTGTATTTACCTAGTTGTATTTTACGGGAAGGGGAGCTATGCTCGTGGGGTCCCGTCTTCATATCTCATTTTATCTAAACTATTTTTAAATTCATGTATTGTTTTTGCACACACCACTTTCTCATCTAACTTGTTCCAACTGTTTATTACTCTGTGAGGAAAGCTGTTCTTTTTCAAGTCTCTTCTATAGCTGTCTTTTTTTATTTTCTTTCCGTGTCCTCTTGTATTTCTGTTATCCCATTTTATCAGATTCTATCAGTAATTTCTATGCCTTTCATGATTCTGTAAATAGCTATCAAATCTCCTCTCTCTCTTCTTTGCTCTAGTGTCTGTAGTTCAAGTTTTTCTAGTCTCTCTTCATATGATAGTTTTGAGAGCGTTGGTGCCAGTTTTGTAATTGCTCTTTGTATTCTTTCAAGTTTTTTTTATACATTTTTTTGTACTTGGTGACCATATCGTTGCTGAATATTCCAATCTTGGTCTTATCAGGGTGATTAGGATTTTCTTCACCATGCAACTTTGATTGTTCTTATCAAATTATAAGTTTCTCCAAAAATCTTATTTATATGTTTCTCAGGTGACATATTATTCATAACAATGACTCCCAGGTCCTTCTCATTTTCTACTTTTTTTATTCCTTCTTCTCCCAATTTATATGATCCTGTTATTCTGTTTTTGCTTTTTCCAAATTCCATTATACTACACTTTTTTGTATTGAACTCCATCTCCCACTTCCTACTCCATTCCTGTACTATATTTAGATCTCTCTGTAGTGATTCACAATCTTCTTCAGTTTCCACTCTTTTCAGTAGTTTTGCATCATCTGCAAAGAAGCTCATATAGCTTTCTATTCCTTCATCCATATCATTAATATATATAGCAAACATTATTGGGGCCAGTACTGTTCCCTGCGGAACACCGCTTATTACTTCATCCCATTTTGAATGCTGGTTTCTTATCACTACTCTCATTTTTCTTTCTTGCAAAAAGTCTTCCATCCGATTTAGTAGTTTTCCCTGTATTCCTCCTTGAGTTTCTAATTTCTTAAGCAACTTCTTATGTGGTACTTTGTCAAAAGCTTTCTTTAGGTCTAGAAATGCACAGTCCGCCCATCCATCTCTTTCTTGCATTATATCTATTAGCCTTGAATAGAAACATATTAAATTGGTGACGCATGATCGTCCTTGTCTGAATCCAAATTGCCTTGGATTTAACACTTTGTTTTTTTCTAAATATTTTACCCATCTACTTTTGATAATTCTTTCACAAATTTTTGCTATTGTACTTGTCAGAGAGACTGGTCTATAGTTTGTAGGTTCTTCTTTATTTCCTCCTTTATATATAGGTACTATATTTGTTTTTTCCAATCTTCTGGAACTTTTCCTTCTTTCAAGGAACTGCTTATTATGCTATGTATTTTGTCTGCCAGTTCATTCCTGCATTCTTTCAGAATCCAGTTTGCTATATCATCTGGTCCATGCGATTTTCTGACATCAAGATTACTCAAGTGTGTCAATATTTCATTCTTTGTTACTTCTATTTCTTCCATAGGGGGAACTTTCTCTTTCCATTCAATCTCTTCAGGTTGTATGTTCTCCCTTGTAAACACTGATTTAAAATGTTTGTTCATAATTTCCGCCATTTCCATTTCCTCAGTGTATTCAACTCCCTCTTGTCTTAATTTCTCCAAGTCTTGTTTGTTTTTCAGTTTATTGTTTACAAATCTGTAGAATAGTTTTGGTTGATCTTTACACTTTTCTATGACATCTTTTTCATATTTTCTCTTTTCCTCTCTGCACGTTTGTTTGTCTCCCCCCCCCCACCCTCTTTAAATCCCTGGAAAATATTCTCATCACTTTCTACTGTATTGCTCTTATCTATACTTCTAATCTTTACATTTTCATTAGACATTTCATCGTCGTCGGGGGCCGTTTGTTTACCTTTCGCCTGTCTGCCTGGGCCAAGTCTACTCCTTCCTCATTTCCTTCCATTTCCCTCAGTAATCCCTCCCCTTCTCCTCTTTCCCTACTTTCCTACTACCCCACGAGCAATTTCCCCCACCCTGTAAATACAATAGGCACTTCTCTTTTCGTTGGGATCCACAAAACTTCAATTTTCTTCAGAACGTCTTCTAAGCCGTCCGTTCGTTGAAGTGTGTGTGTGTGTGTGTGTGTGTGTGCGCGTGTGTGTGTGTGTGTGCATATATATATATATATATATATATATATATATGTATATATATATAATATATATATATATGTATGTATGTATATATATATATATATATATATATATATATATATATATATATATTAATACAAGAGGTATAACTTTCAACACAGAAGTGTTGATATGTGGACTGAGATAGATGAGAAGGTGGATCAAGTAAAGAAAAGGTAAAAGGTGCAGATGGAGAGATGATGATGGAAGAGAAGGCAGTGAGAGGAAGATGGGCAGAGTATTTCAGGGAGTTGCTAAATGTGAGGGAGGATAGGGAGGGAAAGGTAGTTGTAGTGGGAAGTGCTAAGAAAATGACCGTGATGAGTGAGGAAAATGGAGGAGAAATAAGGAAGGATGAAGTGAAGGTAGTTGTTAAGATGATGAGAGCAGGTAAGGCACCTGGTCTGGATGGATGCCATGCAGAATGTCTAAAAAAAATAAGAGGTACAGTGATGGTGGACTGGCTGGTGAGGTTATTTAATGTTTGTTTGAGACAGGGTAGAATGCCGGAGGACTGGAGGAGTGCCTGTATTGTTCCACTTTACAAGGGAAAAGGGGACAAGTGTGAGTGCAGTAGTTTCAGAGGGATTAGCTTGTTAAGTGTAGTTGGGAAGGCTTATGGGAGGATCTTGATTGAGAGAATTAAGAGAGGAACAGAGGGAATAATTGGTGAGGAACAGTGTGGATTTAGGGCAGGTAGAGGTTGCGAGATCAGATTTGTGTGGTAAGACAAATATGTGAGAAAGCTATAGGAAAAGGTAAGGATGTTTTTTGGGCTTTTATGGACCTGGAAAAGGTTTATGACAGGGTAGGTATTGCAGATATACGGGATAGGAGGAAAGCTTCTAGGAGCAGTCAAGAGTTTTTCGAGAGAACTCCCAAAATGAATTCGCCAGCACTTCACCCTCGCAGAAAATTTAGTTGAGACAACCGTTCAACTGTGCCAAAGGCCTTTTTGCAATCTATTTGAAGTAAAGACAGAGATGTGTTGCATTCTGTCGCCCTCCCTATCGACCGAGTTACCGACTGCAAACGGTCTATAGTGATGTCTCCACTTCTAAAGCCCGGCCTTGACTGTCATTCACCCAAAAACCTACCCGATCTATCTGCATGAATCTTGGAGAATGTTTTGTATACACAAACCAATCGATCAGCATCCACTAAAGTCCACTTATTCTCTTTTGTTGCGAAGTAAAATAACTAAAGCATTGCCTCCCCGACGCATACACAGAACACACAACCGACTCAGTATACAATGGACTATAGACTACCAAGGAAAGACTACCCGATCGGGCGGGATCGGTGTGTGTGGGAGGGGAAGAGATGTCTTTAAGAAAATGAAAAGATAGTAGTGTATAAAAATTGGCTATGGCCAATAAGCGCAATTTCAGGGCGATTCACTAAGGGGCGATAATGATTGTGCCGAGGGAGGAAAGGACCTTGGACGGTGGCGCAGACGCCTGCGATTAGAATCACCAAAAACAGAGAAAATGGTAGGAGGCGTCGTGGTAGAGAAAGGTTGAAAATGAAAAGAAAAAATAGTGGGGGATAAACTGAAATGAGAAGATGAAGTATGAAAGAAAGTTAGAGAGGAAGCGAATTTTAGTCGAAGAAAAAGTACCTGCAGATGTTTGAACGTGGGGCGTGGTCATGTTCGTGAGAGGTGTGTGCATGTATCTTACAATGAACCTCCTCTCCGCGTCTCTCAGGACATCAACACACCATCCCTCTCCAGGCTCATTAAGGCCCACCTCGATCATCTCCTTAGAAGGAACGCCACTTCTTCATTTATAACTCTGATCCACACACACACACACCAACGTCCAAAGATGAAGTTACTGACTAACTTGGCATATGATTAGCAAGGCTTTTGGTGTCATAATAGATACAATAGGCCATAAAAATATTTGAAGCCAAGGGAAGATAAAATCACGAAAATCCTATTAAAATGAGTTTGGCGGATCTTTGGTCTAGGTGATGCAATTTTTTAAAGTGAATTTTAGAATGAAAAAAGTGCTAGAGCACTTTTGAGGTAGGTTGGTGATGTTAAACATTTTTTTAAGTGGCCTAAACATATCAGAAGTCAGTGATCCAGGTTTATAGTGGTCAAGATTCTTACCTCAAAGTAAATACTCAGCTCACACAAAGAAGTGCACGCAAAAGCGTGTTACACACGAAAAAGCACTGATCCACACATTTGCACTGTACCAACGTTATGACGTTACGTTGGCGACACACACGTCTACAAATACGTCAAAATATGTCAGGGCATCACGTTTGAACGCACACCATTTACCATACTTTATACACCACAACTCTCTGCTACACACAAGAGAGCACATACACATTCCACGATATACCGAGTTGAAAATGGTTTGCCATCACTCACATCCTGCCCTCTTATCACGCTCACATCATCTGTCTTTCCTGTAGCGTTCGTCGGAGGCACCAAGGACTCTTCATCAGCCATCGTAGAAGTACCTACTGACAGCAATGCTCAATGACTCAGGAGCTAATACTTCAGCGCCCCCACCCTCCCTCCCAGGGGGAACACCATTAGTTAAGCTTGATAAGATAGTTGGCGCTACCTAGAAAGGGGACACGTAACTCCAAGGGATCAATCAAGACTATTTTCATCCTAACGTCTGGCGTTTACTTGTATAAAAGAAAATTGAGTGACACTAAATTTTCATGGGAAAGTCCGGACCTAGGAACTTCAGCCTGTGAAGTCCAGTACAATAATGCAGTTGCCGATTCACTACGTTTCTGTGTGTCCTGTTGCTCCAGTCAGCGTGATTACAGTTAAATTTACCAATGGAAAAGGTTGGCACTTTGCATGAGATTACAAAGGATTACAAAGACGGAGCATGCCGACAGGAGACCTTTTGATCCATATCTAGGTCGGATGCGAAAAAAAATCATAATAATAATTAAATAATAAATAAAAACTATGATAATGTAAATAACAAATAAAATACATAAATGAATGCATAGGTATAGTTAAATAATAAACAAACAGGTAAATAGTAATTAATAATAAATTGACATATAACTAATAATAAACGAAAATCAGACAGACAAATTATAACAAAACAAAAACAAATAATATAAAATAAATTATAATCATTACAGCATCTTACTTAGGTATTTATCTGAATGATTCTTAAAGCTTCGAACTGAACTACATTGCACTACCTGTGCAGGAAGTTTATTCCATTCATTAACTACACGGTTGGCAAAGTTGTTTCTACCTACTTCCAATTTGAATCTATTTCCGGACAGTTTGAGACCATTGTTTCTTGTCTGATTCTCATTCAATGTGAAAATTTTGTCACTTTTGATGTTGTTAATTCCCTTTAGAATTTTAAAGACCTGTATCAAGTCACCTCTGAGTCTACGCTTTTTTAGGGAAAACAGATTCATATGTTTTAGTCGATTTTCGTATGATTTATTTTTTATATTTGGAATCAGTTTTGTGGCTCGCCGTTGTACTTTTTCCAGTCTGTCAATGTCTTTAATGAGATTCGGTGACCATACGGAAACAGCATATTCCAAATGTGGACGAACTAACGATTTATATAGCTTGTTAATGAGTGATGGACTTTTGAAATCAAAAGATCGCGCAATCAGTCCTAGAATCTTATTTGCTTTCTCAGAGGCTGAAATACACTGCTTGGATGATTTGAGGTCGTTACTGATAATTACGCCGAGATCTTTTTCACTATCCACTTTTGTTAACGAATTTCCAAATAACTTGTAATCGTACTTACTGTTATTTTTACCTATGTGCATTACCTTGCATTTACTTGTGTTAAATTTCATTAGCCACTTTTCAGACCATTGCTGTAATTTATCTAAATCTTCTTGAATATCTAATTGGTTTGTGTGATCATTTGCCACTCCGCACAGTTTTGTATCACCAGCAAATTTGGAAACAGTAGATTTTAGTCCATGGTCTATATCATTTATATACACTATAAATAGAAGTGGCCCAAGAACGGAACCCTGAGGAACTCCACTTGCAATACTTTTCCATCCAGAAGTTTTTCCATTTAAAACAACTCTCTGTTTACGACCATTCAACCAATTACTAGTCCAACCTAATAGGCTACCACTTATTCCATGCAAATCTAATTTAGTAAGTAGTCTTTCGTGTGGGACGGTATCAAAAGCTTTTGCAAAGTCTAGATATATTAAATCTATATTGTTTCTTTTGTCATAATTCGAGATAACTGTGTTGTAGAATTCGAGTAAATTAGTCACGCAAGAACGTTTCCGTCTGAAACCATGCTGGCTATCATTTATCAAACGGTTACTTTCTAAATGATGTTCGATAGCATATCTGATGATATTTTCCATTATTTTCCCCACGATTGAAGTCAAACTTATAGGCCTATAGTTATTTGGCTTCTTTTTGTCACTTTTTTTGAATATGGGAGTAACGTTAACTAGCTTCCATTCTCTTGCGACATCTCCGGATATTATGGATTTCTTGAAAATAATTTCTAATGGAACAACAATCTCATTTTTCACCGACTTCTACATCAGTTACCATGCTTTCGCGGCTAGTGATAAAAAGATCGAGTAAGTTTCCATATCTTGTGGGCTCTTTTACATGCTGAATTAAGTAATTGTCACCAAGAAAATCAAACAAGCGACTACCTATATGGCCATGTTCAAGGGTCATCCAATCAATGTCAGTAAAATTGAAATCACCCATTATCAATAAATCCTGGTTGCAGAAACTAGACAGTTCTTGAAATAACAGTTTGTCGTCTGCTAATGATAATGTCTTTGGCCTATATATTACACCTATATTCATTTTTTGTCCATTTGTTTGGGTTAACTCAACCCACAAACTATCATATGCATCCTGTTTCACTTTCTCTAAAACACAAGCATGAACATTGTTTTTAACGTACAATAGAACACCCTCACCTTTCTTGTGGTTTCTATCCTGATGAAAGTGTTTAAATCCCGCAATATTTCAGCTTCGAACTCTGTACCATTTAACCATGTCTCAGTTATTCCTATCATATCGAGATTTTCGCTTTTGACATACGCCTGTATTTCTTGAAATTTGTTTCTAATACTACGAGCATTAAAGTACATAGTTTTAAGAAACTCGTGATTATTTCTTTTTGACACATTTTGAATTTCAATATCATGTCTTACATTATCATTTTGTTTTTCATTTATACCTTGCTCTATATTATTATTTGGTCCTTCATTGACGTTCATTGCCTCATTAACATTTCTCCCATCAAAATTAACATTTCCCCCATCACGGACATCTGGTCGATCACGGTCATCCGATCTCTTTTGTACATTTTGTCCCCCTACGTCACCGTGATTCACGCCGGCCTCCCGTCGTTCAGTGACATTATGTCCGGCATCCCTTTCTAAAATTATATTTTGTCCTCCAGTGACATTATATCCTACCGTGATATTTTTTCCTCCACTGTAATTACATCCCATCGTGATCTTTTGTCTTCCACTGCCATTACATCCTATCATGATATTTTGGCCTTCATTGACATTCTGTCCAGTATCCCTTCCTAAAATCATATTTTATCCTCCACTGACATCATATCCTACCGTGATATTTTCTCCTCCATTATCATTACATCCTATCGTGATATTTAGTTCTCCACTATCATTACTTCCCATCGTGATATTTTGTCCTCCACTGTCATTATATCCCATTGCGACATTTTGTCCTATGACATTACATCCTAATGTGACATTTCGTCCTCTAGCGACATTATATCCACTGTCATTACATCCTATCATGATATTTTGGCCTTCATTGACATTCTGTCCGGTATCCCTTCCTAAAATTATATTTTGTCCTTTCCTGACATTATATCCTACCGTGATATTTTCTCCTCCATTATCATTACATCCTATCGTGATATTTTGTTCTCCACTATCATTACTTCCCATCGTCATCTTTTGTCCTCCACTGTCATTACATCCCATTGGGACATTTTGTCCTATGACATTACATATTAATGTGACATTTCGTCCTCTAGCGACATTATATCCTAAAATTATATTTTTTCCTATACTGGCACATTGTTCTACATTAATGCTATACTCTACGTTAGCAATGTCAACAAAGGGAAGGAAAAGGAGACGGGAAAGGTGGTAGAGGGTACACAGGAGGCTGGAGCCGCGACAGGTCTTTAACTTGATCGCCAGCATCTGCTCATTGTGAAAGTGACCAAGTATAGTTACCTGAGGGGACTTCCTTGCTAAGATGCAGAGGCTCGAGTGTGGAACAAAACCCCCGACTTCATGTATTGAATCCTTTGGTCTTGGGGAAAGAGTCGGGGGCTGGATGGACGTCATACAGTTTCCATCAGAACGGTGCCTGGAAATTTCTAACAAGAGACTGGTCTTTTGTGGGGTCCAGCTTCGGACGTGTTGGTAAAACACAATCAAGTCCAATTTATCCATGGAGCGAGTCTAGATGAAAGCTTAGTTTGCCATAAGGGCATGGAGGGCGCGCACTTCGTGAGCTGGGATGCTGTATTCCCGTTGAAATAGGCTTTGCCAACGGAAGAACTGCAAGTGATTAGGCTAATGGACTACCTAGGACAGACCACCTGGTCGCACAGGATTTTTTTTAAGTCTGTAGGATATTGAAATGACAGTAGTGCATAAAAAGGGGTTATTGCCACTGAGCACATTTAAGGGATATTTATTAGGACTTGTATCGTGGCTCAGGAGACTTGGGTATCGATGCTTGCATCAACCAAAAGCTTTAGAGACTACTTTACTGACTGCCAACCAAGTCATGGGACCTGGTGACCATTGACTTCTGGAACTGTTAAAGTTAGAGAAGTCACCAGATCCCATTACTTGGTTGACAGTCAATAAATTAATCTCTAAAGCTACTGGTTCTGAACTTAGTAACTGTCCGATTTCACCAAGGTCATGTGAAATGCATGTCTCCTCGTTCCCCTAGTGTACGAGCTATGATCATTTGACGCCCAACATTTGTCTCTAAATTTCTCCCTTTGCGGTCTACGACGTCCTCTCGCTAGTTTGGTTCTGTAATGATACTCTTTATATATGGTTTGCGTTTTGATATACCTAATATAGACATTTTTTGTGTAGTAATGCTGCACTGTGATATATAATTTGTCATTTGTTTGTAAGTGGTCTTTGGATCATGATTCGAAACACATTGACATAATAGGTCCTAGCCAACACAAGTTTGGCGAATTTTCTTCTCTCCAACTCGCTTTACACTGTCGACAACTCAACAGTTAACTACAGTGTTGAGATTCCCGCAGTACCATTATTTTTTTTTACCACCACTGCTTATATCAATTAACCGTGTTTATACTTTCCTAGATACCACTCGTTGTTCCTAAATTTGGACACTACTGAAGGCTGCAAAGAGCAGATATGATCGTAAATAGTGTAATTAAATGAGAAATAGTAATTAATGAACATTGGTTGCAATGTCTATTAACAATGAGCTATAGTTATATACAATGTACTATGAGCATAATCAGGGCCTCCAAAAACAAATTTACAAGGTGGTACAAGACCTCTTTGAAGGGAGGCAGATTTTTTTCAAAACTGAGGATTTGATGTCCAGTAAATCTACATATATGCTTTTTTCCATGTTAATTAATACATACATATACCAAGGCTTTTTTCTCTTTACAAGGGAGGTAGCCAAAAAGAAAAAGGCATAAAATCATTCCCACCCATTCCATCCCAAAATACACTCCACTCCCCTCCACCCTCCCTCTTATCTTAGCACCTCCTGGATGACGGTTCATCACTGCATTCTGTCTCTTTTGTTCGATCTAAATGGGACGTATTTCTAACAAAATTCTTAGCATTTGTCTCAAGGGACTTTAAAGCGGCTCCAATATTGAGGTCCTGAAATTGAATTTGCCAGTTTATGTTTCGTATTCTGTCCTGATTTGGTCCTAATTTACTTTGCTGCCGTGGATATAATAAATACAGAAGAAAATGGGATATGATATTACATAAAAAATTCTTATTGATACATATGTTATGATATGTTTATATATCTAAACATATAAATAACTAATACTATCGACTTTGATTTGTCATTGTAACACTATTTTCATCTTGATAGTATTGTTGTATGTTTACGGAACGTACGCGCGGGTATTAGAGACGCGAGGAACATACGCAAGGCGTTATACCGGGAGGAAGAATCGTAAATCAGCAAACATGAGCAAGGCACATCCTCCAGAGCTAAAAAAGTAAGATTTTACCCAAAGAGTTTTTTGAGATCACGTCGAGTATGACTTCCGTTAATGTAAGGTAATTTCCTGGAAATGGTTTGGAGTGAAAATGAAGTTCGGTATCATTGTGACTGTCATTGATGATTGTGGTAGCAAGAGGTATCCTGAATTGTGAACGTAAATCCGGGTGTACAGCCGCTCCGAAATATTTTCAGAATCGATAAAGGGTTAGAAGTGTGCGGCCCCGTAGGAGAGATTACATTGTTAAATTCCAGAAACGCCCCAGCACCGATGTTCAACGTGCAACTTCCGTTGTCTAGGGACCTGAGACTGAGTGGAATAGCCCCTTGCTGGGCTTTTTTGAATTATCTATAGTTTATTACATTTTATTACCTGTGACTCGGTCTATATTCTTTACATCTGTTGATCAATTAATTTGTGTTGGTAATGGTTTGAAATGTCTAAAAATTATACTAATAAAAATATAAATTCAAATACAATTGTGAATTGGTATCTACTACTCTCCCAACCTAAGCTTGCCATAGAGAGAATCTAGAAAAATAAATAAGATAAAGAATACATTTTTGGAAGTATACACCTACCTGTCCTATGCGATGAATATAGCATTAGAAAATTAAACATTTAATTTATAAATCAAAATATATCGATGTGATACGTTTTCCTTGGCAGAAGTCATTTTTAACAGAAAAAAGTTTCAAGAAGTTATAAACTAACAAACTGAGCCACGACGACAGTTTGAGAAACCATATTTTTGATAGATTCTGAAATGAAAGAAATTAGAGTATGATAAATAAATTCTATTCTAACCTAACATGCAGAGATGATCCCATGGAAGAGGCTTATGCCTGTAACTCCAGATCTACATGAATACTACTATCATAATCATTTGGTGGTGGTGTGTATTGGACTATTGGAGCTCTACAGTTAAATACTAGCTCCTGATTCACCTAGAACTTGTCCTACCTAATTTAACCTGCATTTAGTAATGTAATACTCATAATTCTAGAGGTCATTAGTGTAGTCATCAGGGAAGTTGATGACCAGTTTTAGTATCTGGTCAGACTGCGAGGTGTAGAGGAGTTGGATATCTTGAAGAAAATGCAGGTAAATTTTTAGTTTCGTCCATGGGCGCAATATAGTAATGAAAACTAATTATTAATTTTGTAAATCATAGTGTATCAACGTAATATGCAATTTTGTGAGCGGAAATAAAAAACAAAAAAGGTGCTAAAACAGATTTCGTAAGTAATGAAGTCGTGCCATGTTTGTTATGATAGCTGCTGACGTCAAGAAATGAAAGGATAAATTCGTCTAACCTAAACTAACCAAACCTAACACAGTGATGTCCATCTTGAAACTAACGATTCAAGTAGACTGGGCAGATGACAGACAAGATGGCGTCTCGATCCTATGCTACCGATTTCATTCATTAGCATATTTGCTTGTAGCAAGGTATTTTTTATTTTCATTTCCGCCCACAAAATTGCATATTACGTTGATACATTATAATTTACAAAATTTATAATTAATTTTCTATTGCTGTATTGAGCCCATGGTTGAAACTAATAAAATACTAAAATGCATAAATCTCGGCTCTATAGCACATTGATGTATTATGATTTGCAAAATGAATATTTAACTTTCTATTGCTATATCATGTAGGGGTGCACTTCTTTGACCTCTGGCTAGCTAGGTCAATATGAAAATGGAATTCCTGATATTTGAGCTGAAGTAGTTCTCATGGGATGGAAAAAGTCGCTATGAGTATAATGCAATTTGATTTATCCATCTAGCTGTCCTAGTTCTCGAGATATTGCATTTTGAATGGAATTAAATCGGGCCTATTTTGTCCGAGGAAATCGGGCCGAAACGTGCGGTCTGACTGATCGCCGATCAAACGTAAACAATGACGGTTTTTACTGACAGGCACAATTTTATATAAAAAATTAGCATATGGTTGCATTATTTGACCTATTTTCTATAAGATGTGTGATTTCCATGTAATTTGATCATATAATTACGTTTTTATCCTCTGCAAAATTACCCACCACAGCTACGAATACCGTAAAATTACATGAAAATCACACATTTTAAAGAAAATAATTTGAATAATTCAATTATATGCAAGGTATTACGCTAATAACCCAATAGTAACAAACTTAATAGTGTAGTTTGATCCATACCACCAGTGATCATAGATAGCGGGCAGGACGAATCGTACCTGTGGTCCGTAATATTACGGAGGATGAAAACGTAACTTCTCTTCGATCAAATTACATGAAAATCACACATTTTAAAGGAAATATTTAAAATAATTCAACTATAAGTCTATTACACTAATAACATAATAGTAAGAAACTTAATAGAGTGAAGTTTGGTCCATATCACCAGTGATAGATAAGATGGCGGGATGGATGTTGATGTTGTTATCCGATAATCCGACCCGATAGAAAAAAAAACTAATTTTAACAACCAATTTCTCAGCTCTACCGTAACATACTGACTTTATTTTGGTATTAGAATAATCCACGATACTAGTAGTTTTGGTTAATTATGGTCAGTTGACCGCACGAACAATTTGATAGCTCATTTTTTACGTTGAAACATATACCAATTTTTGATATACTGCTGAATGCAGGCCGCCATGTTTATCTAATGTTTTTATTGACCGACATGTAACTGATGATGTGAATGTTTGAAATTTATTACGATCGTAGTAAATACACTCACGCAACATTTTTATTAATTAAATTTCCCGCGGTATGTAAATTTGGCCGTTTGAACGGCGTGCGCATAAAATGACGCGCTATTGTGCTCGTCATCGACGGTGGCGCCTCTGGTGGTGTTTGACCTACCTACTCTGGCTCTGCATCCATCAAAAGAAAGATGGTGTCTCAATAAGTCGCCGTGGATCTGTGACTATGTCTCTTTTAGCAACTTTTTCTGTTATTGATTTTGCCAAGAAAATGCATATTGCACTAATGTATTATAATTTGCAAAAATTAATAATAATTAACTATTCCTACATCATAGGTGTGCACTAAAAAAAAAAAAAAAAATAAGATATATACAGGAATATCTCACTATACAACCGAGTGCTATAAAGTAGGTAAAACAAATATTGGGTGTATGTGAAAGCCCCAGGAGGCAAAAATTGAGGGGGATGGTTGACAGGGTCCATGAACACAACATCCCTATTTATGTGTAAAATCCACCTCGATATACAAATTTTCGCATTATGACCAGTCAGCTGGGAATACAACTGGTTGTATAGTGAAGTATTCCTGTATTATTAAATGTTCCTGTATTAGAACTAGGTTTATGAATTCATTGTAGTGAATGGAAAAGCATTCACCTGTGTGCTTGATTTTATGTAGGCTTACATATACCAAGGGTTTTTTTCCCCCTTACAAGGGTGGTAGACAATGTCAAAGGCATAAATCCATTCCCACTCATTTCATTCACCATTCACCATCCCTCCCTCCCACTCTTGTTGGCTTATGTAGACTTGCATATACCAATTGAAAGACAAGTGTGAATGGATGCTAAGAGGAGATTGTATGAAAGGTGATTGTGCTGACGGCCTTAAGTTCTAGAAAAGCTCTAATGGGCTTGTGATTCTTATCTTCATATTTCCTGCTGTGTTTTGGAAAGAAATTAAGAGAGGAAGAGGAGGCGAATCAAGTAGAGAAGAAAAGGTAAAAGGTGCAGATGGAATGATGATAATGGAAGAGAAGGCAGTAAGGAGAAGATGGGCAGAATATTTTAGGGAGTTGCTAAATGTGAAGGAGGAAAGGGAGGGAAAGATAGTTGCAGTGGGAAATGCTAAGAAAATGAGAGTGATGAGTGAGGAAAATGGAGGAGAAATAAGGAAGGATGAAGTGAAGGCAGTTGTTAAGATGATGAAAGCAGGTAAGGCACCTGGTCTGGATGGATGCCATGCAGAATGTCTAAAAAAAAGTAGGTACAGTGATGGTGGACTGGCTGGTGAGGTTATTTAATGTTTGCTGGAGAGAGGGTAGAATGCCGGAGGACTGGAGGAGTGCCTGTATAGTTCCACTTTACAAGGGAAAAGGGGACAAGTGTGAATGTAGTAGTTTCAGAGGGATTAGCTTGTTAAGTGTAGTTGGGAAGGCTCATGGGGGGATCTTGATTGAGAGGATTAAGAGAGGAACAGAGGGAGTAATTTGTGAGGAACAGTGGATTTAGGACAGGTAGAGGTTGTGTAGATCAGATCTTTGTGGTAAGACAAATATATGAGAAAGCTATAGGAAAGGGGAAGGATGGTTTTTGGGCTTTTATGGATCTGGAAAAGGTTTACGATAGGGTAGACAGAAAGGCATTGTGGGAGGTTATGGGATAGGAGGAAAGCTTCTAGGAGCTGTCAAGAGTTTTTATGTGAGTAGTAGAGCTTGTGTCAGGATTAGAAATGGAGAGAGTGAGTGGTTCGAGGTAAAGGTGGGACTTCGTCAAGGATGCATTGTCGCCCTGGCTGTTCAACTTATACGTGGATGGGGTAGTGCGAGAGGTAAATGCAAGGGTAGTGGGTCAAGGATTGGAGATGGTTAAAGAAAATGGAGAAAAGTGGGAGGTGAGCCAGCTGTTGTTTGCGGACGACACTGCGCTTGTGGCAAGATCGGAGGAGGGATTGAGGAAGTTGGTGACAGAGTTTGGGAGAGTATGTGATAGAAGAAAGCTAAAGGTAAATGTGGGCAAAAGTAAGGTGAGATGTACAAGGGGTGAAAGTGGCAATAGACTGGAAGTGAGCATTAACCACTTCAGTACGGGACTTAAATCTCGCGGGCAGCAGCCAATGCCAGCCGTATGACGTGTCGTAATAATAATCGCATCATAAAATATAGTCACCGCTTATATTGGTACCCAGACTTTTGGCCGAAAGACATTTGGCCGACGGACATTTGGCCTAATGGACATTTGGCTTAGTGGACATTAGGCCTAATGGAAATTTGGCCGAATGTACATTTAGCTAAGGGACGTTTGGCCGAAAAAGTATAGTAACAGCCAATACTTTAAAGTATATTGTAAAAACTCATTTGATTAACAAGATGTTTATTGCAGAGAGGAAATTCAATTAAAAATAGTTTATTGTAGTAAAATGTGATTAAAAAGGAGTTTATTGTAGAAAAAAATAATTAAAAAAAGTATTTAAAGATTGTGAGCAATTGCCCTCAGAAAAATTTTCGATAATAGACCCGAGCCTCGTATTCAAGATCTGGTATTTCTTCTTTGAAGATCTCAGTGCAACTCCAGAATTGAGCATCTCTATTGTCAACTCCCAGTCCGATTGCTCTTTCCGTATCTTAGTGACTAAACGGCGAACAGAAGGGTGGGTGACTGCCATTCTCTGTTCGAATGCTCTGTGCCATCCCTCCAGAGAGTTTGTAGTCCTCGGAAGGCCAAGGCTGGTTCGCTCAAAAGTATTCCACATTCTTATATCACATAAAGGCCTTCGTCGTCGACCACGTTGAAAAACACCAATCCACGTCGCTTCAAAGTAGCCGAGAAACCCGGACAAAATTTCGTCAGTTTCTTCATCTAACGATGAGACGAATTCAGTAAAGGTGTCGGTAACATCAGTAACTGGCACAAATGAGCGCTCATATAAACATAAGCCAAACGTCCGTTAGTTAAATGTCCATTAGGCCAAATCCCTTAGTTAAATGTCCATTAGGCCAAATGTCATAGTTCACTCGCTCATATAAACATGAGCGAGTGAACTGCATGTTTAACCAATAAGGTGAAGGACTGAGCTAGTTGTGTTGTTTAAGTTTGGTGAGTTCAGAATGGCAGTTACTATAAATACATACAATTCAGTATTTTAAATATCTTATTCGTAAACTGGCTAATTTTCAGATAAAAAATTCTTTGTGTTAAACACAGACAGACAGACAAATATGAGAGTGAGAGAGACAGTAAGAGTGAGTCCACTAAGTCAAATTTCCATTAGTCAAAATGTCCAATAAGCCAAACGTCCCTTAGTTAAATGTACATTCGGCCAAATATCCATGAGGCCAAATGTCTGTCGGCCATATGTACGTCGGCCAAAAGTCCGGTCACGCTTATATCGATCGTTCTCTCTTTCACCAGCGAATTTTGAAAACCACAGAGAATGGGATTCAGGACACATTTGGGAGAATGTAAAAACACAGGGGCGACTACAATAAATATAATCAAGACGCCCATATGGCAGCATCGCGAATCCACTTGCTCCTCATGACGCCTACGTGTGCGGCACCGTATGGAAGGGGTTAAGGGAGAGCGACTGGAGGAAGTGGATAGTTTTAGATACTTGGGTGCAAATGTGGCAGGAAAAGGTGGAGGTAGAATGTAGATTGAGAGAAGCGAGTAAATGCCTTGGTGAATTGAAGAGTGTAATGAGGAATAGACATTTGGGAATGGATGCTAAGAGGAGACTGTATGAAGGAGTGATTGTGCCAACAGCACTGTATGGAGCAGAAACATGGAACATAAGAGAGAAGGAGTTTGAATGTGTTTGAGATGAGATGTCTGAGAAGTATGATGGGGGTTACTAGGCGAGATAGAGTGGGAAATGAGGAGGTGAGGAGGAGAACAGGGGTGGAAAGGGAGTTGGGAGATAGGGTTGATGAAAGAGTTTTAGGATGGTTTGGGCACATGGAAGGAATGAGTGAAGAAAGAATAGTAAAAGAGGTATGGAAGGCAGATGTGGAGGGAATGAACATGAGGGGACATCCTAGGATGAGATGGATGGGATGAAGGGGCCTTTGGGGAAGAGGGGAATGTCTGTTGAGGAAGGACGGGAGAGGACAGAAGACGAGTGAATGGAGAATGGTTGTATATGGATGATGTGATGCATGAGATGGAATGGGTGGGGGGGGGTGAGGTAGTATGCGTGAGCAAAATTTGACGCAGCCCGAAGGGATTTCTCCCCGTTTTCTCCTTTTATGCATGGGGGGACGGAGAGGGGGGTTGTCGATTTAATGAAGCGCCCTTACTGTGGATGTGCTGTGTCTTGCGACACTGCTTCTGACCCAGGGCAGTGGACAAGGTGCAGGGATGACCCGTCATCCAGGAGGTGCTAAGATAAGAGAGAGGGTGGAGGGGTGTGGAGTGTATTCAGGGATGGAATGGGTGGGAATGATTTTATGCCTTTTCCTTTTTGGCTACCTCCCTTGTAAGGGGGAAAAAGCCTTGGTATATGTATGTATGATGTATGTTGTTGGATATTACAGTTTTATTTTTACAGTGGTTATCCAGGTGCTTTTCACTTAATAGGGAGTAGGAGGTATCTGGTAGCATAATGTTTGGGAATGCCATGTCATGTTAGATGCATAGGACAATTGTGTTTCAGGAAGAAGAGGCCTGATTTTAGAAAAGGGTGGGTAGAAGAGAGTAAAGTACTCAGTTGTAATAGGAGGATCAAAGAGCTGGTGAACTGTTGACATTAATAAGATCTCCAACTACTTAACCTAATTTTGGATTCACTAATGGATCTTGGTCTATATCAGCTTCAAAGCTATTCCAGGCATTCATGAATCTATAAAGTAAAACAGTTTCTTGATATTCTGTAAATTTATGGATAGTTCACATGACCTTAAGATTTCTGTCCTAAACCAAAAGCTTAATTAGATTTGTTATATCGGCAGTAGGATGACATGATCATTAATACAGAGTGACATCATTCTCTATTTTCTGTTAGTGATTTTTAATCAATAATGCAGGAAGCCAATTAGATTTGTTTTATCGGCAGTAGGATGACATGATCATTAATACAGAGTGACATCATTCTCTATTTTCTGTTAGTGATTTTTAATCAATAATGCAGGGAGCCAATTTGGTCACTGCTCATTGTATTTTCATTTTATTAAATTATATTCTTCACTTTATGTGGAGATCACACCACCGATACTTTTTTCCTCTCATCATTTTGTCCATGTAGTGTAAAGGCTACATTTGTTTGTCAATATGTATATTTCACTTGGAATTCTGGTGAGAACCAGAATAAAACCTACATTGGTGTTTTGTAGTCACATTATTGATCAGGATGGTTCATGCCCCTCTGACTGGCTTGATAAAATTGTATGACAAATTGAAATAAAGCATGTCTCTTATGGTCTGGCATACTTGTTAGCTTTGGATTTAGCAAATTGGTGTACAGATGGTAATCAGGGGTTCATTCTTAAAGCAGGCAGTGGAGAAATCCAGCAAAGTTTCTGTCTCCCCCCCTCTCTCTCCTCTCTCTCCTCTCTCTCTCTCTCTCTCCCTCCCTCCCTCCCTCCCTCCCCCTCCCCCCCCTCCCCCCTCTCTCTCTCTATCTCTCTCTCTCTCTCTCTCTCACCTCTCTCTCTCTTTCCCTCTCTCTCTCTCTCTTTCCCTCTCTCTCTCTCTCTTTCCCTCTCTCTCTCTCTCTTTCCCTCTCTCTCTCTCTCTTTCCCTCTCTCTCTCTCTCTTTCCCTCTCTCTCTCTCTCTCTTTCCCTCTCTCTCTCTCTCTCTCTTTCCCTCTCTCTCTCTCTCTCTCTCTTTCCCTCTCTCTCTCTTTCCCTCTCTCTCTCTTTCCCTCTCTCTCTCTCTCTCTTTCCCTCTCTCTCTCTCTCTTTCCCTCTCTCTCTCTCTCCCTCTCTCTCTCTCTCTCTCTCTCTCTCTGTTGCAAATAATGAAGTGATACATATGCTGCACAAAGAATATACAAAGTAGAACTTGAAAGTGATAGGCAAGTGGGAATGGTTGCAACAAGGAGATTGTATGAAAGGGTGATTGTGCTGATGGCATTGTATGGGGCAGAGACTTGGAATTTAAGAAAGGCAGAGGGGAAAAGTATAAATATGTTTGAGATCAGATGTCTGAGAAGTATGGTAGGGGTTACTAATATAAAGTGAGAAACAAAGGAGAGCTGGGGTGGAAAAGGAGATGGCAGATAGGGCTGATGAAAGAGTATTGGAATGCTTTGGATACATGGAAAGAATGAATGAAGAAAAATTAAGAGATGTGGAGGGAGTGAATCTTACGGTACGACTGAGGACAAGATAGGTGGATAGGGTGAAATGGTCATTGAGCAAGGAAGAGAGAAGGCAGGAGATAGGGGTGAGTGGAGAATGGCTGTGATGGGAGGTGGTAAGTGGTTATATGTGAATATTTTTATGCAGCCATATATTTCTGCATGAGGGGACGGAGAGTGGGGCTTGCAGGTTGAATGAAATGTCCTTGCAATGGATGTACTGTGTTTTGCTCTATTGCTTCTGACATAGGGCAATGGGTGGAATGCAGGGATGACCCTTCATCCATGAGGAGCTAAGATGAGAGGGAGGGCAGGGTGGTGGATGGGAATGGGTACTTGCCTTTTGACTTGACTACCTCCCTTGTAAGGGGGAGAAAACCCCTTGGTATGTTCAAAAGTACTGGAAATGACAAGACCAAGCCAATGATACTGTAAACTCCTGCCTAGCCATGACTTGCTTTTATCGACGCCATATATCTGGGACTTTTCCCATAGAAACTAATGCTTGCTTGTAATTTTCCTGCCTATCTGTGAGGTCAATGCACCTTGGCACTAGTACTTAATATTTTATATATATACATATATATATGTACACACACACATACACCTATGTTGATTAATAACTAGCAAAAGACAATACAGGAACCCTGAAACTACAGACTAGACTAAAGGGGGGAGGAATACTGGTCTGTTAAATCTTTTTGTCCATAGGTTGCTTGTGTTAGCGTAATGTGTATAAAGGCTAATTACTGACAACTACCATCAGCTTTGATGATATTGTTTTTATTTAATATTGGCATGAGTACAATTTAATCTTACTGTAGAAACTGAGCTATGAGGCAGTTCTGTCACTACAGTTAATCTCTCTCTCTCTCTCTCTCTCTCTCTCTCTCTCTCTCCATTTAACTAGAGTTAGTACCAAGGAGTTAAGATGAAAAGGATAATGATTGGGATAGATGAGAGGTGGGTAATTTTTTATTTGGGGCCCCTTTTATTAACAGTAGCTACAACTGTGATATAAATTATTTGTGGTTTTTGTCACAGGTACATGGATCACCGCATCAGTGCTAGGCTGAATGGAGGGCGCCTGGTGGAGGGTGTTCTTCGTGGATTTGATCCCTTCATGAATCTAGTCGTGGATGAGAGCACAGAAGTTCGAAAGAATGGAGAACGTGTGCGCATTGGTATTGTGGTAGGTCTCATTCGCCCAGGAAAACTTTATGTATTAGTGATGTTACATACATATACTAAAGGCTTTTTTTCTCCCTTATAAGGGAGGTAGCCAAAAATCAAAGGCATAAAAACCATTCCTGCCCATTTCATCTCCATCACACTCCACTCCCCTCCACCCTCTTCCCTCCCTCTTGTCTTGGCACCTCCTGGATGATGGGTCATCCCTGCATCTTGCCCACTACCCTGGGTCAGAAGTAGTGTCACAAGACAAGCACATCCACGGCAACCCCCCCCCCCCTCTCCATCACCTCATGCAGAAAAAGAGAAGACGGAGAGAAATCCCTTCAGGCTGCGTCAAATTATTCCTCATACCCCCTCACCCCCCAACCATTCCACCTCATGCATCACATCATCATCATCCATATACAAACATTCTCCATTCACTCCTGTCTTCTGTTCTCTCCTGTTCCTCCTCAAGAGTCATTCCCCTCTTTCCCAATGCCCCTATTACCCCCATCCATCCATCTCATTCTAGGTTGACCCCTCATGTTCATGCCTTCCATCTCTGCCTTCCACACCTCTTTTACTAGTCTGTCTTCACTCATTCTTTCCATGTGTCCAAATCATCCCAATACTCTTTCATCAACCCTTTCCACCCCCTGTTCTCCTCCTCACCTCCACATGTCTCATTCTATCCAGCCTAGTAACCCTTATCATACTTCAGACACCTCATCTCAAACTCATTCAAACTCCTCTCTTCCTCTCTTATGATCCATGTTTTTGCCCCATACAGTGCTGTTGGCACAATCACTCCTTCATACAATCTTCTTAGCATCCATTCCCAAATGTCTATTTCTCATTACACTTTTTTATCCCCCAAGACATTTACTCATTTTTCTCAATCTATATTCTACCTCCGCCTACACTCCTCCCTTTCCTGCCACATTCACACCCAAGTATCTAAAATTGTCCACTTCCAGTTTACTGCCACTTTCTCCCCTTGTACATCGCATCACTTTACTTTTACCCACATTTATCTTCTTTCACATATCTTCGCAAACTGTCACTAACTTCCTCAATCCCTCCTCTGATCCTGCTACAAGCGGAGTGTCGTCCACAAACCACAGCTGGGTTATCTCCCACTTTTCTCCATTTTCTCTAACCATCTGCAATCCCTGACCCATTACCCTTGCATTTACCTCTTGCACCACCCCACCCATGTATATATTGAACAGCCAGGGCAACCTAACACATCCCTGATGAAGTCCCACCTTTACCTCAAATCAATGTCTCTCACCATTTCTAATACACATGCTCTACTACTCTTGTAAAAACTCTTGACAGCCCCTAAATGACTTCATACATATCCATGTTATATTTTTTATTTTGTAAACATATTGTTTATATAACATAATTTTACTTTGTATTCAAAAAATTCAGTTATCCAAATGGCACTTGGTTTTGTGAAGTTTGAATAAGCAAGAGATTATCATGGATTTGCAACAAAGAGCATTATTATAGTGTATTTGAATATTTGCAGAGCTAATATGTTGCTTAAAGTCTTTTTTTCTCTTTCAGGTTATACGGGGCAGTAGTATCATCATGTTAGAGGCATTAGATCGAGTTTGCTGAGACCAAAAATTTTCCGTTTCAGTATATCCTATTTGTGCGAGTATCTTGTGTATTCATGTGACCTTATATGACTGAATGTAATTGTTTAGTAATATCATAAAAAAAAGAAAATGTGTGTGATTTAAGGTCCTTTAATAATTGCCATCCACATAGTAGGCAATGCAAGTACTGTACTTGGAATTAGGGTACAGCATAACATTATCCAGCAGAGCTTAGCAGCACAATTAACTATATAGAGAACAGGTTAGAAAAGTTGTTTCAAATGTAAACCCTTACCCTATTCTGCAAGGTCACCCTCGACTGTAACACAAATGAAAAAGACAAAACGGAGGGAGCAGCAACCATTTCTGTAGGTTTTACAGCCTGGGAGTGGATGCAAAGAGTGAAGCAGTAACTGAGACAGACAGTATGTTCAGTAACTATCAGATTTTGCTCTTACAAAGGAAGAGCATGCAAGCAGGAAACTTGTTTACAATAATTTAACCAATTACTACATATATATATATATATATATATGTGTGTATATATATGTAGTAACGTTGACAGGTGGGTAGACTACATGGTTGGGTGATTGGCGATGGTAAGGAATGAATGTCTCAATCCGTTCTATCTTTATTGTGGAAGTGACAGGCTTATATAGTGCTCCGGGATCACATGACAGTCTGATCGACCAATCAGCGATTGCTTTGTGACATGAAGGCTTGCTATCCCGGTGCATCCGTAACAATTGTCGCTGATATTAGCGAGGTGACTTATTTTAGTAGGCAATTGGCTGCAAGCTTGTGTGGCAGAGTGGTCATTTGTGGTGTGGACACCAACCTAGTTTTGCCCAATAAGGCTTCTCTGAAGAAGCCTTATTGGGCAAAACTAGTCAGAAATATACTCGGACTATAGTTGTCTTCATCAACCACAACTATATATATATACAAAGGAGCATGCCGACAAGAGACCTTTTGTTCCACAACTAGGTTGGGTGCAAAATAAAATCAATAAAATTATGATAATATAAATAATAAATAAATGCATAGGTATAGTAAAATAATAAATTGAGAAATGAAAATAAATAAACGGAGAATAAAATAAGTGGCAGGCATTACAACATCTTCCTTTGGTGTTTATCTGAAGGGAACTTAACTACATTGCACTGCCTCTGCAGGAAGTTTATTCCATTCATTAACTACATGATTGGCTAAGTTGCTTCTACCCACTTCCAAATTAAATATTTTTCCTGACAGTTTATATATGTACCCTCAGTGGACGGTGAGGTAGACACGAGGAGCCTGGATCCAAGGACTTGGCTGTGGTGTCCCTCCAAATTGTGTGGGGGGAGGGGGGGGGCTCCCGTTTTTTGCTTTCGGGCCTCTGGTACCCATATTGTTGGCCTGAGCAGTGTCCAAGTGGACCCCACAGGAGCCCTGGCCCCCCTTGACCTGTGGGTGAGATGGTGGGTAAATCTGAGCAGGTGACCAAAATGACCCCAAAAAATCTGCAAGCCCATGGATTTTGGCCAAAATCAGCAGGTGACCAATTTGGCCCAAACTTAGCCCAGAGGGAGAGAGTTGGCCACATTGGATGCCGAGATAGACCTGAGGAGCCTGGGCCCAAGGGCATGGACGTGCCCCTCCAAACCTGGGAGTGGGGAGCTCTTCTCCAGCTTTTTGCTTTTGGGCCTCTGCAGCCCATGTTGTGTACATGTACCTCACAACCATTCTAGCACCTGTGCAAATTGTATGCATTTGGGCTAGGATGGTACTAGGACCTGACGCTGGTGGTCAGGAAAGGGGCAGCAATTAGGTCAGGTCTGGTCATGATGTTGGGTCAGTCCCCAAGCGGGGAGGCCAGTTAGTTTTCTATACTCAACTTGTTTCGCATCACTAGGCCTTCGTAGTCAGTCCTCCACTTCGGGAACCACACCACGTCTGCCTCTGACACATACCCTCACTAGAATAAAGTACTGTATACAAATGAAACTTCGCATCACTCTCTCCCTATGTCACCAAGACCAATTAACACACTCATATTACATTAGTGACTGGGAGTTTTGACATGAGTGCACCCAGCTGACTTGGATCATTGACAAGCTTCGACAGACGCTGTTCTGGACGTGGGTTCTTCGTGACTCCAGCTGTAACCTTGTTTAACCATCAGTAACCACGAACATGATCCACATGCATATGACATGGCACTGGTTCCCATTTTTGCTGATTTCGCTTTCCCAGACCTCAGCACCTAACACAGCAGTAATTGAGACAAACAGGATATTGCCACACGAAGATGCCTAATGTCACCAGAGAAACCCATTAAACCCCTTTATTATACCTGTCCCTATTATATTGCCTATAAGCTAACTTCTAACATACCTAACCATACGTCTAACCCCCATAAGTAGAACTGACCCCAATTTATAGAATAGCAAAACTAACACCACCTTTACTCATGACAACCCACTAACCCCTTATATTACGTGACGATAATGTAACCAAGACAGAGTTGGGCAGGTCAAAAGCCTACCAGCCAGAGCTGGCCAGGTCAAGTGCCTGCCAGACACGGGTGTGCCCGAGGTCAAGGCCCGGCACTTACTTTATTTTGCCCAAAGGGCCTATTGATAAATTGCAGTGGTGGGCGTTGCGATAAGCAAAGCAATAATATCGCTTTAACCGGAAAAATTTATCGCTTTCAAATTTCCCGCGATAAATCCAGCGATAAAGTAGAAGACGAAAAACCATTACGGCGGGAGGTTACAGGCTCATTGTTACGCGGCAAACAGATATGGTGTTTTAAGTGTAAAAAAAGAGGTTTTTAAATGGATAAGTAGCAAAAATTTAGTATTTTTGTATTTATCGCTTTAAGGTATCTTGGAAATTTATCGCTTTATTGTAATAGGATTAACTTATTGCTTTACATTATCGCTTTATCGCTGCCCACCACTGATAAATTGTTGTTTAAAGACCCAGATTTATTGTTAATAAACAGAAGAAACTCCAGTTTTGGAGTTTATCTCGCCTGCATTAATTCCCCCTTATGCTACCCAAGACAAAGGCTACACAGCACTACTTGGAGTTTAGTCAACCCCACCACAGCCACAGCTCCATCCGTCACAGCTACCACTGCTGTGGTTACTGTCACAACCACTATAGCCACAGCCATCGCAGCTGCGGCACGTCGCTCATGACCGCCTCCCTGCTCAACGCCATGATCGCCATATATCGTCACAATCAACACAGATCGACGTTGCTACGCTGGGGATGTCATTGCTTCTGAAATTGCCATCTGTGCCACCTCCAGGGAATTCTTGCCTCCATTGACAACGCTCATGGTCGTCCTGCTTCCGACATTGCAACCGCCGCCTGTACCAGTGTTCCCTCCCAATGCTATTCCGCCCCACTCTCTGTCCCTGTTACACGTGCCTCTCTGCTCACAATGACATTGGGAACTCTGATGCCCCCAACCACCACACTTCACAGGGGAAGGAGGGTAATATGGTGTACATGTACCCCACAGTCATTCTATCATCTGTGCAAATTGTATGCATATGGACTAGGATGGTACTAGGACCTGACTCTGGTCAAGAAGGTCTCCCGTCCAGGAAAGGGACTGCAATTAGGTCGGGTCTGGTCAGTCATGTATGCATGCTACCTGCCCCGAGCGGGCAGGAGAGTTAGTTTTCTGTACTAGGCCTTTGCGGTGGTTCCTCCAGTTTGGGTACCATGCCACATCTGCCTCTGACACATGTACCTTCATTAGAATAGTACACAAACGAAACTGCACATCACTCTCTCCCTATGTCACCTAGCCCAAGTGAGACACTCGTATGTTACACCCATACTATTGGCCTGAGCGGTGTACGAGTGGATTCCACTGGAGCCCTGGCACCTTTGACCTGTGTGTGAGGTGGTATGTAAATCTGAGCAGGTGACCAAAATTACCCCCAAAAATCTGAAAGGGATCCCATGGATTTTGGCCAAAATCGGCAGGTGACCTAATTGGCCAGAACTTAGCCCAGAGGGAGATAGTTGGCCACAATGGACAGCGAGGTAGACACGAG
Organism: Oratosquilla oratoria; assembly: GCF_046742065.1. NCBI lineage: Eukaryota > Metazoa > Arthropoda > Malacostraca > Stomatopoda > Squillidae > Oratosquilla > Oratosquilla oratoria. The sequence goes on from NC_134797.1 coordinate 60,627,080, forward strand.
GAGCCTGGGCCCAAGGGCATGGCTGTGGCGCCCCTCCAAATTTGGGCGAAGGGGCACTTTCCTTCTGTTTTTTGCTCTTGGGCCTCTGGCGCCCATACTGTTGGCCTGAGTGATGTCCAAGTGGACCCCACAGGAGCCCTGGCCTCCCTCGACCTGTGGGTGTGATTGTGGGGAAATATATATACAGTATATATATATAGGAGGTGCTAAGATTGGAGGGGTGTGGAGTGTTTTCGGGGATGAAATGGGTGGGAATGTTTTTGTGCCTTGTCCTTTTTGGCTACCCCCCTGGTAAGGGGGAAAAAAGCCTTGGTATATGTATGTATGTATATATATATAGGCAGAATGCAGGTATCAAGTATAAAGGGGCCGGTAAAGATGTGAGGCTATTTTTAGAAGCTTGGCAAATAACTAGGCTAGTGTTAATTGATGAGTCAACTTGAACCCTATTTACGAGGGCACTAGGGACAGGCTTGACAGAAAGCACCCGATCCGACGGTGAAGGGTTGTCCCTCCTATAGGTTGGGCAGCACTTGACTTTTTCCCACATCCCTACTTGTGATTGTATCACTTCTGGGCTTGGTAATTGTATACAGTATCTGCTTTCCCTCCGGACCACGTGTGTGTGTGTGTGTTGTTTTTTTTTTGTTTTTTTTTGTTTTTTTTGTTTTTTTTTTTAGATGAACAATGTGCTACAATAAACTTCCTGGGAGAATTTTGTCTCTTAGGTGCATATATTGATGTTTATATGCTGCCTCTCCTTTGTATGTAATTATTGATTTACTCAAGCTATTTTGTCCTCTGTTTTTGTATTTTTTATATTTATTTATTCCTCTATATCTAGTTTTATGTATTATGTATATGTGTAGTTTATTGATATGGGTTTTTTGTGAACTGGTGTCCAATCTGGTGATGAATGTACTAGCTGGTGAATAACAGTCCCTTAGGAGACCTTTCCCAGGGCGGCACACATGCCCCTTTATATTGATTCCCTTTGTTATCTTTGCATATCTCTGAAGCCGAACCCCGAACAGGGTTTGAAATGTGGTAATAAACTTATTTCGACGAGTCCAGCATTTACTTTCTTCGTCTACACTTGTACAGTGGTTCCTGGACTCCAGTTCTTCATGAATATATATAGGTTGAAGTTTCCAAAGTTGGCAATGTTGGGACCAGGGCTGTGCAGAGTTCGGGAATTTTCCAACTTTTGGAAAGCTAATATATTATACATATACTGAAAAAATAAAAAATAAAATAAAAATAAAGGTTAACAGATACTTACATTGTGTTCCTCTATCTTCCTCTTCCAAAGCAGTGAGCTGTGTGATGTACAGTAGTAGATATTAACAGGAACTTGGAGTAGTGACTGGAGTGCTGTCTGAATTACTGATATATGAGCTTGCTTATGTTGATGGCTGTGGGTGTTTGATTGATGACTATTTCTTGAAGTAATCAGTGATTGTATGTTGATTCATGTAGTTAGGGTTTTCATGAATTATTTTGGTTTGTAAATTGTAAATATTCATATCCTGTTCAGTAAGAAAAGACAGCTGTTCTAGTGCTGCAAAGTATTTCTCCCCTAGCTGTAGACATTTATCAATTGTGATATGATCTGATAGAGCTATGCTATTATCATTTTCATCTTCACTTCCATTTTGGTCACCTGCAGATGCACCTGTCACCATGTCAACAATTTCGTCTTCAGTGAGACTTTGGAATACAGGTGCACTATCACCCACATCCATCCATTCCTCCAAATTCTCTGTGTCTAGACCTGCTCCTATGGGTGTGATAACTTTTCTTAGCATACTCCAGTAGATTATGAACATGTCTTTTGTCAGAGACATGAAAACTATCAAAGTCCGCAGCCATGTCATCAAGTGTTGGATCATCAAACATCAATCCTGGCCATAATTTATGCCAGCAAATATGGAGTGCTGAGGGAGTAACATTGGTCCAGGCTCAAGCAACAGTCCACATAGCATCCATATTGGTGAACCATTTTCTGAAGTCTTCTACAGAGGTGCCAGCATTAAGAGCACCTAGCATGGACCTCATAAGGTCCTGTACTGGCACTTTAAGGAGCGTAAAATACCTTGGTCCTGGGGCTGGATTAGTGATGTGCAGTTAGGGGGTAGATACTGTACAATGACATTGTCCTTTTGTAAGGTTTCTGCTGGAAGGTGTACAGCACAATTGTCGAGGAACAAGACAATTTTACAATTAGGATCTAGGCCTACTTTATTGCAATGTGCCCTAGCATCTGGAACAAAACATTTAAAGAACCAGTCTTTCATGATATTTGTCATTATCCAGGCATGTTTGGATGCTCAGTACACAACAGGGAAAATTTTCACCCCCTTTAGGCCCTAGGTTTGAAGCTTCTGCCAATCGACATCAGCTTAAGCTTGTGTGTTCCAGCAACATTGGAAAACCTCATGAGCATCACCCTATCCTTAGGTTCCTTTCAGCCAGTCGGATTTTTTTTGTCCTCAGTAGAAATGGTTTTCTTTGGCATACAACACCAATACACCATTTCATTTGCATCATAAATCTGTTCTGCAGTCAGCTTCTCATATTTTACCATCTGATCAAAATGATTGACAAACTCTACCACTCCTATATGGTCAGCATTTTTTTTTTCCCTATGTTACGTGAAGTAACCCATACTTTTTTTTTAATATATGCAGCCAGCCACCCACCACTGTATTGGCATTCATAATCTAACTTAAGACTTGTGGAAAATTTTGGCCTGAGTCATCACCATCTCACCAGAAATTTTCATTCCTTCACTGCGATGCTGTTGTATCCACTGCATCAAAGCTTTCTCTAAGTCTTCACTTTCACCATGCCTCATAGTTTTACGTACGTCCATACTTTTTAATGTTCCACTTTTACCATAATATTCCCTCAATTGTGTTTTCTGTTTCTTCAAGGCGTACACAGTAAAATGTTACATGAGCTTCTTTGCTGACAACGCCAAACTGTTAATGAAAGTAAAAACTGAAGAGGATTGCAAATCACTGCAGGAAGACCTGAATAAAGTATGGAACTGGAGTCAGAAATGGGAGGTGGACTTCAATACTAAAGGCCTGTCTACACGAGCGGGCCTGATCGGCGGGCTTGCCCGTTAACGGGCATATTTGACGGGCAAACGATCAAATTGCTCGAAAGGCCGCCGAGCGAAATCACTGAGCTGGTGCCCGGTAGCTGGAGTTTCTACCCTGCCAGACGCAAGATAATATCGTGAACCCACAGCGGGCCTTCATCCCACATTCCACGGCATAGTAGCACAGTGAACATTTAACGATGGCAGCCCAGGATAACTCTAGTGAGCCACCGACAATGCTAGGCACCATGGTTCTCGTACAGCACTCCACCCGCTACTGGCAACATCGTCGGGCAGGCCCAGCTGTTCATCACTTCGGTCGTGTGGACAACATTCACGGGCAGGCCCGCGAGAATTTGCCCGTTAACGGGCAAACCCGCCGATCAGGCCCGCTCGTGTAGACAGGCCTTAAGAAGTGTGGCATAATGGAGTTTGGAAAAAGCAAAAACAGAATATCAGGACAATATAAAATTGGAACCAAGGAGGTAAAGAAGGAGAGATCCGAAAAAGATTTGGGTGTAATTATATCAAACGACTTGTCCTATGACAAACAGATACACAAAATTGTTGGAGAATCCTACAACTTGCTAAGATCAATAAAAGTGGCATTTACATATTTGGATGAAGAAATTATTTAAAAAATATTGGTTACACTAATAAGGCCTAGACTAGAATATGCGGCGACATTGTGGTCACCCAGTACCAAAAAGAATATAAAGAAAATAGAAAGAATCCAGAGAGCAGCAACAAAAATGGCACCTGCACTTGCAAACTTGTCATATGAGGAGAGATTGGCTAAGCTACATTTACCAACTGAAGCAAAGAAGAGAGGGGACCTACTGACCATCTACAGAATCATGAAAGGCACACAAATACTTGATAGAGAGGACTTGTTAAACTGGGACGGGAGAACCACAGGAGGACATGGAAAGAAAATAAAAAAACATAGCTACAGAAGAGATCTGAAAAAAAAAAAAAAAACAGTTTTCCACATAGTGGTAGACACTTGGAACAAACTGGACAAGGAAATAGTGTGTGCAAAAACCATTCATAAGTTTAAAGGCAAACTAGACACTGCGAGATACAAAGGCGGGACACCCTTCCCGCAAAATACAACTAGGTAAATACAGTGGAAGAACCAGCATTGAAAATTTCACACAACATACACACTGATGTTCCTAAGTCTAGCCTTCTCAAAAGGTCTATTTTTTCACTTATACTCAGCAGTTTATTCTTTCTTTTTTCAACAGGCCCACTAAAGGGCATTCCTGGATGTTTGGTTAGCATATTTAACAGATATAATAAGTGTCCAAAAACAGAGCACAACACATGGGACAGTGCAGCACTGATCATAATAATGACTAAACTTGGCGGTAAAGAATGTGGGCTGGCATGGCATAACGTGTCCCACCCACCCATAGTGGCAGTTTGCAGAACTAATACTAAGTAGTGGGAGGTTTTGCTGTGCGATACAATGTGATAGAATTTGCTCTATTTGTACTGAGCATTGGGAGTTTCCAAGTAAATGAAAGCTGACTTTGGTAACTTCAACCTATATATATAAATATATGTATATATACATATACCAAGGCTTTTTCCCTTTATAAGTTACAAGGGAGGTAGCCAAAAAGAAAAAGGCATTAAATCATTCCCACCCATTCCATCCCTAAATACACTCCACTCCCCTCCACCCTCCCTCTTATCTTGGCACCTCCTGGATGATGGGTCATCCCTGCACCCTGTCCCCTGCCCTGGGTCAGAGGCAGTGTCACAAGACACAGCACATCCATAGCAAGGCCACTTCATTAAATCAGCGACCCCCCCTTCTCTGTCCCCCCATGCAGAAAAGGAGAAGACGGGGAGAAATCCCTTCAGGCTGCGTCAAATTTTGTTCACACATACTACCTCACCCCCCATTCCATCTCATGCATCACAACATCATCCATATACAACCATTCTCCATTCACCCATCTTCTGTCCTCTCCCTTCCTTCCTCAACAGACATTCCCCTCTTCCCCAAAGCCCCCTTCACCCCATCCATCCATCTCATCCTAGGACATACCCTCATGTTCACTCCCTCCACATCTGCCTTCCATACCTCTTTTACTAGTCTTTCTTCATTCATTCTTTCCATGTGCCCAATATATACAACCATAATTTAGTAACACTGTGATCTTACCACATTATAGGGTTGCTGAATTGTCAGCGAGAAAATACAAAGGAATGCGTGATGAAAATCCGCTGGTAATGTGTAACAAAATTGAAAGGCTATTAATCAATGTATGTCTGTTTATTTGATTTACTTGTACAGATTTACAAAAGTGCAAAAATCTTTTATTTTACCAAGCACAAACAATGTGCCAGTTCAACATTTTTGTGTCATAATGCTTTTACATTTCTTTGTAAAATCCAAGTGAATACAATAAAACTATCCATAGTGAATAAAAATCAACAAGAGACAACAATGATGATACATGTGCAATTTGTTACAATGATGATGGCTGGAAACAGCTTGGTCATGTGACCAACTGTGGGGAACCTACAACACCAGTTCAATTATGAAATGAAAACTTATAATGAACCTTTAACCACTATAAATCGATTTCATCCTTTTGATTTACAGTTTATTTTAAAGGATATATGAAAATGTAAATATAAACATGTGAAAAAAGAAAACACTTTGGTGGAATGGCCAAGAATAAGAAATGACTAGTTGAGACCAACTGCCTAAGACACAAGCCACTATTGTGCCAAACAGCAGAAAAAAATAATAATGACAAAAAAAAATAAAATAAAAGATCAAACTTGGAAAAAAAATCACAGCCTAATTAAACTTTCAAGCTTCTTCCATTCATTTGATGCATACATCCACAGGAAAAGAAAATAATATACAGTACATCACCCCCAACTGTGAACAATCACAGTTTGGTACATTAAAAGAAACCATCCAAATCCAGCTTAATGGTTTCTCTAAACAACTCATAAAATAAAGATGAAAAAGAAGAGACAGAGAGAGAGAAAAAAAAAAAAAAATCAAGGCAGCTGCTCCCAACTCCTTTACTATGCAGCATTACACTTGTGCAACCTTTGCAACATTACATGTTCTTGTGCAACTCTGCATGTACATTCCTTGTGCTCTTTTTTTTTTTTTAATTATAATAGTCCATACATGCTGGCTGGACACTTATTGCAGGGACACAATATAAAATGCTGTAAATAACATCAGTGCACCCACTTCACATACACACACACACACACACACACATATATATATATATATATATATATATATGAGGCATCTAGAATAGAAAGGGGAACTGCCACACTCTTTGAAACAGAAATATGGTTTTTGGAGCATTTGATGTTAAGAGGCAAAATGGCTTACAGCACTTTTCCCTTTCCATTCTGGATGATCATAAGATCATATTTAGATTTGAATTGATGTATTGTTTGAGCTTGGGCTATATCACTTCCTAAGCTATTCCAGGTATTTCTATATCTATGTGGAAAACTGTATTTCCTCACATCCTTTAGACATGTCTTCTTAATTTTTCCCCCTTTAGTGACCTGAATACTGTAATCATATCACCTCTTTCTCTTCGATCTTTCAAAGTTGGCAGACCCAGTGCTTTTAGTCTTTCCTCATATAGTTTATCTGCCAGGCTGGGGACCAGTTTGGTTGCTGCCCTTTGTATTCTCTTGATCTTGTTTATATCCTTCACTCTGGGGACCATACTACTGACACATATTCCAGCCTTGGACGGATTACGGTTTCAGTGAGTTTTTTCTTCATCTCTTCTACAGTAGTCCGTATGTCTCTCACAATCTTGCTGATATGTCTGTCAGGTGACAGGATGTCTTTATCCTCTTTTGCTTTTGTAATAGATTCACTTCCCAAGGAGTAGCTTAAAAATGGTCTTTAGCAACTACTGCCCATTTGCAGTACTTTACATTTTTTGGTATTAAACTTCGTTTCCCATTCTTGGCTTCAAGGAAAAATAGTGTCTAGATCTTTTTGCAATAGTCTACTGTGCATCATCTGCAAACCAAACATAGCTATGTATATATATATGTGTGTGTATATATGTGGAGACGAAATGAGTGGGATTGGATTTATGACTTAGGCTAACTCCTTGTACAGGGGAAAAAAGCCCTCTGTGTGTGTGTATCTACATATGTATATAAATATATATATATACATATGTGTGTGTGTGTGTGTGTGTGTGTATGTGTTGCATTAAAAAAAAAAAAAAATCAAGTGCACTCAAACCTCAACAAAAACTGGTGCCTTTGCAGGTCCCTATATCTTCATTTAAGTTATGGAATGTGGAGTATCACCTATGCACTACCCATTCCCATGCAAAAACTACATCACACTATACTAAATGGCATAACTTAATCTACATAAAATCAGGTCCACCATTAGTTTTGGGTGTAAAGTGTACACCCTTGTACAGAATCTAGTCTAACAAGACTTAATACAAACTTAATCTAACCCAACCACTGACCACAATGCAAATTCTGCATTGCAAATTAAATTAAATGTCTACAGCAAATAAACATAATAACAATTAGGAAATAAATTATACCGATTAATTTGCCAAAATATTTCTCTGAAATTTCTATCACCACAGACTTCCTCAATTTTTTGGCCAATATATCATCTATATGTAACTACACAGATGACCCCAAAATGTATGGTACAGAATATATGAAGCAGGCAACTAATCATTTACATAATATAATGTCATTTTACATTAATTTGAGCATAGCATTACACCACTGGGGTATGTGGAACGATTCTACGACCCTTTTTGAAGTTCTTGCGCTCCTTATGAGGCTCCTCTGGCGTATGTGATGCATTGCGGAAGGACTGGTGAGCTGATGTTACATCTGCATTAAGATGTTGGGGGACAACATTCTTAGATATATGCACAAGGCGTGTGTCCATGACCTCACAATCAATCTGCATCATGGCAATGTGGTTAGGGGGAGGAGTCACAGTGCCATTCAAGGAAAAATGAGGAAGGAGAAGAGACATACGTGGCCTCAATGTGTCATTCCTGGTAGTTGCAGGTACAAGAAGATGATCTGGGGAGAATGAGACAACATAATATGTGTCCTCTCGTCGCTGTATTGCGTCCAGGAAAGAATTTAGACGGGGTGGAACAGATGGCATGACAGCACTTGCCTCTCCTTCCATGCTGAAAAAATGGAAGTTCATTAGCATCTCTTTAAATCAACTGCAAATCTTTCTGAAGAGTAGCACACTAACTATTGACAGAAAAGTTATTAGTTACTTTCTGATGATGGGATAAAAGGGGCATTGGGAAAGAAGGGGATATCTATTGAGGAAGGGAGGGAGAAGACAGAAGATTTAAGTGGAGAATGGTTGTGTATGGATGATGTCATGATGCATGGGAGAGGGTGGGGGATGGGGGGGTTGGGGAGTATGTGTGAATGATATTTTGACACAGCCTGAAGGGATTTCTCCCTATCTTCTCTTTTTCTGGATAAGGGGACGGAAGGGGGAAGGGATGTGCTGTGTTTTGCTGCACTGCTCCTGTCCCAGGGCAGTGGGTGAGATGCAGGATGCAAGGAAAGGATGAGGAATGCATGGAGGGGAAAGAAGAAAGATGTGGGTCAGGTAGAAAAGTGGGTAGTTTTATTGCCAACAGTTCACCAGGGTTTCTATCCTTATGGGTAATATCAGATGATTACCAAGATATAGAAGTCAGGTGGAAAGCATGTACATTCTATCAAAAGTAAACCTTGTGGGACTTACCTTGATGCTTGGGGAGTTTCAGTTCTATATATATATCTGTAGACCTGTCGGGGAAGGAACGGCTGTGATGGTGATGCAAGTGCATTCTGTTTGACTTTGCTTTTGGCTTTGTTAATCTTCTCAACCTTGGGTTGTGGCTGACCTTTGCTCTCTTCTTGGTTCTTAATTTTGGTGGCCAACAACTTGTCTTTGTCACCTCCCATCTTGTGTTCAAACCAGAAACTTAACAGCTTGTCCAGTCTATAAGCAAAATAAAAAATCATCATCATCATCGCCTACTCTCATGACGATCCCAAGATCCATGCCAGACTACTGTTTACTATCATCACAAATTAGTGAATTTGGTTGACTGACCTGATACTCTCAGATGCATTTAGCATTGGACACATGGATGAACTGTTACCACTAAAGGATGAATGATCTTCAGTAGACATTTCCTTCTCTGTCCAAAGCAGAGATCTATGGTGGAAACGTGCCTCATTTCTAGTGTTGCTCACTCCTCCAGAATTTGGAATGTTGAGATTTGCTTGGTTACTTGACAACAAACCCCTGTCAAGCAAAACAAAAGAAAATCAAATATAACTTTGGTACTTTGTAAATGGGAAAGAGGAAGGGAGAAGACAGAAGATAAGGGTGTGTGGAGAATGGCTGTGTATGAATGATACTGTGATGCATGAAAGGGAGTGGGTGGGGGGGATGGAGGGGGCAGGGAGTATGTGTGAATGATATTCTGACAACCCAATGGGATTTCTCCCAGTTTTCTCTTTTTCTACATAAGGGGATGCAGAGGGGGGGTCATCAATTAAATGATGCAGCCTTGCTGTGGATGTGCTGTCCTGCTGCATTGCTTGTGACCCAGGGCAGAGGGTGAGTTGCAGGGATGACCCATCATCCAGGAGATGCCAAGAAAAGAGGGAGGGAGGGATGATGAATGGGAGTGGAGTATGTGGGGATGAAATGGGTGGGAGTGGATTTATGCTTTTGACTTTGGTTACCTCCATTGTACTGGGGAAAAGCCCTTGGTATATGTACTTTGCAAATAGCAATGGTTTCTTTAATTAATCCACATTTAACAAAAAATGACAAAACAACAAACTGGCTTACATGAAAGGTACAAAGTTTAGTGTGACAAGAAACAGAAGAGCAAAGAGTGCAGTGGTGGTCTTGGTACTAGGAGCCCTTCCTGTTACTTTTCTTAATGTGCTGCACTCAGCTTCCAGCAGTGCAATTCTCTGTCGCATAGAACTATTCTCCTGTTGAGAAATAAAGATGTAAGAAAGTGCATATTACATAATTCCATAAATTCACAGTACATTCCTGTTATCTTACACAATGAAAAGTATACAACTTTTCTCATTTTCAACATCATTTATCTAAAGGTTGCCTCTATGAGGATAAACATTGTATGGTCTTGCAGGATGAATTTAAAGCAAAATTTGAGGACTGGAAACACAGACAGGACATAATGAGCATAGCTCCTATTCTGTTTATTATAGCCAATACTCCATCTGGGGTATTGGCTGCATGTTATTGCGGGGTTAAAAGCTGCTCAGTAGCATGCAGCTGATACTTTGAGTCTATATGGGGTGCCCCTACGGACCAGTGCCACACATAATTTTGTCTGTGATAGAAGAAATTACTATTCATAGATAAATGATACTTTATTATGCTGTGACTGTTCCTCCATTATGATGTCCCCCCCATTCTTAATACTGTCCTGTACCACTTCTCTGAATGTTCAATTTCCTTTTTTTGTTGAACCCTATGGAGGGGGAGAAGAATACTGCCACTGTGTTTTCCCATTTCAATTGTAAAAGGCAACAAAAACGGGATGGGGATAAGACTAGGCATCCTACTCTCTGTAGCCCCAAAGGGGACATCCCTAAAATAAGCAAAGGCATAAGAGGAGGAGTTTTCCAACCAGAACCCAAAGGTTTGGATCTTTTAATGTGAGTGGATGTAGTACAGATAAGAGTAAAAGCAATGAGATAGGCAGTATGTTACTGAGAGGAAAGATGGATGTGTTGGCATTAAGTGAAACTAAGTTAAAAGGGAGGAGTGAGTTTGAGTTTGAAAGTATAGTGGGGAGGGTGTCAGGAGTGAAGAGTGGAGGGAGAGAAGGGGTAGCTATACTAGTAAGTGGAGAGATAGGTAAATGTGTGGTGGAGTGGAAGGACGTTCTTCAAGATTAATGTAGATGAAGGTGAAACTGGGAAGAGAGACGTGGGTTTTTGTAAGTGCATATGGGCCTGGTAGTGAGAAGTGTGTTCAGGAAAGGGAGGCTTTTTGGATAGATTTAAATGAGTGCATAGAGAGTTTTGGGAAAATGTCAATGTTGTGGTATTGGGAGATCTTAATGCTTGGGTAGGAAATGAACCAATTGATTTAGTGATTGGGAAGTGTGGAGTTTCTGGCAAAAATCATAGTGGAGAGTTGATGGTGGAGATGTGTCTGGAGAGCTGATGATAGCAAATACAGTGTTTAGGAAGAAAGTCAAGCATAAGTACATCATGGGAGAGGGTGGTAGGTTGGGCTTTCATGGATTACACAGTGGTAACCAGGAGAAGAGTAGGGAGAGTTAAGGATGTACATATTCTAAAGGAAGAGAGTGGGGTAATATCAGATCATTTTTTGTTGGAAGCTAAGTTAAGAGTAGAGGATAGATGGAGACAGAGGAAAAGGACAGAAGGTAGGGAGGTGCTTAGTGTAAACTGCTTAAATGTGAAAGAAAAGTAGAAGGAGTATAAGAAGAGGCTGAGAGAGGAGTAGGAGAGAGTGAAGGATAAAGAGAACTAGGAGTGGAGGAGGGATGGGGATGGTTCAAGGAGGGAGTCAGAAGGTGTGCAAAGTTGATGTGTGGAACAAAGAGGATGGGAGGAAATAGATGGAAGGATAGTGAGTGGTGGGATGATAAAGCATAGAAGGTTGTAGAAGAGAAGAAATGAGCATTCACAGATTGGTTACAAAATAGGACAAGAGAATTATATGAGAGGTACAAAGAAAAGACAAGAGAAGTAAAGCATAAGATAAAGGAGGGAAAAAGGAGAGCATATGTGAAATGGGGTAAGAGTATGACAGAAAAAATTGAAAGTAATAAAAAGATGTCCTGGAAGGAAATTGAGAGAGGAAGAGAAAGCAAATCAAGTAGAGAAGAAAAGGGTGGAG
>NC_134797.1:60641638-60850599 GCF_046742065.1 Oratosquilla oratoria
TCAGAGAGGGATCACACCGAGTTACTAGATGATACAAAGGAAGAACTAATTGAAACACTGAAGGATGGAGGAAATACAGTAATTATGGGTGACTTTAATTCAAAAGAAATATGCTGGGAAGATATGACAGTGAAAGGGGGAGAGAAACACTGGGGCAATGTACTCCTTGACTTGACCATTGAATACACAATGACCCAGTGGATTAGAGAAAATACTAGATATAGAGGAAATGAAGAACCCTCAATATTGGACTTAATACTTACAACAGAACCTGAGATAATCGATAATATTATTTACAAAACTCCGATAGGAAAAAAAGACCATGTACTAACAGAAATGGAATTGAAAGAACAACCAGACCAAAGCAAAAATGTTAAACATAGAATAGGAAGACCTATGTATAACAAAACAAACTTTGAGAAACTTAAAACATTCTTTCGCAATGCAAACTTGGAAAAATTCCAAAACGAAGATACAGGGATAGAAGAAAAATGGAACATACTAAAAGAAATATATAATGAAGGAGTGGACAAATTTGTACCACAACAAAAAATGGAAAAGGCATACATAAAGAACTGGTACAACAAAAGATGTAGTGAAGCAAAGGAAAAAAGGGACAAAGCTTGGAAAAAATGGAAAAGAGAAAAGAAACAAAGCAAATGGCAAACATACATCAAACTAAGAAACGAATATGTAAAAATACGCAGAGATGAAAAGAGAAATTATGAAAAAAAGATAATAGACAAATGTAAAGAAGAACCCAAACTATTTTACAAATATGTAAATGGAAAACTGAAAAACAAACAAGAAATAGAAAAACTGCGCCAAGATAAAAAGGAATTTACAGAAGAACTGGAAATGGCTGAAATAATGAACAACCACTTCAGATCAGTATTCACAATGGAAAACTCGCCTAACAGTGAAGTTAGAGAGAGAGAATTATCCCCAGCAATGAAAGAAATAAACGTAACACAAAAAGAAATCAGTGATCAAATTAAAACCCTGGATGTCAGAAAATTACATGGCCCAGACGGAATAGCAAACTAGATACTGAAAGAATGCATGGAAGAATTAACTGACAAAATATATGATATAATTAAATCATCACTTAAAGAAGGAAAAGTACCATTGGACTGGAAAAAAGCAAACATTGTACCAATTTATAAGGGAGGTGATAAGGAAGATCCATCTAACTACAGACCGGTCTCACTAACAAGCACAATAGCAAAAATTTGTGAAAGAGTGATCAAAAACAGATGGGTTAAGTACCTGGAAGAAAAATCTATACTGAACCCAAATCAATTTGGATTTAGACAAGGGAGATCCTGTACAACAAATCTGATTTGCTTTTACTCAAGATTAGTAGACATAATAGAAGAAAGAGATGGATGGGCAGACTGTGCTTTTCTGGACCTGCAAAAGGCATTCGATAAGGTACCTCATAGGAAACTAATAAATAAGATAGAGTCAAAAGGTGGCATCAGAGGAAAATTATTGGAATAGATGAAAGACTTTCTGATTGGGAGGAAAATGAGAGTTGTAATTAGAGAAAAATTCTCCAACTGGGAAGTAAAAAGCGGGGTCCCGCAAGGATCAGTACTGGCCCCGATCATGTTCGCTGTATACATTAATGACATGAATGAAGGTGTGGAGTGCTATATAAATTTTTTTGCAGATGATGCAAAATTACTTAAGAAGGTAAAAACGGAAGAGGACTGCAACTCATTGCAACAAGATCTGGACACAATATGGAATTGGACTCAAAAGTGGGAAGTAAAATTCAATATTAACCCCTTCCATACGGTGCCGCACACGTAGGCGTCATGAGGAGCAAGTGGATTCGCGACGCTGCCATATCGGCGTCTTGATTATATTTATTGTAGTCGCCCCTGTGTTTTTACATTCTCTCAAATGTGCCCTGAATCCCATTCTCTGTGGTTTTCAAAATTCGCGGGTGAAAGAGAGAACGATCGATATAAGCGGTGACTATATTTTATGATGCGAGTATTATTACGACACGTCGTACGGCTGGCATTGGCTGCTGCCCGCGAGATTTAAGTCCCGTACTGAAGTGGTTAAGAAATGCAGCATAATGGAATTTGGAAAGAGTAAAAATAGAATATCAAAAGATTACAGAGTTGGGGAAGAAAAAATAAATAAAACAAACTATGAAAAAGATCTTGGAGTGATGATTGGAAAGGACATGAAACCAGATAAGCATATAAACAAAGATGTTCAGAGAAACCTACAACTTATTGAGAGCAATCAAAGTGGCATTTACCTATATGGACGAAGAAATGATAAGGAAAATACTTACTACACTGATAAGACCAAAACTCGAGTACGCAGCATCACTTTGGACACCCAGTACCAAAAAGAATATTAAGAAACTAGAAAGATTACAAAGAGCGACAACCAAACTAGCACCGACACTCGCCGAACTAACATATGAGCAAAGACTATCCAAATTGAACCTACCAACTCTGGAACAAAGAAGAGAAAGAGGGGATTTGCTAACTATCTACAGAATAATGAAAGGAATGGAAGTTTTAGATAGGAACGACCTATTAATATGGGACAACGGTAAATCAAGAGGACACGGAATTTTTTTTAAAAAGGATAGTTATAGAAAAAACTTGAAAAGGAACAGTTTCCCACACAGAGCGATAAATACAGGAACAAATTACACAACAAAACAGTATGTGCTAACACTATACAAGATTTTAAGATAAAACTTGATGTGGAGAGATACAAAGACGGGTCACCACGAGCATGGCTCCCCTCCCGTATATTACAGCTAGGTAAATACACACACATGCACACATCGTCCAGACACCACAGCGAAAGGAAGTGCACCGTTGAGCGCGTCTATCTAGCGATTTCGTCACCGACAACAAAGGAAACCAGTTGTTATTGTGCGGGATGGGCATAGTATAGTTTTTGGTAAAATGGAGAAAGATAAAGAAGAAAGAATAACAAATGAACTGACAAAAAGAGGATTAGATGTAAATATTGTGGAAAGTCTTGGTGGTGTCATCCCCAAATGCCCTTGTGTAACTGATACTCAAAGGAAAAACCAAAGGTGGGAAAGTAACTTTTTCTTAGGGTTTCAAAGAAAAAGCTTAGATATAGATAGAGAAATTAGACATAGAAATGCATTAAGAAATCATGAAATGACTTAATGGAAGAAATTATAGATTTAAAATTGACCTACCGAGCTGTACATAGAGAATTGATTACCTTGCATAAGAGTAATGAGCAAACAATCAAAGAACTAAGTGACCTAAAGAGCGAAATTGAAATCCTAAAAAGAGAAAACGAGAATGAAAAATGAAGACAAAAATAAAAATGATGAACTGAAAAAGGTCAAAGAACAATTACAAGTAGTGTCCGGAAAGGTGGAAGAGTCAATCAAAGAAATAGACCTCATTGAAATAAAAAATCAATGGAAACAAGAACAGGAAAATTAAAAAATATGTTTTAAAGAAATAGTACAAAAGCAGATGGAAGAAAACACAAAAGAAGCAGTTATGAAAGTAATTAAAGAAAAGGAAAATTGGGTGAGAGATACAGTTGACTCCTTAACTGCATTGTGGTCTATGGTATCCAGGAAAAAAATTATATGTATAGATACCAGAGAGAAAAGGAGAAGGAAATAGCTAAGGAGATTCTGAAAGAAATACAGGATGAAGGGCAAAATTTATATAAAGAAATCAACAAAATCCATAGAATAGACAAATATTCAAAAGAAAAAAAAAAAAAAAAAAAAAAAAAAAAAATAGACCTCTGAAAATAAAACTAAGAACCCAAATGATAGCCAAGGAGGTATTATTGAAAGCAGTTATATTGGCAAACAGCGAGAAATTCAAACATATATGGTTACAAAAGGAAATGAGTGATGAGGAAAAAGAGAAAGACAAAACCCTCAGAATTGAAGCCAATGATAGAAATGAGAACAGAGATGGAAAAAAACAAGATTTTTTGGAGTGCTGGACTTCGAGACTGAAAAAATGGTACATAAAAAAATGGAAACTTAAACCAAAAAAGAAAAGAAAATAAGAAACTAAAAGTGCCATACACAAATATCGATGGCATGATCTCTGGAATCAATGAACTGCATGACTATCTAGAAACAGAAAAGCCTGACATCATGGGAATAGTAGAGACAAAATTGAAAGGACCTCTATCAACAAGTGTAGTGGGACATGGTCTATACAACAACTGGGGGAAAAATAGAACAGAAAAGCAGGGAGGAGGCGTCATGATATTGGCCAAAAAGGGTCTAAATGTGACAAAGATTATTGAAGGCCAAGGCAATGTAGAATTAATTATGATCAAAATTGCTAACAAAAAGATGAAAAGCAGAAAATTTGTAGCAGTGTACGTACCACCAAAAACACATGTGTGATTGGACAGCAACCATTCCAAATTATTGGAAGACACAATGATTGTGCTAAACAAATTACTGAAAGAGGGTAGAAACATAGTAATCATGGGTGATTTTAATGCAAAAGACATAATCTGGGAAGAAATGATAGTTAAAGGGGGAGATGAACTTTGGAGCAGCATTCTACTGGATATGACCATCACATACACCCTAACAAAATGGGTTAAGGAAAATACTAGATATAGAAACAATGAGGAACCATTGAAACTAGACTTAATATTAACTTCTGAACCAGATATTGTGAACAAAATGGAGTATAAAACACCAATTGGAAAGAGTGACCATATACTAATAGAGTTTGAATTAAAAGAACAGAACAATGTAGACAGGAATGACAAACACAGAGAAGGAAGATTAATGTACAACAAAACGGATTTTGTTAAACTAAGAAAAAAATTCCAAAACACAACTGGGATAAATTCTCTAAAGAGGAAACAAAGACGGAAGACAAATGGAACATATTCAAAGAAAAGTACAAGGAAGGAATTAACAAATATGTACCAAAAAGGAAACAAAAAGAGATTTACATAGTGTTGGTTTAACAAAAGGTATAGTGAGGCTAGAGACAGGAGAGACAAAGCCTGGAAAAAATGAAAAAAAGATTAAAAAAAAAAAAAAAAAAAAACATCCAAATGGCAAACATATATAAAACTTAGGAACGAATATATGAATATACTCAGGAAAGAAAAAAGAAATTATGAAAAAGATATTATAGACAAATGTAAGGACCAACCTAAACTCTTTAACTGATGTATAAATGAAAAACTAAAGAATAAACATGAAATAGTGAAATTGTGTGAAGGAGATAAAGAATATACTCGTATAGATGACACAGAGATGGCACAAGTTTTGATCAGACATTTTAGATCTGTTCTTACAATCGAGAACTCACAATCTTTGGAAGATGGACAACAAGAAAGATCACCCACGATGAAAGAAATAAAGGTAACACAAAAAAGAAATAAGAGACCAGATAAAAAACCTAGATGTCAGGAAATCGCATGGACCAGATGGAATCGCAAATTGGATACTGAAAGAATGTATAGATGAACTGACAGATAAATTATACAAGATAAATATCTTCTCACTCAAAGAGGGAAAGGCGTCACAAGATTGGAAAGATGTAAACATAGTACCAATATATAAAGGAGGAAATAGGGAAGATCCTACAAACTTCAGACCAGTATCCATTACAAGCACAGTAGCAAAAATATGCAAAAAGGTAATCAGAAATAAATGGACCAAACACTTGGAAGAAAATAGAATAATAAAACCCCAAACAATTTGGCTTTAGAAGTGGAAGATCATGCACCACAAACCTAGTCTGCTTTTACTTGAGATTAATTGAGATAATACAAGAAAGAGATGGCTGGGCAGATTGCATATTTTTGGATTTGCAGAAGGCATTCGACAAAGTACCACATAAAAAATCAATAAGAAAAATTGAAATAATTGGAGGAATACAAGGTAAACTGCTGGAATGGATGAAGGATTTCTTAACTGGGAGAAAAATGAGAGTGGTACTTGGAGACAAAAATTCGAACTGGGAAGATGTGAAAAGTGGTGTCCCACAAGGCTCTGTACTGGCTCCTTTAATGTTTGCCATATATATAAATGATATGGATGAGGGAGTAAACTGTTATATGAACTTCTTTGCTGACAATGCCAAATTACTCAAGAGAGTAAGAACAGAAGAAGATTGCATATCACTACAAGAAGACCTAGACAAAATATGGGAATGGAGTCGGAAAAGTGAGATGAATTTCAACATTAAAAAATGTAGCATAATGGAATTTGGAAAAAGTAAAAATAGAGTATCGGGACAGACAAAGAAGTCAAAAAATTCGATTCAGAAAGGGACCTGGGAGTAATCATCTCAAGTGACTTGACACCTGATAAACATGTCAATAAATTATTTGGAGAGACTTATAACTTATTGAGGTCAATGAAAGTGGCCTTCAACTACATAGATGAGATGGTTAAAAAAAATAGTTGTTACACTGATAAGACCTAAACTAGAATATGCTGCAACACTATGGGCACCTAGCACAAAGAAGAACATAAGAAAGTTAGAAAGAATACAAAGAGCAGCGACAAAGATGGCGCCTACACTGACAAACCTTACATATGAACAAAGATTGGAAAAATTATATCTGTAATCACTGAAACAGAGAAGAGAAAGAGGCGATTTGTTGACCATTTTCAGAATTATGAAATGGATGGAAATTCTCAACAGAGACGACTTTTAAAGTGGGACAGAAGAGAAACAAGAGGACACAAAAAGAAACTAAAGACAGCTACAGAAGAGATCTGAAAAAGAATAGCTTCCCACATAGAGTGATTGATGTGTGGAACAAACTGAATGGAGAAACAGTGAATGCCAAAACTATACACGATTTTAAGAATAAACTGGATGTGGAGAGATATGAAAATGGGTCCCTACGAGCATAGCTCTTGTCCCGTAAAATACAACTAGGTAAATGCATACATATACCAAGGATTTTTTCCCCCTTACAAGGCAAGTAGCCAAAGTCAAAGGCATAAATCTACTCCCACCCATTTCATACCTACATACTCCACTCCCATTCACCACCCCTCCCTCAGAAGCAATGCAGCAAGACACAGCACATCCACAGCAAGGTCACTTCATTTAATCTGCGACCAACAACCCCCTCTCCATCTCCTCGTGCAGAAAAAGAGGAGGAGAATTATATATATATTTACTTTATTTTTTCTTTAATTCTTTATACATACATATACCAAGGGCTTTTTCCCCCTTTTCAAGGGAGGTAGCCAAAGTCAAAAGGCATAATTCCACTCCCATTCATAATATATATACACACAAGGTCTGTTATAATTTGTGGGGCTAAGGAGTGATCCTACAAGACTGATGGGAAACCTCCCCATTTTCAAAATCTGCCAATCCTTTAACCTCCATCAGGAAGTACAACCCTGAAGACCTGACAGTTTGTCACAGACTTGGCCCAATTGCATTTTTTACTTTTTTTTACATGGAGTGCTAATAAACAGTAACAAAGAAAGAGTCCCACACCAATAAAACACAGACAACAGTCTCAAGTTTCTTCCCAAAGAGATCTGTGGGACAACCTGAGGACCACTACCAGCCGCTGTGAGGAACTGGGTTTTCCACTTAGTAAAACTCAAGATGACAATTATTATTAGAATTATGATTTGTATAAATCTTACATCAGTGAGAGTGTCCTGCTTCATGCTTGGATTAAGTGCTGGGGCCAGTGGGGTATAGTTGGAAGAACTGGTTGTCTGGTTGATCATACCTGGAGTTACCTGGTGTTGTAAGCGCATATTAGTCTGTCAGCTAGTAACAGGTACTGGGCCTAATTCACACAGTAGTGACTAATCACTGTGTCAATACAATTGGTCTTCCAATTCAAAAGTACATTTTCACCCACTTCTATAAAAACATTCAATTTACCAGCAGATCTACAAAATATCTACTGACTGTGGAATGAGTACCTGGGGTGTAATGATAGTTGTGATGGGTGGAGGCTGCGGTACTGGTGAAGACATAACATTGGTAGGAGGTAACTTCAGACCATCAACTCCTGCCTTCACTTGAACAGTCTGTCTTATACTGGTACCATTGCCTATGGTGGTGACAGTTGGTGAAGCTGTTGGAAAAAGACATGATTAACACAAAGCATTATGAGAACATCAGCAAGAGGACCAATGTAAAGATAAGTTCATAAATACATACGTATTCCAAGGGCATTTTTCCCCTAACAAGGGATGTAGCCAAAGTCAAAGGGATAATTCCACTCCCACTTATTTCATCCCCACATACTCTACTCCCATTAACCACTTTTCCTTCCCTCTTTTCTTGGCTCCTCCTGGATGACAGGTCATCCCTGCATCTCACCCACTACCCTGGGTCAGAAGCACTGCAGCAAAACACAACACATCCAAAGCAAGCCCACTTCATTTAGTTGCAGAGGAGGAGGAGACAGGGAGAATTCCCTTTGGGCTGCATCAAAATATCATTCACATATACTCCCTCACCCCCCTCCCCACCCACTCCCTTCCATGTATCACAGTATTATCCATACACAACGATTCTCCACTCACCACCATCTTCTGTCTTCTTCCTTCCTTCCTCAACAGACATTCCCCTCTTTCCCAATGCCCCTTTAACCCTGATTCATCTCATCCTTGGTCGCCCCCTCATGTTCACTCCTTCCAACTCTGCCTTCCATACCTCTTTTACTTATTTTTCTTCAATCATTCTTTCCATATGTCCAAACCATCCCAATACTCTTTCAACAACCCTACCTCACAACTCCCTTTACATCCCATCACCTCCTTATTTCTCACTCTATCCAGCCTAGTAACCCCTACCATCCTTCGCAGGCATTTCATCTCAAACACATTCAAACTCTATGTTCCATGTTTCTGCCCCATACAGTGCTGTCAGATACAATTAATAAATCAAGTAGGTGCTTAGATGGAGAATAACCATTCTACTCATGCCAATACTGACCTGCAGGAGTTTGACCATTTTTAGGAAGAGTGAGTTTGGTGCCATTTGTTGTGTTGACAATGCTAATCACTTGTGGCTGACAAGTGACATTACTTATCCTCTTGGGCTGAATTTTCATAGTTTTACTTATACGTCCTCCTTTCAAATTACCTTGTCCAGTAGTTCCTGTAAAACATGAAATGCAGTTTCTATTTGCATAGAAAATACCATACTCAATCTTTCAGGGAAATGACTAATGTAAAGGTAATAAAGTTAACTTATAATAATCCTAATGACTATTTTTTTTTTCTCCCTCTTTATAAACCATGATATTAGAGAACTTACTGCCATTGGTAGTTATAGTGACCACTTTGATCGGTTGGGTGGTGGTGTGGGTTGGACTGTCCAACTGTACCATTTCATGTTGCTGCTGAGGAGGTAATATGATGGTATTGGAGATTGGTGGGGGACTATGGGACTGAGGTGCAAGTGGCTGAGGACTGTGCGGTGGAGAACCATCAGTGCTCTGAGGTGGAGTGATGGGTGGAGTATCCAGGTTCTGCAGGCACAGAATAAGATTCAATATATCACCAGAACATTTGGAGTTAGCAAAATAAACACAAACACACACAACACATATACACACACCACAATATCCACCTGAAAATGAGAACTAGAGGGCTGAACAGAGGGGACCCCATCGTGTCATATGTCCCTCCAAAGTGAGGAGTACCTGCATGTGGTGGTCATGCAAGATGGACAGCAATGCTGCCCACTTTCAAAACCTGTTAACCCCCTCACCTCCATCAGGAGGTGCAGCCCTGAGGGGCTGGCATTTGGTCTCCAGACTAGGCCAAAGATTTTGGAGCTCTGATAAGCAGTAACTACTCTCCTCTCCCTACAGCCTTCATTAAGTGAAATATAAACAGTCCCACACTGCTGCAATATAGATAACAGTCCAAAGTTTCTTCCCAGAGAGATCTATGGGAAGTTCTGAGGACTGTAGCCAGCCACTGTGGGGCTGTGGATTTTCCACTTTATGAAACTTAAGGCAACAATTGATTGATTGATTGATTGAGGCTTTTGATAAAGTACCCACAATTACCTCATGTGCAAGTTGGAGTATATTGGAGGACTAAGAGTTAAACTACTCCAGTGGATGAAATATATATATTTTTTAAGGAAAGGTACATGCATACATACACATACCAAGGGCTTTCCCCCCCTTACAAGGGAGGTAGCCAGTATCAAATGCATAAATTCACTTCCACTCATTTCATCCCCACACACTCCATTCCAATTCACCACCCCTCCCTCCCCTCTTTTCTTGGCTCCTCCTGGATGAAAGGTCATCCTTGCATCTCGCCCACTCCCCTGGGTCAGAAGCAATGCAGTACGGCACAACACATCCACAGCAAAGCTGCTTCATTTAATTGGCAACCCCCCTCTCAAAAATTTAAATATGATAACTGGAAAATATCAATTTAGACCAAGTTGGAACCAAACATTGAATTTGAATATAGGTATGATAAACTGGAGTGTTGCTCCTTTCCTGTACAATGTACACTACAATTGGATATATATACACACCAGCCTGTTCATATGCCATAGGCCGTAAGATAGAATTATCAAATGGTAAAAGGTGGCTTACCTTAATGTTGGGCTTTACATCACAGAAAAGGAGTTCCCAAAGATCTTCTCTCTCTTCTGGTAGTGGTTGTACTGTGGTCAGGTGTGGAGACCCAGGCTCTTGTTTGAAGAACAGCATCTATATATGGATGACCTCAAATAAATATTTGACAGAATATCACTATAATTTCAAGTGCATTAACAAACATAATCCAAATATATATTATATAAGTACGAAGAAAATGACAGTGGTGAATGAAGAATATGAGGAATAAATGGTAGGATAATGACTGATGGGCCAGGACAATGAAAAAGCTATTGCATAAGAGGTAAAAGTAGAACTGAAAGAAATGAAAATTGGTGATGCAGGAAGACTGAATGTATATCATGTGGAAATCCCAACAAAGGGTACAACATAGTATTAGTAGAGATCCTGCTTAGTGGGGTAAGCCAAGGGAAGATCATGAGCAAATACTTGCAGTCCAATGCCAACACTGAACTTTCTTGGCCAGAAAGCTGGGTACATACCTCTTCACTGGACCCCATCTGTCCTGTGTCCTCGCTCACAACAAGATTGGGGTACAAGACCTGTGTCAATTCCTTTCCAGAAATATCTGAAACAAAGACAATTTTCTGACAAAAACCAATCATGTACCTCAAAATAACACATTCACACCTACTGTGTTCTTAAAAAATAAATAATTAAAGGTACTTGGGAACCTAAGAGCTATAATTTATCATCCTCATACAACCATCTATCTCTCTATATACCAAAGGCTTCTCCCCCTTACAAGGGAGGTAGCCGAGTCAAAGACACACATAGACTCCCACTCATTCCACTCTCATCCACCACCCTTGTTTCCCTCTTTATCTTAGCTCCTTGTGGATGAAGGGTCATCCTGTTTTCCTACCCACTGCCTGGGTCAGAAGCAATGCAGCAAGACACAGCACATCCACAGCAAGGCTGCTTCACTTAATCCCCTTTTGCTCAAAGCCCCTTCTGCCATCCATCCATCTCATCTTTGGTCATTCCCTCATGTTCACTTCCTCCACCTCTGCTTTCCACACCTCTTTTGCTAATCTTTCTTCACTCATTTTTTCCACAAATCCTAACCATCCCAATACTCTTTCATCAGCCCTATCTGCCAGCTCTTTTTTTCCTTCCCCCTGGCTTCATTCCCAGTAATATGATGGTTCTTGTACAACTAAAACCAACTAATGTCCAGTTTTATACTTATAACACACAACCAATTTAACATCTGATGTACACTTAAATCATATTGATACATTCACACATTTTTTCCAGCAAATATTGCACTGTGGTACACATTGGAATACAGTGTCCAGCCTGCCCACAGCTCCTCCACCTGAGAAGCAAAGAAGAGGACTTGGATAGGAAAACATCAGCATCGAGTCTGAAGCTGCCTTTCTGTAAATGGACACAATGCTGGTACCCTAGGTTTTCAGATCATGCCAAGAAACTCTATGTGCCTTCCCACTTCTCTCTAACTATTTGCTCCTCTTTTACACACCTAGAAAACAACTCAGGCCCATATGCATGCAAAACATATAAACTAATAAAAATTTTACATATATCCATCAAGTCCAATGTATGCCACATGGCTGCACCACACATGCACTACACTCACCAACATACAAAGAACTGGAGTTGCAACCATCACAATTTGTACACCAAGAAACAAACTAACACATAAATGTACCCTCAACATACTAATATCAATCAAGCATAAGTTACCAAGACCTCATCCTATCTTTATACCAATAGGCTTCTTCTCCATTGTACATATACAGTGTATGTATACACCATGCATCTCCTAATGAAAGTGAGGCTTTAAAAATGAGTGACAGGGAGACTCTCGACACTTGTCTGTCCCACATGACTAATGCATGTAGGCCACCATTGTCTGGTCTAAACCAACATTTCCTTGCTTACCTGAGCCCTCATCCTTAAGAAACTGTCTGGCAACAATATCATCTGGGGTGAATCCCTGAAAATTGTTGAATGAAGACTCATTCTCAGGTGACCATGATGACACTGATGAGGAGGATGAAACAGGGTCCAAGTCATCCAGGGCCATTGGGATCTGAACACAAAGGCATGATTAGTTTGGTGTCACCAACACACATGTACACGTACAACACATAAGAGAACATGACTAATTAGAAGAAGGGGTATTGATGGTTGTATGGACAAGATGCAGGGCTGACCCGTTATCCAGGAGGTGCCAAAATAAAAGAGAGGGAAGAGGGTGGAGGGGAGTGGAGTGTGATAGGGATGCATTGGGTGGGAGTGGGATTTATGCCTTTGTTTTTTGGTTACCTCCCTTGTAAGGGGGGAAAAAGCCTTTGGTATATGTATGTATATATTTAGCTAATTGCAGTATACAGGACAAGAACAATGCTTGTTGGATCATGTCACTTACACTCCAAATATCATTCTCCACTACAAATTCACACATGGCTTAGGCTATACTTTCTTAGTTATTCCATGTATTCATGTATTTGTATGAAAAACAACATTTCTTCACATCCTTAAGACATTTAGCCTTTTTCAACATGTTCTCATGACCTCTTAATCCCTCCCATCTCTAATGAAGATACTTCCTCTATCAATGTAATTTATTTCCTTTATTGACCTCCAAACTGTAATAAAGTCACCTCTTCATCTTTGATCTTTCAATGTTGGCTGCTCCAATAATAGTCTCTCCTCCTTTGGGTTATTTGACAGGTGGATTAGCTGTTTGGTTGGTGCCCTTTGTAGCTTTTATATCTTGCTTATATCTTTCACTCTGTGTGGGGACCATACCACTGATATATACACTGGTCATGGATGGATTAGGGTTTCTATGAGTATATTTTTTTTTCTCTTCAATCATATGGTGAAAAATAAATTTAAAGTTGTTGTGTGTAGTTGGGGTTATATTTTTTTCCTGTAAGCTCTGGGAATGTGCTTCTAACTTGCTTTCTGGATGGTTACTCATTTCATCCATTGCTCTGTCTAAGAATGGAATTTGTCTTGCGTCAAAGATGTAAAATGGGGTAGAGTATGACAGAAATTTTTGAAATTAATAAAAAGATGTTTTGGAGAGAAATTGAGAGAGGAAGGAGAGGTGAGCCAAGCACAGAGGAAAAGGTAAATGGCACAGATGGACAGATGTTAACAGAAGAGAAAACCTATGGGGAAGATGGGCAGAGTATTTCAGAGAGCTGTTGAATACGGAGGATAGGGAGGGATTGGTGGTAGCAGTGTGAGGTGTTAAGAAAATGATGGTGATAGGAAAGTGGAGGAGAAATAAGAAAATATGAGGTACAAGTACTTTTGTCTTATAGTGGAAAAAAGTACATGGGGATGAAATGATTGGGAGTGGATTTATGCTTTGACTTTTGCTACCATCCTTGTATGAGAGAAAATGCCCCTGGTATATGTATGTACAAGTACTTTTAAAAATGATGAGAACAGGTAGGGCATTTAGGTTGGATGGGCATCATGCAGAGTGTCTGAAGAAGGGAGGTACAATAACAATGGACTGGCTGGACTTTTGTTATATACATGAAAGATGAAATAAAAGATATGGGGACCCACAAGAACATCTTCTTTCCTGTACACAAAACTATGATTAGGTACTGTAAGTATTTGCATACATAGGATGTAAAGATATGTAATGATATAAAAAAAAAAATTGGGTATTACCACACGAGCAAGGATAACCATAAAAATTGAGAGTTCAAAGACAGTTGTTTGAACTTGAATGTTGTTTCAGCAATGACACAAACGAGAACTTCTGAGTTATACTGTACATGCAAATTCAATGTTCAATCAATTAATCTGCTGCCTTGGTCTTTTACTGGAGACGAGCTTTATGTTTCAGAAAACCCCATAAAAAAATATGGTTATCTTGAGTCTAGCTTTTTTTTTTATAAACAACATTCAGCACAAATAGGAAAGAAATTAAAAAAATCCTAAAGCATTATCCAAAATAAAATTAAAACTTCCCCTAAACTCATAATACTAATTCTACTAATTCTCCATGTCTTACCTCCAGATCTTGTGTGAGTTTGTTGATGAGATCATCTTCACTGTTTGACTCGGAGACATCTGAAATGAAAGACAAGAATAAATATAAATTCACAAAACAGTGATACACACAATCTGTATTGCAAGATTGATCAAAATTACCTTCAACTATCAATAATATATGTTGTGTAACAAAATGTCTATATCTAAAACATCTTTCACACTGTTGCAACAACCACAAAAATAGTTTTAGGAACAAATCATCATCCTTATCAGCAAAGTCAAATCTTTTATTTGGCAAAAACCATCACCTTGCATCTGTAGATTTAATTTGTAAAACCAAGCAACAAATAAGATTATATACCATATATAAATATGTGTATATATATATATATGTGTATATATATATATATATACATTATATATATATACATTATATATATATATACATTATATATATATATATATATATATATATATATATATATATATACATACATACATATATATACAGACGCTCCTCTACTTACGTTCATTCGTTTTATGTTTTTTCTATTTTATGTTTGAACTGACTGTAAAAAAAATGATAATTTTTATTTTAATTTTTTATTTTAGCGTGCTCTCCGTAGTTCAAACGATACTTACGCATTACGCTGCGTCCATTGTTTACATGATACAAACGACAGACTGAACGTGCCTTGCCTCCTCCTCCTCCTCCACCATCTCAATTTATGTTGATTGAATTTAATTTATTTGAAATTAATGTTACAGTAAACTCGCACTTATCCGAACGCGTTTTAACAGAATAATCGCATTAACCGAATATTTTCTCAATACGGTAGCCATCGCTTCAACCGAATGTATTTGGATCTCAACCGAACATTCAAACACCCCGCCGCCTCTTCCGCCACCCGCAAGCTTCACTAAGTGCTCACACGGTGGCAGCACACTCCATGTTTACACCTAATCGGCTGTTTATACTCTATAGAATATGTTTATAAACTATTATAAGCATTTCCATGTGTATGTTAAGTTTACAGGTACGAATATTGCAGACATCATTACTGCATAAAAATCTATGGGAATGAAACATACAAATTGGATTAACCGAACATTTCGGTTAATCGGACATTTCTAATCCCCCTTGGAGTTCGGATAAGTGGAAGTTTACTGTATTTTTCAATGTTATGTGTATAATTAATGATTTAGGGGTGTTTTATAAGATATGGTAATAGAATTTACGGATGTATAGTACAGTAACAACTTACGTTCATTTTCAACTTACGTTCGGCCGTTCGGAACGCAACTAAAACGTAAGTTGAGGAGCGTCTGTATACATATATATATACACATATACATATATATACATATACTGTACATATATATATACATATATACTGTATATATATACATATATATATACATAAACATATACATACATATATTTTACATATATACACACACATACACACATGCATGCACATATAGAGGTGACCCCTAACATTCATAGGTTTTATGTTGATAGATTCACATTTTAATTTTTTTTTTTGTGGGTGAATGCTGACCTTAGCATCTTTCAGTATTGAAAGGGTTCCACAATCACACATTGCCTCACAACTGAGGAAAGTGCCATCAAGAAGGTGAAGTCATAGATAATTAATCAATGCCTGTTGAATGATTTCCTACATCCAAACAGGTACAAAAGGCAGTATAGAAGCCTACATGGCTGGTGAGTCAAATTGGGAAGTGAAAGATTTGATGATGTGGAGAAACAGGTCATGGATCTTGTTCAATCAACAAGTGAGGAGGATGAGGATGAGGATGAGCAAGGCCTCATGCTGAAGACTCTGGCAGAAATCATGTAGTCTACCTCCACCCTACTTGTTTTCACACATGAAGTATTGCTCTGAATTACCCACACCACATTCCTCCAGTGACAGACCCTACCTGCAACACAAGTGCCTCCAAATATCATCCCCCCATCTGCTCCTTCACCCATTTCTTCACCTGTGGCCTCCCTTGTGCCATTACCAGTGATCTCACTTGTGCCATCATTTGTATGAGACCCTCAGCCAATTCCACTTCTTCCCATGTCTGAGCCTCAGCCAGAGCCTCCTCCTAAGTTTGACCATGAAATTCAGGCATTTCTTTCTTTTCCCTCAGTGACTGACCCACTCATTCCTGCACCCACTGACAGCACTGGCATGTGTGGAGTTGAAGAGAAACCTAGGCTCCCCATGCCATGCAGTTACATTTCATATAACTTTTGTTATCATCTGTCATCAGTAGTAGTATTACTGTATTAATTTCAAGTAAAACAGTGTATTTTGTATTTTTCAATTAATTTCCTGTATCATAACTAACTTGTATGGCTATGAACACTACAGAATATTAAAACCAATTAGTGATTTTGTGTTGAATAGGATTTATTTTTTTATGATTTTGGCTGTTCTGAGATGCTGAAATGATGAAGGAACCTTCTTTTTGGTGGTTATTTCTTTGCATATGGCATGGGCTTAGGGTGGCTAGGAAATTATTTGTGGAAATTCCACATTTGTAGGGGTCGGTGTCTCCTAGTCCCTAATAATGTCAGGGGTCATGTGTACATGTGTGTGTATATACGTACAAGGAAATATCAGATTCCTTTTCTGATAAGCAACACCACCATTTAAGCAAAATCACAAAGGAAACTAACAACTCAACTTAGCAGATTTTTTTATTTCTATTTTATTTTATTTTATTTTATTTTTTGCAACTACCAATGTCCACCTTCAACTGTGCTGCCTGAGATGTAGCTAAGTGACTTCAGTATAGTGTTCCTCATCAGTTATCACATTAAAAAAATTGGTTAGTGTCTCCGAACACGAAAAAGTGAAACCCATCCCCAGTGAAGGAATTTAGGAAAAATGACAACTACAAGTAATTGCTACTATTTCTGCTAAGAGGAGTATGTTTGATGTATGGGACACCTGATAGAAAGTTGCTATTGCCCAACTCTTCTAAAAACTTCTTAAAGCAATCGAGGTCCTTTGGGTCTGTCATCTTGGAGTCTGTTAGTAAGAAAGTCATGTATTTAAATGTGGCATACAAATACACAAAAGACAAAATTAATGTCAAAAAACACAAAGTGATATATACAGAATCTAATCCAATCTCAATGCACAAATACAAAGAACAAAAATTATAGCCATTGTTGATTCCTGCTTCACTGAATGGAAACTTGCACTCCTGAGTTGCCAGCAACAACAATTCTTTGGTCCCTGTCATCAAGGAGGAGGAGGAGGAGGAGGGAGGGGGAGGGAAGGAGGGAAGAAAATAGAGGGAGGGATGGACAGATGGAGGGAGGGAAGGAGAGAGGGTAGGAGGGAAGGAGAGAGGGAGGAGAGAGAGAGAGAGAGAGAGAGAGAGAGAGAGAGAGAGAGAGAGAGAGAGAGAGAGAGAGAGAGAGAGAGAGAGAGGTGAGAGAGAGAGAGAGAGAGAGAGAGAGAGAGAGAGAGAGAGAGAGAGAGAGAGAGGGTGGGGAAGAGAGGGAGGGGTGAGACAGGGAGGGGGAAGAGAGGGAGGGAAGGAGAGAGGGAGGGGAGGAGAGGGAGAGGGAGGGAAGGAAAGAGGGAGGGAAGGAAAGAGGGAGGGAGGAAAGGAAGGAGAGAGGCATGGCAGAAAAGGAGGGGGAGGAGGAAGAATAGGAGGAAAAAGGAGGAAATGGAAAAGGAGGCAGGGGAGGAAAAGGAAAAGGAGGCAGAGGAGGAAAAGGAGGCAGAGGAGGAAAAAGAAGCAGAGGAGGAAAAGGAAGAGGAGAAAAAGGAGGTGGTCAGGAGCCTACGCCAAGAGGTGCTGAATGGCTGCAGCTGAAGCCATCACATTTGCCCTAAGATCTTGAACTGCTGGGGCAGGTAACAGTCACTGATGGGAATCTAAGTGAGGGGCAGGATTGAAACCCACAACTAAGCGAACGAGAGAACAGCACACTTCCGATTATGCCTACACATAGAGGAAAAGGAGGAAGAGCAGGAAAATTAGAATTAAAGGAAAGAAGACGAAGGAAAGATGAAAGAAGAGAAAAAAACAACAAAAGAAGAGGAAGATGAGGATAAAGAAAATAAAAAAAAAGGAAGAAGAGGAAGAACTGGAATAGGGATAAGATCAAGAGAAGTAAGTAAAAGAAAAAAGAAGAGGAAGATAAGGAGAAGAGAAAGAAGACAAAGAAAAAATAAAGATGAGGAAGGATTGCTGTTGTTATGAGCACATATTTACCAGCACTTCTCTTCTTACAAACAGCCATGTGCTTGTGTCTTTATCTAATATTTCATACACTGGTTTGGCTAGTCTAGGGTATTTACAATTTGGTTAATAGTCCTGTTTTCTATTTGACATTGTGGAGAGATGATAAAGGTACAGTGAGTCCTCCTTATATGGTAATTCTTTATCCAGTAAATTCACAGTTACAGTATTTGGTAATTACTATCCTCAATTCTATTTATGGTAAGAAAAATTCACAGATACGGTATCCGCTTGAGTTTTGAAGAGGAAAGAGCAGGGACAAGGTACATCTGCCATATCCTATTATTATATGTTACGGGTTCGGTATATGGTAATTTCAATTTGCGGTAAGGTTTTCAGGAATGCATATGTACCATATAATGAGGAGTTACTGTATTGGTATTTTGCTGCCCAGGATTTGGTGTAGTCACTGCCATGCATTTACCTAGTTGTATTATACAGGAAGAGAGCCACTGCAGGGTGTTGTGTAAATTGGACAGTCTAGCAGTATAATACTGTGAGAGGGAGTTTTAGATTGACAAATAGGAAGGCGTCATTTCATGTCATGAATGTCCTGTTCTTAGGCATACTAATGCCTTAAAAAAAAAAAAAAAAAAAAATGTTAATACGAAGATGGCCAAGAATGTATACAGGGTTTGGTTATTTTTAGACAATTTGTTGATTGTTGTTCCCAGCATCTTTGCAACATGTTTTGCATTGCTGATTAACTGGGTAACAATCTGCTACTGGTGTCAGTAGAGTGGAGGCATCAAAAGGGGTGGTTACCACCCTTCAAGCTTCCTTGCTATATTCTTCATTGTCACAGATGCCTATGGTATATGTGATGGCACCCAACAACAGGATACATATTTGAAGCAAATAGAGATCTGGACAATCAATAACAGATTTTGTGAGCTAGTGGGTATCAGAACTTGAAGGAAATTGCTTATGGGGAACTTTGTGAATCTAATATGATTATATAGGATGCAAGGGGGCAGGGGACTGTGAAAAGTGTACAAGCCAGTGTGGATGGCAAAGAGTTTAGTGAAGATTGACACAACTGGGGGGTGGGAACCATATCTTGGTTTTGATATATATATATATATATATATATATATTCATATTTGTTGAATAGGTATCAGAGATTCTTGTCAAATAGCTTCAGTTGGCATTTGATCTTCTGTTAAATTAGCTAAGGTTGAGGTGTATTGGAGGAAATAGATAAGGTACTTGGTTATGCTTTGTTGTAGGTAAGATTTTGTAGGTAACTTCCATTGTAGAGGTCTGCCATTCTTTTGCCAAATGGATGGGCACTATATAGATATTTGTTGAATTATTGATGAGTAGTTCAGGTTGCTACAGTGTACAAAACTGGCAGCTCTTGATGCAATAGAGATATCTTGTTGATGCTAAAGTGTAGTGAATATCCAAGGGAGGGAAAAGGAGACAGAGAAGGGGAAAGGGAGAGAGAAATTGAGAAAGAAAAAGAGAAAGAGACCTAATTAGAGAATGTAGGAAAGGTGTAATGCTGAAGGGGTCCTGTTTCTTACTCTCCAATTATCATACCTAGCTTCACCTTCATGTATAGTTCCAATTTTGTCTATTTCCTTATTTTTCAATTATCATACATAGATCTGAATTCTAAGCTATTCAAGTATTTACAAATCTGTATGGAAAACTATTTCTTTACATCCTTTAAACATTTAGTAATTTTCATAACCTCTTAAAGCTCTCCCATCCCTTATCACGAGATCAATCAATCCATTGCCTCATGGCCTTCTGGTTACTGGTAATCAAGAGATCTTTTTTATTAGTGTAGGCTATTCCCTTTAGTGACCTGAACACTGTAATCAAGTTGCCCCTTTCCTTGCTTCTTTTCTCTCTTCAAATGGTTCATTTGCCAAGGTGGGAACCAGTTTGGGTGTTGCCCTTTGTATCCTCTCAATCTTGCTTCCTTCATTTTGCACGGGGATCATACCATCTACACATATTCCAGTCTTAGTCAGATAAGGGTATCAATTTTTTTTTCATAATTTCTTCACCCATACTGTGAAAAGCAACATTAACGTTATGCAGGAGTCCATATATACATAGGTACTGTACATACACATGTGCATTTGTGTGTGCGTGTATTTACCTAATCATATTTACCTAACTGTGGTATACAGTATACCCTCACTCATTCGGGGTTCACCCTTCGCAGCCCCGTATACACACGGATTTTGCTCTCAAAGTTGTTGTTTTTTCATAATTTCGGCAATTTCATTAATTTCTTAGGCCATTTTCTAGCAGAAAAACACTTACATTCATCCTAACTGGTAAATAATTTTAAAATAACAATGTCAGTTAATATAAGATAAAAAATTAGAAAAGAGAGATGATGCGGTATAACTGGTAAATAATTTTAAAATAACAATGTCAGTAAATATAAGGTAAAAAATTAGAAAAGAGAGATGATACAGTATAACTGGTAAATAACTTTAAAATAACAATGTCAGTAAATATAAAAAAAAAAAATTAGAAAAGAGAGATGATACAGTATAACTGATATATAATTTTAAAATAACAATGTCAGTTACAGGCTTTCGTTTCTTCTTCCTGCTGATTGGCTGCAGATGACGTGACCTGATTGGCTGGAGATGACGTGACGTCACAAGCATCTTTATGCCCGAGAGGCTAAACAGCTCTCAGTCACGTGCAGGTTTTCAAAGTGATTGTTTAAATTCAAGTTTTTGGTGTGTTATATGTAATTATTACTGTATTAATGAGTAAGACTGTCTTTAGAATGTGTTTGGGAAGCATATTTTAGCGTATATAATATCATACATAGGCATTTTAAAACTGCCTCAATAATTCGCGGATTTTCAGGATTCGCGGGAGGGGAAGGAACGTAACCCCCGCGAATAGCGGGGAGATACTGTACAGGGAAGAGTAACACTTATGGGGTCCTGTCTCCTATGCCTCCAGTTCAGTACCTGACCTCAAATTCATGTAGTCAAACTTGGCCAACATCCTTAATTTCCAGTGATCATATTTAGATTTGAATTTTTGTATTGTTCCAGCTTGGGTTATATCATCTTCTAGACATGTAATCTTTCTTAATTTGTTCTCAGGAACCCTTAAAGCCCTCCTATCCCTAATCAAAAAATCTTTTCTGCCAATGTAGTACCCTTTAGCAGCCTAATCACTGTAATTATATCATCTCTTTCTTCTCATCTT
This sequence comes from Oratosquilla oratoria, assembly GCF_046742065.1. Lineage (NCBI taxonomy): Eukaryota > Metazoa > Arthropoda > Malacostraca > Stomatopoda > Squillidae > Oratosquilla > Oratosquilla oratoria. The sequence goes on from NC_134797.1 coordinate 60,663,725, forward strand.
TCAAAGTTGACAGACCCAGTGATTCTCTCCTCATATGGTTTATCTACTAGGCTGTGAATCTTGTGCAAGTGTCTGTAAGAAACTATGAAACTCATGAACACACAATTATCACCACAAACACATCTCTAAGTATAAACTTGATACTCACCCTTTCCAAACACAAAAATATCTTCACTGAGTGAGTTGTAGGCTGAAATGGTGGTTGCAGGTCTCAAGCAACGGAGACCTGGGACAATGGATTGACTGATCCATTGGTGGAGCATCACTGTCCCCAGGAGTCTGGCCACAGCCACTATAGTGATTTTGTTACATTGTTTGAAGTGTGTGTGTAATGTACTGCAGTTTCAGATAATTTGTTCAGTGTCTTCTAAGTGGTGACTGATAGACAATATTCATGACTTAAACCATGAAAAAAGTTACAAACAGTTTCTTTTGATCTGTCATACCTGTAAGCAGGCCCTGAAAAAGGGGCTCTGATGACGTATCCTCTTGGTAGCGTTTTGATAAGTGTGGTGAAGATGTGGGTACTATCAATTCATCATCAGAAAACAGTTGAAGAATGACAGATGACGACATTGTTCAAAGGCACTTTTTTTTTTTAATGGTACAGTAATAAAAGTACACTTGGGTATTACAGTAGCAGTTCTCTTCACGTGAACAGGCTGTTTATGTACATAGTCAAAGCTATGATGACTTTGAAGACTGGGACTGCACTGCACATAATAAGGGTTCTTGAACATAGACTAAGATGCAAACACTCGTAAATATTGACACTGGTTTGGCTATTGAACCCACACCTGGGTTAAGTTTACAGAACAGGATTTAACACTGATACCAGCCACTAGACATAATGCTGCTCCCTTGATTGCTTTGTATCTATAATGCCTTTCATTATCATATTGTGCTATGCCAGCATTGAAATTAGGTCTCTCCTTACAAGCCTTTTCACTCATAATTTTCATTATAATGATATTATTGTTCTCATTTCTTTTGACTTCATAATCCATAAATATTATGTTATTATCTTCATCACTCAAGATCTCCATCAAGAAATCTTTATAAATTTCTAGTTTTGGTTGCCAGCTAAGTATAAGTTGAACCTAGGAACAATTGTAATTCAAATGCATTATTTCTATATAAATGATAAATCATAAAAATATGTACAGAAAAAATCTTAAAAAACAAAAAACTTAATCTAAACAACTTTGTTCATTATTCTATCATTACTACATATCATAATGAACTTGGTCAAATATCTAGGCACATCGGTCAATTAATAGTTGCCTCAAACCCCTTTAGCCAGAAATATGTAGTCCCAAAATGGCCAGCACTTGCTCCTCAGGCCCTCCCATGAATCTCTCCAGGAGGAGGTATTTGATTGTTCTCTGCTGTACAAGTGTAATTACCAATTATGTTTACCAATGGGGCAAATGACAGGTCCTGCACGAGGCAGTATTTACTTTATCTTACATGAGAAATGTCAGTGAGAATCATCTCTTTGCTGCCCATCCTCAAAACCTGCCAACATCCTACATCTGGAGGTGCCACTTCAAGGGGCTAATTGACATGGTTTCTAGACCTAGCCCAGAATCCCTTACTATCAACTCTTATAAGGAGATCTGAAAACAGGAAACTGTTCTTTTCCTACCATGATAAGCTGGTGCCATCCAAACTGTCCCACACTAATACAACACAGACAACAGTATCAAATTTCTTTCCAGAGAGATCTATGAGAATACCCAAGGACTGTCATTACCGTGCAGGTGCAGGTTTCCACTCAGTGAAACTTTAGATAACAGCAATAACAATTATTGTTATTATTCAATTGTAATACACATGGGGTCTTGTCTCTGGGTTTCCAGCTATCAAACATTGATTTAAATTAATTATGTTTGCCTCGAATGTTTCTCATTCATTCCACAAGTTAATGTATCTGTGCACAAATAGTGTTGAAAAGGGAGGAGGGAGGAGAAAGGAGGGAGGGAAAAGGATGTAGGTAGAGGGACAATTATTTTTTATTTATATAGTTTGTACGTGCATAAATATATTACAAACACACACACACATTACAAAAGCAAGAGGAGAAAGATATAGGAGTTTTGATAAAAGATAACCTGTCTCCTGACAGACACATCATCAGAATTGTGGGAGAGACGTATCGACTACTGCAGATTAAATTGGCTTTCACTATATGGATGAAGAGATGATAAAAAAATTCATTGAAACCCTGATCCGTCTCCACATAGAGTGAAGGATTTATATAAAGAAAATACAAAGGGCAGCAACCACACTGGTCCCCAGCCTGGCAGATAAATCATATGAGGAGAGACTAAAAGCACTGGCTCTGCCAACCTTGAAATATCGAAGAAAAAAGAGGCAATGTGGTTACAGTATTCAGGTCACTAAAGGGGACTGTGCTGATGGAAGAGATTTCTTGATTAAGGATGAGAGGCCTTTAAGAGGTCATGGGAACAGATCAAGAAAGACCATAAGTCTAAAGGATTTGAAGAAATAGTTTTCCATACAGATACATAAATACTTGAAACAGCTTGGAAAGTGACATAGCCAAAGCTCAAACAATTCATGAATTTAAATCTAAATATGATAATTGGATACCAAGGATATAGAATAAGTAGGAACTATACATATGCATGAAAAAAGTGGTGAGTAGGGGAGTTGCTCCTTTCCTGTATGCTACAATTAGGTAAATACAGTATATATATACAAGCCGCGAGCTTCGCCGGGGCTTGGCTGCGCAAACAGCGGCCTATGGCCGCAGCTTTCCGCGCTCTAATCTCTCGTTTTCCCCTTCGGCCTCGGCCTCGGGGCGGAACCCCAACACGGGATCCCCAGCACGAAGAAGAACGCGAAGAAGAACACGAAGTAGAATGCGAAGAACGCGAGGAAGAAGAACGCAAAGAAGAAGAACGCGAAGAAGAACGCGAAGAAGAATACCACCTGACACCGACTTACCCAAGCGCTTTTTCAAGAATATTTTTAGGACAAAGTGTCACCGTAATACCACCTGTCCCCGACTTCCACAGCGTTTTTTTAAGAATATTTCTATTTAGACTTAGATATATACATATATATATATATATATATATATATATATATATATACACACACAAGCCGCGGGCTTCGCCCTCCCCGTCTTCGCCGGGGGCTTAGCTGCGCAAACAGCGGCCTATGGCCGCAGTTTTCCGCGCTCTAATCCCTCGTTTTCCCCTTCGGCCTTGGCCTCGGGGCGGAACCCCCAGCACGAAGAAGAACGCGAGGAAGAAGAACGCGGAGAACACGAAGTAGAACGCGAAGAAGAACGCGAGGAAAAACGTGAAGAACGCGAAGAAGAAGAAGAACGCGAGGAAGAAGAACGCGAAGAAGAAGAAGAGGAACGCGAAGAAGAAGATGATGAGGAACGCGAAGAAGAAGAATACCACCTGACCCCGACTTACCCAAGCGCTTTTTCAAGAATATTTTTTAGGACAAAGTGTCACCGTAATACCACCTGTCCCCGACTTCTACAGCGTTTTTTAGAAGAATATTTTTATTTAGACTTGGATACACACACATATATAAACATACATATACATATATAAATGTTGAAAATGAAGATGGCGAAGGTGAGGAAGAGAAAATGAAATTATTTATCCATTTTATAAATATATGTAATTCCTATCTTCACTGGTTGAGTTTCTGACTGGCAAGAAAAGTCTGAAGATGACGAAAGGTCAAAGGAGAAAACAATGAAAAGGATGTGGAGTGCTTGTTCCCTATGCCAGGAATAACCTTGAAACAATCATGTTTCTTGATCATGCAAATGTGAAGAAATTATGGAACAGTTTAAGGTCAACGGAACATAAAAAAGGGGGATGTCAACAAAGTAATCAGAATGTCACAGAACCTATCTATATACTTATGTCTTCTTCCCCCTTACAAGGGAGGTAACAAAGTCAAAGGCACGCACCATCCATTCCACTTCCATCCACCACCTATATTTTCATTTAAAATATTGGTTTCTTGTGGACGATAGGTCTTCCCTTTCTTCTCCCTGGGTCAGAAGCCTAGTCGGAGAAAGATACTTGGATTTTTGTAGAAGGGAGGAGAATGATATCGAAACAAGTACCTCATACAACTCGCTACAGTGAGTGTCTGGCCCGGAGGAAATGGGCTCTGTTCTTGACGAGAAAGAGTGTTGTTGGCGTGTCACTGCATCGCTTTGCCAATTATCTCACTTTTGGTTAGGTTTGCCTTGGATTTGTATGCACCGTCAGATAATCGGCAGTGATTTTCAAACTTAGACTTCTGTCGAAAAATGAGATACCGATCGAACATGAAGGCCTATTATTTCGAATTTGCCCTTTCGTTCACGTTTTTGCTCTGCAATTCCCTGGATGACAAGACAAGTCAAAAATAAAGTCGCGGGACTGCCTATCCCGTCCTAGTCCCTAAGGCTGGACTGCAACAGAGGTTTGACCTTGCCCAACTATACGCAACCTATATACGAAATAAATCACATGAGTAGACACAAACATTTAAGAGCAGGGTTCCCAGCAAAAATATATGTATCCAAAAAAACACCACAATCGTATAACAAAAAATCATCCTAGTAAAGTGTCCACGGAGTATCCTAATATTATATTTCATTCATAAAATATCTTACATGGACGTTAATTATTGTATTTGCACTGCTGGGTTTTTCACCTGAGCCGACGATTGGCTTCTTCATTCAATTTTGTATAATTTTGCTCAGCGTCGGAAAAATGTACCAGTAGCACCAAAAAGTATCCAAATGATACTTTCGTATACATTCTGGGAACCTCTGAGGGGAGCTGTACACTAATTCAAAACATGCTGGAAACAGCAACAACGGACCAGCATGTCGAAATGTAAAAGTTGTTAATTTCAACTACAGCAGAACCAACAGAATAATCGTGGATAATCTAAAGGAAAAAACGCACACTAGTATTATAAAAATTAAGTCAATGCGGAGATGAAGGCTACCCAGGGTAGGCCGATCCACTTCACAGCCACACCAATCATAACGAATGCAGCGTGACTATGGCCTGAAGCTAAGAGACTAAAACTCCTATAATACTGACTACATAAAACGTATGCAATCAACACGCTAATCAAGAACGCTGGCAACCCAAAGAATATAAATTTCTATCGAGAATACCCACGAATTGATGCACTAAATCAGGTGGGGTACGCTAACAGCCCTCATTTCGCAAAACAGTCGACGCACAAGTTTAAAATTAGGTTTTTCTTTTTTATATTTGCAACAGATCCTTACAAGTCTTGGCAAGATTTTCTTTTGTTCTATTACGGGATATAACAAAGAAAATGGAGGTCAACATGGGGTTTAGTATAAAAAACGGCTGTATTACACTAACCAGCACCTCTCCCCTTCAAAACCACGACACTCGCACAAAATATATTCAGTTTACATGCAACAGCATCAGAAGCAGTATCTGTGTTACTTGGTAGGGCAAAAGAGAAAGTGGACCAGTTTGAATGTCTGTAAATCAAGTTCTTGTCCAAAACTGGATATCGATGTGAAATATATTCCTAAGGAACACTCTTACGACAGGAGACAAACATTTCCCAGAAACCCGCCAGCTTTATGACGAAAAACAAAATTACTATTAGATAAAAATTGTCAGTTTATACGTGTGTATATATATATATATATATATATATATATATATATATATACACATTTACATATACATGTGTATACATACACACACACACACACACATATATATATATATATACACATACGCATCTATATACAAACATATATATAAACATATATTCGTATATATATACACATATATACATATATATATATATATACATACATATACATACAATATATATACATACATATATACATACTTATACATATATACATATATACATAAATATATATATATACATACATATATATATTACATATACATATATATATACATATATATACACATACATATATATACATATATATATATATATATATATATATATATATATATACATATATATATATATATATATATATTTCCATTTGGTCACCATTTCTCCAAAATCCTCAAGCTCCATCACATCTTCACCCGGCAGCCATGACTAGAAACAGCCTTTTGGTCTTCAAATGAACCTTTACCGTATGTGTGGCACCATAAGTATACGAAAACGACAATGTCGCCGTTGGTATTTTGATAATCCCACCCAATAATAATAATAATAATAAAATAAAATACCCTAGCCTAACCAAAGGCAACTGAGCGACAGCGATATGGGTGGTGGTGTCTTAATTCATCGTAAAATTACGAGCAGAATACAAAAACTGCCTGACTGATATAACAAATTTTTGCTGAGCTATACAGTCACTCTTGTAACTATTTTTCAGTCACCAGAGTGCAACACCCTGATTGAATCAAATCGTATGAACTGGGTTCACTTTGTACGGCAGTGGGAGTTTCTTCCGAAGATGGATTGTGCGTTTTACTTCGTTCATTTACGATACATGTCAAAATAATAATAATAATAATAATAATAAATCGTGTCTAAATTTACGAGGTGGCTCTAGGAATACGAACCTGTGCAAACTATGACGCATTGCATTATACACGCGAACAGAATTGATCAAAACAGCGATAGGGTAAGGGTTGCCGTTTTTATGGCGGTTTTCTATAAATCACACCCAACATTTGGCAACACCTATCACATCCTGAACTTGAACCAAAATTTGGAAAATTACAATTTAGTAATAGGTCTTGATTTTTCTAACCATAATTCTAATTCTGCCATTTATAAATGTCTGGGCTGAGACAAATCTTGTCTACCAGAAAACTGGGAATGCATCGGGAGTCTGCCTGGAGGCTTTGTTAGGGATGACCCGTGGGGCTTAATAGCGTGTGCTTAACCGCAAACATGTAGCAATACACAAGTGTTGGATTTATATGCCAAATACCGATATTGTAAGGGTCAACTGTATTGATAATCGCACTATTCATTGCGTAGGTTTTGATACGTACATATATCAAGGCTATTCCACGCCTACCTATTTCTCTATTTGGTAAAATGTTCCTCCCCCTTATAAGGCAGGTAGCCAGCCAAGGGGCACCCACTGCTCCCCCGTTTAATAAACCTCTCTTAGCTCCTTGTGGCTGAAAGGAAGGTGTCTGCCGGAGTCCGAAGCAAGGCAGTAAGACAATACCTAGAGTTGCCTAAGCCAAGGCTTAGATCCTTGCAGCTTTCCCCCAGTAACTTATCCCAAGTTTCCCCCCAATCGCAGGTTGCCTTTTCTCATACTGATAACAACGATAAGACCTCTACGAGTAAGAACACACGTGGCGGCCGTGTCACCTCCAGAGCACATGCAGGCAGGCACGTGGCATACCACAGACCTGGCTCATGATGCATCAGAACTGCAAAAATCTTGCGTCGATATTGTCAATGAAAAGTAATGTCAAAATAATGGATGGATAAAATCCAACGATGAAATATACATTTGCAGTTTCTAATATATCTAGCAACGGTGCGTGAAGGCGGAACAGGTGCAGAATATCCACCCCGTGAAGCGGATGCCATTGTGCCACGGCGATATGGTTCAGGTGTGATGCCCGCGCCATCGCGGCATCACCACGTGCTCAGGGAGGAAACGGCTGGGGAAGGCTCCACGCACGCCGGCTTACGAACGCAGTTTGAACAGATGGGTCCAGTACATTATCCCGTTACCGTACAACACTCACACCAGATATTAACGCACGCCAATGCTGCACTTGCTATTTCAACACGTACTTCAGTTACCGCACTCGCACCAGATTCAAACGAACTCGTAAAATGTTTCACGTGCGAAATGTATTGTTCCTTTACGGTATGTAAACACACACCAGGTATGATCACGTCATAAATGTTGCACATGCTGTTCCAGCATACTGTATAGTTCTGTTACCGTATGTTAATACTCGCACTAGACTGAAGCGAAATTATAGTGCTGCACAATCTCACGCTACAAACAACAAACATTCAGTGTCAAGGATCAGGAGCGGGCTATGACAATGTTGCCTGTATATTGCGGTGCGGCCGGCGGTGATGCCGCATGCGGAGGAGGCCGTATACAGGTGCGGGTCATTTGCTGCAAGCGTCCTCCCACCTGTTGTCCGCGTAACCGCTTCCAGTCACCGACCTGTGTAGCGCCTCGACTAACAGGCATGAATACCACATGGCATTCTCCTTCTCCTCCTCCTCTACCACCACCACCACTGGCAGCTCAACAGCTAACATGCGACACTGGGTTTGCGTTTTGCCGTTTATGTTGTGCTTGTGAAAGCAAACCATTGTGTTGCGTGGTTTCCGGTTGCTGGTTCAGTCCCGCCATAGACAGAGCCAGAACCGTGTCGTTCTGTCATTTTCTATGCCAACAGTCCTTGCGCCAATCGCTCAAGTAAGGTGTGTGACGGGGAAGGGGGCGGGAGTTCCGGGCATGGATATCGGCTCCGCCCCCATCCCCGCCCACCAGAAAAGGGGATCAAGGAATAACTTTTATTGTACATAACATGTACTGATTAGTTCGTGATAATCTCAAGTCTTTGAGGCAGTTCACACAACCCTAGAACTTTGTACTATCATCTTGATAGTAATGATCATACTTTTTCACAACGAATAATGAGGGTTGGCAAAATGCACTCCTTCCCCCCAGGCTTCAAAAAATGGTGCGTACCAAAGGCCACAGGTACGCATCACCAACCACAGGTAACGCAGCAAAACTTCGCACAGGCACAGTATCTGCAAAACTTCGCACAGGCACAGTATCTGTAAAACTTCGCACAGGCACAGTATCTGCAAAACTTCGCACAGGCACAGTATCTGCAAAACTTCGCACAGGCACAGTATCTGCAAAACTTCGCACAGGCACAGTATCTGCAAAACTCGAAATACATCTACAAGTCGAGTTGTTTCAATATAAATACTGCATACACATCGCTGTTCCCTTTGAGAAAAACACATGGGTAACTATAGGCAGCGACACATTTGCACTGGTTGCAAAAAATAACTGCAAAACGCGAACACTCAAACGCGCACACACACGCACCACTCGCGCGCGTTCTAACGTCCTTTCCCCGCCGGCCGGCACAACCCGACTGACGGGAGTGACGACTAGGCTGGAGAGGGGCTTGTACGATGAATCGGCCAGCCAACCAACCAGCTTCTCCTTCCAGTCTAGCGCTCACAGGTTGTACAAGGTGCACTGTGCTCCTAGGGAGGCTGACGCCGAGTGCCAAGTTTTACTTGTTTTGGTGTCCATATTACGTAGTCAGGGCAACTGCACTTTGAGTATTCAAGGCTATTTCAAGTGATGCAAGATTACAAAGGCGGAGCATGCCGACAGGAGGCCTTTTGGTCCATATCTAGGTCGGATGCGAAAATAATAATAATAATAATAATAAATTAATAAATAAAAACTATAATAATGTAAATGAATAAATAAATAAGATATTACAATCAGGGTCCTCACATAGGGAGGGGGAGGCAGGGGGTGCATATGCCCTGTGGCGGCACATTTAGGGGGGGCGGCAATTCTAGTCTGGACATGCCGCCCACAAGACTGACAAAATAATTATAATAAAAAAGGTCAGAGGACCCCTGAATATTTTACCGTAATATACGAATTTTGCGTTAGAATCAACAGAATATGAAATATTTCCCCCTTAGCCTTTGTGCAATAGGGACATTAAATACAATTTTTTTATTACTATTATTTCGTAAGCCAATAGCTATAATAGGCAGTAAGGGATGGAAAGTGGTGATGGTGGAGTGGGGGGGGGGCGTCACTGAGACCTTTACCCCGGGGCGGCACTAAGGCATGTAAGGGCTTTGATTACAATGAAATAGAGGCATATTTCGTTTTATTAAAACCATTGTACTAAAGCTAGAACGAGTGTTGTTATCTCACACTACGGGGTAAAGGGTCAACCATTCAAACGGCTACGCTAAAATACTAACTAAAATGGTACCTGGCAACTTCGCCATGCGGCTTGGACCTGGCAGGTGAGCTCAACCGATGTTTGAACCGCGTATACGACGACATTGGAGGACAGCGGTATATCCACCGAACTTGAGGTTATTGCCCCTTCCACCCTCCGATACATTAGCTCTTAGTCTGACTGCCGCCAGGGAATTTTATTCAGCAGCAGGGGAACCCAGTGACCAGTGAAAGGGTTGCGTGTGTAATTATACCGATATCCTTGACACTACATTTGTGCACCAAGTGTAGCTAGCCCACTCGCACAACCGATACATAAGCATCGAGATGGTTTCTACTGACGAGGCACCGAGTGTTCCACCGGGCACACGACCGAATGTGATCACTGACGGACTGTGTTGTGCCTGCCACCACACGATTATAGGACACACTATTCGCCTATCTATCATGTATCTATTTTTCTTTTGTATTTCTGTCTCGTGCATATTTTGAGGATAAAAAATCAATTTTTTATAGCCTCTTTCTCACAATGACCTGAACGATTCCGCGCTATTCCTCCTGTTGCTCCTTCTCCGACTCATGCATCCTAACTTCTTACATGGGCACCGACTCTTGCCCAGGCTGCCCAGGCACTGACTAGCAAAGCTTTCGATAAGGTGCTCCACCAGAGACTACTAAATAAAATAAAAATCCATGGCATAGGAGGAAAAAAGTTAGGATGGATTAGAGCTTGGATCAATGACACTGTAAATGGTGTAAAATCCAAATGGGGGAGTGTTTCTAGTGCAGTTATCGAGGGCTCGGTTGTGGGTTCCTTATTGTTCATTATGTACATAAACAACTTGGACAATGGGATTAATAGTGATGTTAGTAAGTTTGCGGACAACGCTAAAATAGGACGTCTAATTAGGACAGGAGACGACGCAGAGATTCTGATGATCTGAACAAATTGTTCACATGCTCGGTGAAATGGGAAATGAACTTCAATATCTCAAAGTGCAGCGTGTCTAAAGTAGGATTACACAACCCCGAAAGCAGATATAGCTTAGATACCACGTTTTTGGAGAAAACTGGGTGCGATAGTGACTCGGGAGTTCTAGTGAGTACTGACCTTAAATCCAGGAAACAGTGCATTAGCGCCAGGAACAAAGCTAACAGAGCATTAGGTTTCATTGCAAGGACGATTACGAACAGAAGTGTAGAGGTAATTATTAAACTCTACCTAGCTTTAGTTAGACCTATACTTGATTATGCGGTAGTTTTGGTCTTATGGATTGGACATCAATTCACTAGAATCAGTACAGAGGAAAATGACCAAAAGGATATATGGGCTCAAAAACTTACCTTACGAAGAGAGGCGCACCTTAACTTACACTTTCTGGAAAGACGCTGAGTGCCGGATGATCTAATAGAGGTGTTCAAGTGGATCAAAGGTTTTAACAAGAGTGACGCAAACAAGGTCATCATATTAAATATTAGGACAGCAGGTCAGGACTCGCAGTAATGGGTTTAAATTGGACAAATTTAGATTTAAAAATGAAATAGGCAAGAACTGGTTTACTAATAGGGTGGCCAATGAATGGAACAGACTTAGTAACCATGTAATGAGGGCTGAAACTTTCGGTTGTTTTAAGAAACGGTTAGACCACTTTATGGATTGAGATGACCGGTGGTCATGGACATGGAACTACCTGGTGTAGGCCTTATGGTTTCTTGCAGTCTCCTTCATTCTTATGTTCTTATGCAAGACTGAAGCAATGTCAGAAATCGTAAATGGCACTAATGTACTACAATGCGGCCTGGTTGACCCTGTAAGTCGTTCTTCTTCATGGAAGTTTGCATTCCTGGGTCGCTGGTTCTCTCTTTTTGTCTCCCCCCACGATCCAAAACAACGTAGTCCACAGTTTGATCTCTCATGGTCGCATTTTAATTGTTGTGACCTTGAGGAAGCAGCGGTCTAAATTTAATAAACTTACTTTTTTCTTATACAAAACTATAGTTGTTCTAACAAGACCAATAATGCTAAAAAATAGACATAATCGGTAATACCGTTGAAACTCCATTTACTTAAAAGGAGAGAAAATGACCACAATTTAGTAATGGTTTCGTACAGCTAAAACAATCTACACGGCCGTCACTATAATTCTTAGTGCGCGAACGCGCGAACGCACGCACGCACGCAGCCCTAACCTACATTACTCAAGGTGAAAACATAAACGAAAATTCAAATAATAGTACGTGTGATGAATTGATTTTTAAGGACAGGACCCAACGAGTGTTTTTCTTTTCAATAATACTACAAAAATTGAGGAATTGTGCTATTTGATGAAGCGTTTTGCAGTGAACTGGCCGATGAAGATTGATTGATCGACTGGCAGGTAGGTAAACAAACCCGACGCCCTGCACAACGAAATGGTCTCTCGTTGGTCCAAACAAAATCGGTCTCGTACAGTATCATCGCCCCCAGGGGAGTTGGGTAACACTTCGTGACGAGTACATTGCCTTCCCCCGTGAAGAGAAACGAAAATACTTCCAGTGAACTGCTCACGGGGAAAGGAACAGCCGAGCAAGGTAAGCCTAAATTGTCCAGTACAGTCCAGCCCCTCTCTCCGTCCTCGTGTGTGTGTCTGTGTCTGTGTGCGCGCGTTTTGGCCGTGTGTCACGCATATAATCAGGGGCAGCTGGGCGAGACACCTGCACGAGTGTAATGATGGACTATACTCAGATAGGAAGATGTCGGGACGGTCGGTAGAGCTAAACCGTATCCAATTAAAAATTGGTGAATAAATATGTACGTATATACATACATATGTATGTGTGTGTGTGTGCGTGTGTATATACATAATTTCTTGTGACGTTACTTTATGTTGAGGAAGATGGTTCAAATTTATGCCCGACTAGTTTCGCACCGACGTAGTCAGGAATAAACTCGGACTAAGACTCGTCTCTTCTTTATCCACCTTCTTCATATATACATTCATATGATATATATACATGTATGTAAACAAGCAAATGAATACACGAAAAGAAGTAAAATGAAACAATGATGCCATTATGCTGAGATTGCGGGGATGTCCTGAAATCTTCCTTTGATCTGCGACCGACGGTACTTGATCGTCACCTGGAGGAGGAGGGGGAGCAAAGGCTTCTCTTGCACTGCCAGTGACGACAAGGACGACGACGTCCCGTAGGCTCATCATTCCAGCTCCCGCCGGGATGTTTCATTCATCGGCGGGGAGGTGGCGGTGCTTGTACAACGAAAGGGTCGACCTTCGAAAGAGGTCCACCTCTGCCGGGTGATTCTGTCCGTCAGAGGGGGGTAGTCGTGGCCCCCATCGGTGAAATAAAATGTCCTGGCGTCTGTCGCGACGAAAGCTATACAGTGCAGTGCGGCACCGGACCTGAGCGACTGCCGTTGACGCCGATGATCCCCTTCCTGGCGGTGTTGGCACTCTCCCTTTCCTACGGGGCAATCCTCATCCCCCACCGGCTTCATTGGCTTCCACATCCCGTTTCGCTAGCAAAAGGGTTATAGGTGGTCTTCTCTCTCTCCCTCCCCCCTCCCCCCCTCTCTCTCTCAACTCTTCCATACCGGGCGGTAATCGATGTCAAGAAGACTGGGTTGCTCCTGTCACTTTCAAAGTGTTTGATCAACCATGCTAAGAGCCAGAGTGTTACATGCTAAGAAGGGAGTGAGAGAGAATGGGGTGAATTAGAGAGAGAGAGAGAGAGAGAGAAGGGGGGAGCTGGAGTGAGAGCGAGTGACAAAGACTGGGAGGGAGAAAGCGAGAGTGAAGAGGAGGGAGGAAAGGAAGGAGGGAGGAATAAATGAATGAAGGATGGAAGTAGGGAATAAATGGAATAGAAAAGAAAAGAAGGAAGGAGTGGAGGAAGGGAATGTGGAATGTGACTGAGAACGTGCACGTACGTTCGTGAGTACAAGCAGACCTGTGTCCTACTTCCATATGATCGATAAAAGCAACAGGAAGGAGGAGGAGGGGCCAAGTAGACATGCATGGCAACGCTATTGCCACTCCTGTCCTGTCCTGGTCGTACATCAGGCCTCCCTCCGTCATGTGCCGCTCGTTATTTTGTTCTTGCTGCCGCCAAGCGATGTTATCATCCCCAAGGGCTTTACTAATGAGCCGACAAAACAGCCACAATGGCGGCCATGTATGATTTTTTTTCAGCTATCGGATGCATGAAATTCATTTCACTCAGTCGACCCGACGGGGGATCGTTAATAGAGTACATCCTACGGGGATCCCTTAAAATTCCTACCACGGCTCTCCCACGGCCTAGTCTGAGGGTCACTAACCTTTATCAAAACCTCCACTCCAAGTGATGTTTCCATCCATTGCAAGGAAGAAGGAGTGGCTACAGAGGACTGGGAAGTCTCAGTCACTGCGATCTGCTACCCGTACTAACAAGAACCACCTATCGCCATGGGGCATTATAACGCGAATAATAAAAAATGAAACCGATATCACAGACTACATGGATAGAACACATCGAGAGACATGTACAAAATAACAGATATACGAGTAAAACATATCAAGCGAGTTCACCGGAAGATTATTGATACAAACCACGGGTTACGGACCAAATGATGGAGGCCAACAGAAAATCAAACCCCAAACAGTATACTTGTAATGTATGCGGTCATATAATCATAACTCACAAATACATTATCATTCATATATATAATCCACAACTTATGTATATTCATCTAATATCGGGTTGCCGACGAAGTGCTGCAGCCTGTGCATATGTACAAGTCAGCTTCGGACACGTACGACAGCTGTTTGTGAGGCCTGACAAGAGTCAGCAATATTGCGCATGTGCAACGGTTCTTAGTGTGGCACCTGAGCCAAACTTGTTAGAATTAGATTCAGAAATATTAAATGTATTCCTTTATCCCACCTATGGTCACGCTCACAATGACTTCCGTCGTGGGGCAAGCCACCTCTTTACAAGCTTCTCAAAAGACGATGTTCCTTGCTGTCCTCACGTAATGCTACGGCTATACTAGTCAACGGAATGGTTGGATTCCAACGATTCGGTTGCATTCCGCCCAAGCTTGGAGGATTTGGTTAGTGTAAGTGCTACGGTTACACTAACCAAATCCTCCAATCTTAGAAGAAACCCTACTAAATCGTTGGAATCCAATCATTCCGTTGACTTGTGTAACGGTAGCTTAAGATGTCTTCCACGCGTACAACGCGACCAAAGGACGAGTGGAGAAGTTTGGGACAACAACACAAGGGAAAAGGTGGAAGATAGATCACTCCACCCAAATATAGATGTGAATCCAGTCATAACTGGGATGAATTTTCCACAATTATGGAAAATCCACACCGGCAAGATGACCACACTGCAAAAGCATCAATCACAGGATGAGCTGATGAAGCACATCCCTCCATCCATTCCCTTCCAGCTCCCCAAACCGAGGAAGGAGTAGTCATAACCAACATAAGAATACACACAAAATACTGCTCGCAAATACGCGCGCGCACACACACACACACACACACGCTGTCGCTCTCACTCTCATTCTCACACACTCGTTCTAACAGATCCATAGGTCGGACCATAACTTTCATTCGAGAAGGTAATGGTTATCAATCACTAATCCAACACGCGATCCAAAACCATGCTGAACCCCTCCCCATACACACACACACACATACACTGGCAAACGCGCGCGCGCGCACACACACACATTTCAAGGACAGAATAGTTTTCCGCATAGAAACAGATTCATGGAGTAATATCGATGAAGGAATAGGTTGGTGAAATACCAACGTTAGATTTAACGAACTGGAAACAGAGATGAAACCGTGCAATCATACCTATTATCCTGGGAGAGAGAGAGAGGAGAAAGAAGGGGGTTAGAGAGAGAGAGAGAGATTCCTTCTCGCTCGATCGAGTACTGTCCTGTCTACTAGGCGGAAGACAGCAGGAGCCTCCTGGGGTCAAGGACCGGATCAAGTCTACTCCACCTACTCCTAGTCTGCCCACAGGGATCTCCCTGGAGCTGCTGCTGCCACTACTACCTACCGGCTTCCAGGTGCACAATGGCGCGTGCAGCTTCCTCAACAGCTTCGCTCCCACTTAAGACCCTTCGACTGCCGCCAGGTGATTTTATTCACCATGTGTATTTACCCAGTTGTATCTTCCGGGAAGGGGAGCTATGCCCGTGGTATCCCGTCTCTGTGTCTCGCAGTCTCTAATTTGCTCTTAAATTCGTGTATGATTTTTGCAACACTATTTTTTCGTCCAATTTGTTCCATATATCCACCACTCTCCCTCTCTCTCTCTCTCTGTGTGTGTGTGTGTGTGTGTGTGTGTGTGTGTGTGTGTGTGTGTGTGTGTGTGTGTGTGTGTGTGGAGGGAGGGGGGAGGAGACCGATTCTGCAGTTGAGGAATTTAAACCCATTTCCAGCTCTGGGTTATTGGCCGTCTAGGTTTTACGCAACCAATATATCTCAGGGACTTCAGTCACACCCATATGGACCAGAGTTATGCCTCTGTGCTTAGACTAATTTCGACTAAAACAAGGATGCTGAGGTAGTTTCTAACTTTAATGACCATCCTTCCGTTCTGATACTCTCCGTTCTTCCTTTGACATCACTTTGGGGCGATTCTGTCCCTCAAGGGCGGAAGGGCTCGTTGTCGTCAACAAAATGCTTATTTCAACTCTACCGAGACATACAAGTTGCTGTCGCCAGGCGATTTTATTCAGGTGTAGGAACCTCCCAATCTCCCAAGGCGAAAGGGTGACTCAAGGCAAAATGCAACGAACTGTATAAGCGGGCCATGTTCTACGAGTTTAACTATCCAATTATTCAAATCTACTCATCATTTTTTTCTGGCTGCCATCAGACAGGGAGGGAGGGAGAGAGAGGGGAGAGAAAGAGAGAGAGAAGGAGAGAGAGAGAGAGGGAGGGAGAGAAAGGGGGGTGGAGTGAGGGAGTTTTCGGTGTGTGTGTGGGGGGGAGGACGACAAATGATAGTGAAAGTGAACACTTACGACTGTACTGAACGGAGTAATTCAGTAAACACATACTTCCCTATACTGATACCACATGCACAAACTGTACCACCACTAATGCTCAATAAAGTAAATAAATAAATGAAAAATGCCCTCACTCACCACCAAAACAAAATATAAAAATAAAACAAGAAACACAAGTCAGCAATACAGTCTTACTT
Source organism: Oratosquilla oratoria (assembly GCF_046742065.1). Classification (NCBI taxonomy): domain Eukaryota; kingdom Metazoa; phylum Arthropoda; class Malacostraca; order Stomatopoda; family Squillidae; genus Oratosquilla; species Oratosquilla oratoria. The sequence continues at coordinate 60,680,934 of NC_134797.1, forward strand.
ATTCATGACCGACGACTATGCCAGTCCTTTCTCCTCTGCGCCCAACCCATCCATCGATACATTGATCGGCGCCGGCCCCACCACCCCATGTGGCTGCCAGGGCCAGGGGCAGAAGGGCCAACATGTGATGGCACCCGTTGCGGCAAGGAGACTTCCCATCTATTCATCTCCTTGCTTAGGTCGTCCCTACACCCATGCTGTTGTCAACTTTTATTCATTCACTTATGTTGAGAATGTTATTTCCCCCCGATGGTGCCTTCTCGCCATCTCTGAAGTATCCTCAAAGCTATTCAGATCAAATTCTAGTAGCTACTCTGATGACATGAACACAATGTCATGTAAGAATGTCGACGATGCGATTCTATGATCATGAGTCCAAAAAGGTATGGCCGATTTAAACCCTTGCGTGCTCCCCACCCCCTCCCCAGACAATCCCTCATATTTTTCTTCATGCGTGGTCCTCCAGATACGCGGCCTGGGTACCACCTGGTGGTCGAGACCCACTGATTTATCCTGCTGCTGCTTCTGTCTTGACCCGTCCCCAAATGAGGCACCTTATCCCTACATGCAATCAGCTCCTCCACTGAATCAAAATTTTGGTGTATCCCCCTTTTGAGGATTTGGTATGTGTGTGTGTGTGATTCACCATTGTCTTGGATCACGTGCTGGACTCGTGATCGACAGCCCTTTCCCCTCCCAGAAGAGAGCTCAGAGCTCATATATGACCGATCTATGGGTAATGCTGTGACCTTACACGCACACACACAACTCCCCGCCCACAAGAGTTGGAGTAACGACTCGCAGTCCAGCGATACTGAAATTATTTCAGCCCTAGGCGGGATTCGAACCCGGACCTCCGTAGTGGCAGCCGGGAACTCTACCAACGGTGTGTGTGTGTGTGTGTGTACAAAAAATGACAATATCTCATCATAACCAAGGATTTAATCGCGCTTAGATAAAACCCCTTTTCTTGCATTGGGGCTGCCCCTAAGATAAAGCTAAATATAATCGCCTCTTAGCAGCTGAGGCTATACGAGTCATGAACAGCAGCAGTGAGTGAGAGGGCTGAAATATATTACTTGCGGCTCCCTTCAATACTTGGTGGTACTTTTTCTTCCGTTCATTATGCTGCCCGGCGATTTTAATCAACTACATGTGCGCCCCTCTCTCGATGGTGAAGGAGATTAATCGTAACAAACTATGTCTAAACTATCAATACGGAAATGAAAAAAATAACACAATGAACAAACAAACAACTTAATGAATAAACAAATTCTGTCTAAACTGTTAATGCGGAAATGAAAAATAATAATAAAATGAACAAACGAACAACTTAATAAATAAACAAACTCTAAACCGTCAATACGAAAATGAAAAACAATTAAATGAATAAGCGAACAACTAAATAAACGCCCTTTTTTAGAGTCTGCAATCTATTCTCATTCCAACTTCGTGTTTGAACAATTAACTTAAATTCAATATGATATATCATCATCGTCATCACTAAACAGTAAAACCTGCGACGCTACACCCAATCAGTCCTTGTCTATTAACCCATTCAACTCCGATGACAAGATGTCTTGTCATTTGGTCAAATAAAACAAAAAATCATAAAACACCAAAATGTTTGATCAAACACCAGAAAAATATGACGTCAGTCCTCGCTTCGCTGCGAGCGAAGCGAGGACTGACGTCATATTTTTCTGGTGTTTGATCAAACATTTTGGTGTTTTATGATTTTTTGTTTTATTTGACCAAATGACAAGACATCTTGTCATCGGAGTTGAATGGGTTAAAGACAAAATCTTTACATGCCATTCAAATTTCCGTTTTCTTTTTAACACTCGGTTACTTCGCAATTTAGGTCATCTGGCGCAAGATCTAAGAATATAAGGTCTAACCACTTCCGACCGAATTTCGAGGGAGTTGGCGCAGCGAGCCCGTGAACGTCACTTGGCTGTTCAAAGTGGGGTTAGCGGGTCCTATAGCTGTCAGTTGAAGTTGGTCCGTCGTTCGAAAATGACGTCGCCTTCGCTCGCACCGCTCCACTCAATTATTTATATTCTGACAAATATTATATAAAATATATATATATAATATATATAAAATATTATAGTTCCTGTCTATATATATGAATATATAATATATATGATATATAATATATATATATATAATATATAAAATATTATAGTTCCTGTCATCCTTGGCGTTTCACAGTTTTCTTCAATGTATCACAAAGAGAAAATGGACGCATCTAAATGACGTCAGAAGCTGCGCAGAACTACTCCAGCGATTAGACCTGTTTACTTAGACCTTGATCTGGCGGTTAGGCCAACGGTCCTGCATCGGCGTCGACACATTCACGGCCACGATGTAGGCTTAGGTCTAGGCATACTTACAAGATTGTTGATTTTTTAACCACTCTTGCTTTGTCTTGTACCCCACAACACAACACTTTGGAAAGGAATTTTAAAATTCCTTCGACTATAATCGTAATGTGTAATAAATTTCCAGCACTTTCCATTACTCGTACATTAAAAATAATTATATAGTTTTATTATAATTGCTAGCTACGGTTCCTAGTCATACCGATTTCAGTAGGGATAGAGAAAAGTAAACCTCGTCCAGCTATTTCAAACTACAATGATAAAATGGACACTCCGTTCCTAGCACGTCTGTGTGAGTGCGTGCGCGCGAGCGCGTGTGTGTGTAAATTCACTTCCCGGAACCCAGTCAATAGGCTACTCATTTCACAGATGTTTCCACCACCTGTTTCACTCTAGCTCTACAAAAGTGTGGTTCGCACCACCGACCATAATTGTATATATACCTGATGTCTTTACAAGTGACGATCACAACGTGGTCCCCTCGCTGTATCCAAGCTGTTAATTTTTTTCCATGAAAAAATCGTTATCGATAGGTCCTGATAACAAATTAAAATTCCATGTTATCAATAATTGCTAAGTTCAATTGGCCGATAAAAGACCTTTATCATTATCATTTTGCGACCGACAAAACTACTTCATTGGATTGCAATAGAGAGACCCTGTTATGCGACACGGTGCAGCAAACATCATATTACCATCATTGCACAGTAACTCGAGGCGACGACAAAACACCGTTACGTATGTTTGTATGACATTCTTGCACTCAAAGTTCTTCCGCACTGGTATTCGTTATCAAAATATTCGAATTTCAAGTTTCACAATCAAAGGGTGTGGTGTAAAGTCACGGAATTACCTACCCACATGTCGGGCTAGCCTTGACCTCCCATCTAGAAGGTAATAGCTGTCGATTACGGGTCCATCACGTGATCCAAGACAATGGTGAATCATACATAAAAAAATATTGTGTTTGCACACTCACTCCTTAACCCTTTCACTGCGCTGAAAAAAAAATATCCTGGCGACAACTACAGTTGTTTTACAAGTCGAAAATAATATCGGATAGTGTTGGGATGTTAAAGGGAGATGTTAAAGGGAGTGAGTATGGGTGGACACGAGCGGGGATGGAGTAACCTGTGTGATTTACTCCCCCAAACGAGTCAAACCGAAAAACGCCAAAGCTCAAAATGCTGTTTCTTATTATAACATCTAATTTGAAATAGTGGTGTATTTATTCTTCAACATTCGTACATTACATTCTACTGGGACGCTATTCCTGTTGTTTGTTTCTGAATGTATATATGAAATGTAACAATTGTGAAGTTAACGGGTTTGTATTTCAATTTCTTTGAAATCTGGGTAACATGATATATATATATTTATATATATATATATATACATATATAAATATATATATATATATATATATATATATATGTATATGTATATATATATTGCTATAGTTGGGCAGCAGATCCTCTTATAGGCAAATGTCATTAGAATTTGCAGCAGCTTCTGCCTTCGCGCGTCTTTTGCTGACATTCTCGACTTTTCTTATGCTGGCACGACACAGCGCGACAGCATAAGAAAAGTCGAGAATGTCAGCAAAAAACTCGTGAACGCAGAAGCTGCTGCAAATTTTAATTATATATATATATATATATATATATATATATATATATATATATAGATACAGGGTGGTGCAAAAGTCTGGACCCATAGGAAATTTATTATATAACAATTTACAGTTTACATATAACAATTGATTTAATTATGAAAATGTAAGTATCAAACAATTTCCACATTTTGCGAAGGATGTGCGCAGTTTTTTGGACAATACATTTCCAAGGAAATGGATTGGACGTCGAGGACCGGTTGACTGGCCATCAAGATCTCCGGATTTGAGTCCTTTGGATTTTTTCTTATGGGGACATCTTAAATCAGTGGTTTATGCTAATAGACCAAGAAGATTACAAGCACTAAAAGATAACATCACACAAGAAATTGAAACCATAAGAGGGAATAGCTATATGTTGACAAATGTGCAAAAATCATGTGTCTCGCGAGTAAGAAAGTGTTTGGAAGAAGATAGAAATCAGTTCGAACACTTATTGTAACTGGAAATTGTTTGATAGTTACATTTTCTCAATTAAATCAATTGTTATATGTAAACTGTAAATTGTTATATAATAAATTTCCTATGGGTCCAGACTTTTGCACCACCCTGTATATATATTACATATATATATATATATATATATATATATATATATATATATATATATATATATATATATATATATATATATATATATATATATATATCGGACGCAAGGAAAGCAGTTTATGGGGAAGTAGGTCCACCCAACTTCCTTTTCACAGCGTCGTCTGCATGTTTACCTTAGGAGGGGGTCACTCTGGGCCCTGTTTAGACTAATATTCTTGTATTCACTCATGAACTTGTTTGGTAGTTTATTTATTCATTCATCTATTATTATTTTTATTGATCAATCTAATTTTTGTGTGTATTTTTCAGCGTCATATTTTTTACTCTGGACGTACGCGGGGATTCCATCATGAAGGAAGTGAACAGGGTGTAGCCATATGTATTGCCTCTTTGTGTTACTGTAATGTACACAAAGGAGCTACGCTCTTTTTCCTCCCACTCCTACTCTTCCTACTCGCCTCCTTTCACCTCCTACTACTCTCCCTTTTCCTCCCCGCAAGGAGTATCGACTGCATGTTTTAGTCGATATATTGGAGACTTGTAGTGGCATCACCACGGACCAAGTCACTCAGCATTCTTTCAGGAATGGAGAATGGTCTGCATTTAATACTGACCACTAACCCTCCGTTCTCCCTCTTCAAATACTTATCTTGTAACCTCTACGATTTAATTTCTGTGCGATGTTGTTCAAATAATGGAGCGTTAGATATTTCCGACAAAATACTAAATACACTTCATTTCCTCCCTTCCTTCCACCTTTTCCTCCCTTCCTCCTCCTTCCACCTCTCCTCTTCCTATTCTTTCTCCCCCTTTCTCCTATCCCCTTCCTCCTTCGATAATACAAGTAAATATGAACATATGTGTCTTTATGACAGACTGAGTTTTACCAAAGCTAGCCGTGTAATGAATGGAGATGCATTCTACACTTTGAGTTGCACGTATCAAATGTGCGACCATGTGAACAGGATACATTTTAGACACACAACTACGCCTTCGCCCCGTATACTGACACGAGTATCACGCAGTCAATATTTTGGCACTTTAGTCAAATAGTATTCTTCTGTGATGTGTGCGATATTGTTCTCAATGATAAAAGTTCTGTTCACTATTGACGACTTCGCTCGCTGTACTCACGCGCTTGCCTAAACATTACATCCGTTTTATTTTACGTTCTCTATTTGTGAGAGGAGAACAAAAGAGACCAAAGGATTCCCTTGAGAGGCCAGTGGTGTGAATCATCTCAGCTGTTCAACCCACTAGGTTTGTGGCGTAGACTCACTTGAGTAGTAAATACATCTGAGGCCAAGCGACCTCTGTGTGAACTCCGCTTGGCTCCTCTGTTTATGAAGCAAAATGAGTTTCGTAAATTGAAACAATACTCATCATAAGGAATACAATGTCAGAAGACTTCATTATCATGACGTTCCTGGCGGCAAACAAAGTAGAACACACAAAGATGAGCCATTGCGGCTTCACAGAAATCGACTAATGATTCTCTTACACTGCGACCTTTGGGTCGAAGCAACACTCCCCAACTTATGTATCAAAGCGTTGTACATGTTGCTGTGGGAGACGCCCGAAGTTTGTGACGTCATATCGACGGCCGAGAAACTGCTGTTGTTGGGGCAAAGGAGAAGAATCACGTTTTTTTTCTCTCTCCATTTGTCAAACTCTGCCTTGAGTTACATTATACTGCTGACTTGGGTTATATTTTCATATGAGCGCAAAGAACAAAAAATAAAAATACGCGTAATGCTGGCAAATTCCGTACCTGAACCTCGTGTGTGCGCAACCATATACAACTTTTGCATTAGAATCTCTATTTGAAGATAACACAAGACAAAACTTTGATAAAAGGTCTCAATACTCCGATCGAATAAATGTTTACTTATGGCAAATTACCAAGTGCAAACCTTTAGTAAACTTCATTACAAGAAAGATTTTATTTATTAAACAAGGTTTAGGTAGTACAGACGATTTCGCCAGTATTCAACGAATTATTCCGGAATAACGTGATTCGTCCGGTACAGGCCCTTGGTGAGACTTATGCAGAACATTTGACCAGATAATTGTACCTCGCTGAGTGTATACGGGATTACATTTGAGCTGATAAATGGTGTACAGTTTAAGTGAATCTTTGCGCTGGGAAAGGTCAGGAACATGCCTGATACATAGTGCGCAAGGCGGTGGTGGATGAAGGGGAGGTGCTTTGTAAACATTGGCATATTGTATTGAGGGAACAAGTCGACGATTGGTACAGGTTTTCGAATGGGGCCACACCATTTCATTCACCTGAAGGATAGACCCACAGCTTGAACGGACTCCACATCAACTACGTAAGAGGCGACTCGGACTGCACACATGCACTTGAGACTGAGAGAACATCTTCATCCTTGGTGTGTTACTGATTCAACATTAACATCTAACATATTTTTGTTTTTAGTAAATTGAATATTTTATTTTTTGTTTGTTTTTATTTGTTTATTTATTTGTTTATTTATCTATTTATCTATTTTCAAATGCTTGGGGGTAGTTTTGAGGGGAGGGGGGGGGCAAGGTGCACCTCAGATGCTGTCTGAAACTCTTTGCCGCAGCAATATCCCTCGGGGTTCGTCTCGTCCCTGTATTAACGAACTGGGGCCTTAGATCTGCCTGCTGCTTAAGACGCAAACAGGGGACCTGAAACCGCACACCATCGCAAATACAGGCCATGCTTCCTGTGAGTACATAGTGACGCAGTGTCTTGGGTCTTGTCCCGATGCCTCACACGGGTTCTCTGAGGGTCGTGGGAGCTCACATCAAACTACTATACCAGCAAGCCGTGTGTGTGTGTGTGTGTGTGTGTGTGTGTGTGTGTGTGTGTGTGTGTGTGTGTGTGTGTGTGTGTTAGTGTGTGTGTGTGTGTGTGTGTGTGTGTGTGTGTGTGTGTGTGTGTGTGTGTGTGTGTGTGTGTGTGTGTGTGTGTGTGTGCGTGTGAGATTTACCACGGTCTTGAATCACATGTTGGGCTCGTGATCGAGAGCTATTACCCTCCCGAATGAGAGCTCAGACATATATGGTCCGATCCATGGGTAATGCTAAGACCTTACACACACGACTCGAACTCGGATCACTGATTTAATGGTCGAGAAGGGTACCACTGCATTGTCGAGCCGTGTGTGCGCGCACACGCAAAATTCAGCCATACACTGGGGGGATGGGTGCATTATATGGAGGTTGACAAAACAATCATGGACGGCGTGATTGCGAGCGCATTATTCTGCAAATGTAATGCGTACCAGCCGGAAATGACCCTATTTAAGAGCTTGTGTGTCCTTAAAACAAGACACCATCGACTTTTCTCTTTCTAGCCCCAGGAGGTGCTGCTGGATCAACGAGTTCTTCGACGACGGTCAAGTACGATGTGGCAAGGTGCTTCTCATGTCGGATCTCGGGCAGTGACGACCACGTGCCCTTGCTGCAACCGCTGGGGGTATTTTTCCTCCGATAGTTGGAGCCGATTTGCAGCCCGCAGCTTTCGGGAAGGAATGTTATGCTGGAAGAAAATAATTTTCCTCCAGCATATCAAATGACGTTCTATGTGAATTGTTGAGAAAACAAAATAGTTGGCCATAGTGATTTTACGGCGGCAAAAGTGATGTTTGCGGTGGGCAGTACCGCCGATGAACTGGAGGTTGGAGGAAAAATAGCCCACTGTGATAACGCCTTTAGCGGGATTCGAACGCTACCTACCCACCCAGCCTCCCTCACGCTCCTCCCACAACTACACTCGCCAATCTTGGTAACTGGAGCAAACACGAGACCTCGTTTATTCCTTCGCGAAGAATATGATACGACCTTTTTTTATTTATCTATTTTGGGAGGGGATATTCTGTTAACACATACTAGGAGTGCATGGAAAAAAAAATCGAGAAAAAAATTGTCTCGGTTACCCATGGCAATGTTTAGGTCGAACGAGTTTATCTACATCATTTTCAGTTCATCCTTCCAGAAGCTATAACAAGCCTTTACTAATCGCATGGAAACGTTTCGTTTCATTGGAATGAGACATAAAAACACACGGCGGTAGGGGAAGAGGCAGAGACATGGAGAGAGGGAGAGAGAGAAAGAGAGAGAGAGAGAGAGAGAGAGAGAGAGAGAGAGAGAGAGAGAGAGAGAGAGAGAGAGAGAGAGAGAGAGAGAGAGAGAGAGACGGAACTGGTATAGCACTCCCCAGAGAAACCGGAAATCTTCCCTTTTGACGACATATCCAAACTGCTTTTCAATTTGCCCCTGCCAGGACGTGACTCTGGGAGTCTAGGGGGGGTATGGACGGGTTCCGTGACCGATCCGGCAAAGACGGACATCGCCCCACAACTGTGCGGGAAACATTTCCGCGGCCATGCCTTTGTATTGTTGCAGAACCGTTAGGACAACAACACCCCTCTCCCTCCTCCACTCCCTTCCTCCTCTCGCGCTATCCCAACATTCTCTCTTCTCACTCTCTCTGCCCAGTACGGAGTACTGACTGCACTAGATTTGTTTTCAATATCTTTGGAACTACAAAGACACCACGAAAGATCAGTCACCAGCATTCTCTGCATTGCTGTTTTTTTCTACTCAATAAAAAATTATGGTCACTTACTGTTCTGCTACCCTACTCAAGTCTTCTATACTACTTCTACTATGACTCCACTTCTTCGGTGCGATAATGTCCACAAGAAGCGAGGCCAGAACCTCTTGCTTTCTGCAGACAAACTGACCTGCCCCCCACTCCTATCTCCCAAGCCGCCGCCCCCGCCGCCTCCCGAAAGCAGGTCAACGACCTGGCTGGCTGGCTGGCTGGCTGGCTGGCGTGGTCGAAGGCACAAAGGAAGCTGGCCGGCAATGGGGCGTCCGGGACATTCAGAAAAGCCTCGGGACATCCCACGGTGGGTGGGTTCATACGCTTCACAGGCGTTCAAGCATTGTCAAATAGTACATGCACGCATGCATGCACACATGCATACAGAGGCCTTGACTGAGCACACCTGACATCCAACACCCGTCCCATGCGATAAGAGATCTAACTGTCGCACGCTTAAACGGATATGCGGGGTCTGAAAAACACAAGAGATCGCAAATGACGACTGTGTTTCCTCAGGGTATAAGGTTCATTGTTGCTGACACGGTGAGTCTCATTGTCCTGCACATTAGTGAGGGCATTTATATAGGGGTCTTGTCAATTTTGCAAGCACACACACACACACACACACACACAGGAACAGTATCTGACGACTACTCCTTTTCTTTGTGCTGCATTAAAGCAAGGTCAATACAGCATTGTTCTTCGCCAAGATTCTCATGAACTCTCATCCGGAAGGGTAAAAAACGTCGATGGCGAGACCAGCACGTAATCCAAGGCCACTGTGACACACAACTATGGTGGATCTGGGCGTCCGACATCCGCTCCTCTCCTGGCCCGGTTAGGGATGCTTGGTCGTGATAGGAAACATGACGGTAAATGGGCTACATCCCGTGTTGTCGGAAGTTTCCTCTGTATGTCAAGGTAATGATCTACTCTGTTGATGAAACCGCATCTTCAACCAGATTTGAAAATACATTACGGTTCGCAATTCTAACAGAAAAATAAAAATATGTGCTACTACAAGTCTGTTTTACGCGTTGCGTGCGTGCGTGCGTGTGTGCTCGCGTACAGATGCGAGCTCATCTTATCTAATTAGATTTATTAATTAAGTTTGGATATCAAAACTCCGTTCCTGACTAACAAATCTATATATACTTCTTGATATTACAAAGTATCTAAATGAAACCCTCAATGCACAAGTGTATAAATCGTACATGTATACTCTCTAACCGACAATCTAATGAACTTAGTGAACATACAAAATATTTTACATGATACCAACATTTCAACGAGTTGTGGTGGTCCCTAGTACATATAATCTTAGGAACCATATTAACTTTACCGTTTTAAGTCCTTGCAAACACGATCGAGACAAACATGGGGCTTGATGGAAGCATATTCCCAAACTGATACGTCGTTAGCCTAACAGCGTCTCAGTTTCCGAATATGCTTCCATCGAACTCCTTGTTAATCTCGATCGTGTTTGCAAGGAATTAAAGCGGAAAAACTAACGTGGTTCATAAGATGGTGAATGTATATATATATATATATATATATATATATATATATATATATATATATATATATATATATATATATACATGCATACACAGTGACCCACATACACATGTTATCTTTTTGTTTTGTTTCCTTCTCTAGCGCGGTGAGAGCAGCCTGATACAGCGGAACAAAGAGACTTTGGCCAGGAGCACCGCCTTCTCCGGTCCATCCAGTTGTTATCTCATCAGCACAGACTTACATCACGCCTCAACCCTTCATCCTTTCACTCGACTCACCAAGACAAAACACAAAATATAAATAAATCAATGCACTGATAAATACAAATAACAACTGTCACTCGGACTTTCATTTTATACTATTTCATTCATCCCACGCTCTTTTTACTTATTTTTTTTTATCATTGTGCAATTCCTTCTTATTAGCCCAACACCCCTACAATAATTTCTTGAAACAAATTCTTATTCTACAATCTATCCCAACCTCCTTTTGGAGTCCGCCCTCAAATATCCACGGTTTTGGTTTTACGAATTCTACTGACTTCATCATGCGTCCAGAAACAGAGGGTCATCCCCGCCACTTTTCCTGGTTTCGAGTTGAGCCCAGATTGTGAAAGGCGACGCCTCCTCGGATAAATAAATATCCGCGCTTAACTCGAAACCAGTGAAAGTGGCGGGGATGCCCCTCTGTTTCTGAACGCCTCATTATGTAGTTGCTACACAGGACAAGAAGTAGGTTCATAAGGTCTCCCGAGACTGGACGCCGGCGGCCAGGGTTCTCCTTTTTCTACCCACAATGCCCGCACTTCCTGGGGGGAATTTTTCAACTTACGCTACAAGAAACCTTCTATGTATATTTCAGTGTTAGTTATGTGATACGCAAACATTGCATGTCTGCACGTCTACATATACCAGGCCCTCCACATCTTATTCCTCTCACACAACGCTTTTCCTATTCCACGTACGGATTTCCCCCGTAGCACCCATACGGACCCGACCCACGCAGCTTTTACATTTGAGGACTAATCTCCGCTGGGAAAAGTATGCCGATGGCCACTCCATCTTGATTATCCCCCATTCCGTTCTGTCCTCCCCCAGCCTTCCTCCTTCAATCCCTCATCTCCCACATCTTTGCCTTCACCTCTTTGGTGCCATCACACTGTCCCTCCGGGGGGAAGACACGTTGGTCGTCCTCTGCGAAATGCCAATCTAAGGACTCCCCCCCCCCTCTTTCGGAAACCCTAGGGGAGGGGTTCTCAATATGGTGCGCCGTGGGATGGGGGGTGGGGGGGTACAGAGGGTTCTGTAGCCGGGCATAGGCTATTGGGAAAGCGAATGTCAGGTACAAAATTAACATCTATTTTCATTCTTCTCCTTTGTATGTGTTTTCAGCAGATTCTTAAAGAAGTTCTCGACAAGAAAAAAAAAAACTACACTATCTACGAAGTTATCGTTCTTCTGTATTTTCTATTGTAAATTTCCTTTTGCGAATATCCAAATTCCTTTACTAACACCCACCCCCCGCAAGTGGCAATTTGGTGATAAGCAATCTTTATCCACCAGTGGGAGTCGCCAGCACTGAAATTTGTCCAAAAAGAAAGACCAACAATGAATCAACTAAGGCCTCACACTCCCTTCGACGTTCTCCGGACGTCGTCTCGTTCCCGGTAGGCTGGACGCGGTTCATTCATTGGACTCTCTCTCTCTCTCTCTCTCTCTCTCTCTCTCTCTCTCTCTCCCTCTCTGTGTGTGTGTGTGTGTGTGTGTGTGTGTGTGTGTGTGTGTGTGTGTGTGTGTGTGTGTGTGTGTGTGTGTGTGTGTGTGTGTGTGTGTGTGTGTGTGTGTGTGTGTGTGTGTGTGTGTGTGTGTGTGTGTGTGTGTGTGATTTACCTTGGTCTTTAGATAACGTGTCAGACTCGTGATCGACAGCTGTTTCCCTCCCGGAAGAGAGCTCAGAGCTCGTATGACCGATCTATGGGTAATGCTGTGACCTTACACGCACACACACACCCAACTCCCCGCCCACGAGAGTTGGAGCAACGACTCGAAGCGCAGCGATAATGAAATTATTTCAGCCCGAGGCAGGATTCGAACACGGACCGCCGTAGTGACAGTCAAGGACTCTACCAACCGCGCCACCGAGTCGTGTCTGTGTGTGTGTGTGTGTGTGTGTGTGTGTGTGTGTGTGTGTGTGTGTGTGTGTGTGTGTGTGTGTGTGTAAGTGTGTGTGCGAGTCATGTGTTAGGCACAATCCACATGAGGTTAGTGACAGTAATGGTACGAGGAAGTGGCATAAGGGGAGAGAAAAAGGTGATGGGGGAAATGTGGATGTAGAGAGGAAGACGAGGAACGATGGACGAGAAAAGGGGGACGATAGTGCGTGATGAGGAAAGTGTGATAAGAAGGGGAAGAAGAGAAGAGGAGACGGAGGAGGAGAATGGGATGGGGTGAACACAGTGAGAAGGAGAGGTGGAGAAGGAGAGGAGGATGAGCAGCAGGAGGACTCTAGAAGAAGGTTAAAGAAGAGGAGGAGGAGAGGAAGAAGTGGAAAAGAGCAGAACCAGCATTGTGGCTGGCTAGCAACGGAGCTCCTGCACCGAAAGGGGAAGTGGCGGAGGACTCGCTGGGCCAACAGGAATCCGAAGGAAGATGACGCCGCCGCCAGCGAGGCAGAGGCCATTCCACCCGAGAGCCAACAACCCCCCTCCCTCTCTCCCCCCCAACCGCACCGCCTCCCTTGCCCCCCGCCCCTCCTCCTTCTCCTCGCCCCCAGACAAGTCTACCCTTCGGTGAGGGTCGCCTCTCGTCGAGGACACACAACGTGGCACTCCCTTAGGCACTGTCCTGTATACACGCGCGCTTGCTTTTGTGTGTGTGTGTGTGTGTGTGTGTGTGTGTGTGTGTGTGTGTGTGTGTGTGTGTGTGTGTGCGTACGTCATACTAATATACTAGCTCTGAGAGCTCATCTAGTACGGTACTAGCTGTCGATCACGAGTTCAGTTCGTGATTCAAGACCAAAGATAATTACATTTATGCACAGCAACATCCACTCCCATGCCACCCCCCCACACACACACAAGTTGTGAATGGCCTAACCAGGGGGTGGAGGAGGAGGAGGAGGAGGAGGAGGAAGAGGAGGAAGAGGAGGAGGAGGAAGAGGAGGACCTGTCGAGCCGCCTACCAGAATTCTACCGAACCCAGATAGTTGCGACTGATGTTTGCTCCTCCTTGTTTCCAACGTACGCACGAACACACACACACACACACACACACACACACACACACACACACACACAGAACACACGCACACACACACACAAACTTAAAGAACCTGAGGTGATTGAAATACTGAATTACCGATGACCAATGGAGTGATCATGTTCTTTGAATTTCCGCTGGAAGACAGGTATAAACATGTACACGATGAAGATGTAAATATAGAAAAAAAAAGTTCGCAGAAACGAGAAATCATTTTGAAGAAGCGGTGGGCTGGGGCCGGTTGTGCGAGTCGTCAAATGGAGAGGGAGAGGGAGGGAGGGAGAGGGAGAGGGAGAGGGAGAGGGAGAGAGAGAGAGAGAGAGAGAGAGAGAGAGAGAGAGAGAGAGAGAGAGAGAGAGAGAGAGAGAGAGAGAGAGAGAGAGAGAGAGAGAGAGAGAGAGAGAGAGAGAGGAAAATCGACCTAAAATTTATTATACACGGGTGGAAATATCCGTGCCATGAATTTTTTTTTTGTTTTAATCAAAAATGTGCAATATCAAAGCTAGGAAGAGACGAAACATGGAGGAGGAGGTACCGAAAATAAAGATGACACCAAATACAAGGTCCAGAAATGAAGGAGAAAAAAAAAAAAGTAACTGATGTGTAATTTTTTTCAGATTTGTAAAAGGTACACTCAAGCACAGATAACTGCCATCCAAGTTGAAAGTAGAAGCAAGTAGCAAGTATGCAAGTTGACATAATGTACAAAGTTTTCTAATCCGTATTCACCAAGGAAGAGGCTTTTTAGGGAGAAGAGAAAGATGGCTTAAACAACATAAACGTGGAAATAAGGAGATTCAACTTCTCGAGAACCTAAGATTGCGAAAGGCTCGAGAGCCAGATGGGCTCTCGCATAGGAAAACAACTTTGGGATAACGTGCGAATGAATAAATGCTATACAGTGGACAGGAAAGTGACACTGGACAAGAAAACTGCCAATGTGGTACCAATACTCAAAAGAAACGGGAGATAATCCACTGGTGTCCTTGGCCTGTAAATAACCAAATGTGTGAAAAAAATGCAATAGTTGCATGGATGAATTACTTGGAGAAAATAACATTCGTTGTGTAACCAACTTTTTTTAAAGAGTGGTTGGTGTGCTGCATGGAAGAGAATTGGGTGGGCTGAGTATCCCTGGTTTAAAAAAAAAGACTATCGACAAGATGCTGCACAAAACGTTGCTATGGAAACTGGTAAACGTGGGATTTAAAGGGAGTACACCGGAGTGGATATGTGGTTTTCAAAGTAACAGAGACGGGTAAACACTAATGATAGATGGACAGTTGGGTTGGAAAGAAGTGACTAGTGGAGTACCACGAGGATCTGTCATGATTTTATTGCCTATCAATAAGATGGAGGCAATTTGTAACTACACCAAACTTCTTTGCAAATGATGCCATGACCGCGAAAAGAGTGACAGGTAAAGAGGATTGTATACCATAGGAAGCCGATGGTAAAGTTCATGGTTGGGGGCAAAGTGGAACATTAACTCTCTACAAAGAAATACAAAATCCCTGAGACGGGCCAAAGTAGAAACAGATCGACGAGAAGTTGTACTATAAAAAGAAATTAATTCATTACGAAGGCAAAGGAGGAGATGGCCTTTGGAATTATAATCACTGATGATCTGTTGCAGGAAAACCCCAAGAACAGAATAATAACAAATATTTATATAGAGCTAATGAAAATAAGGGTGCCATCTCGTTTCATGGATGAAGACATTATGAAAAAAAATAAAGTCTGATTATCCAGATCTTGGGATATGCAAGAGTGGTGTGGTCACCCACCAGGACAAAAGAGAGAAGAGGGATGGGTGGAGGGGTAACCAAAATGATAACAGGGCTGGCTGATAAGACACAAAAAGAGAGACTGAAAATAGTGGTACTTCCCACATTGGAAAAGTAGAGCTGATATGATAAGGATATAGATAAGAAGGGGATATAAATTACGGAAAGGGAGGAACTACTAGTATGGGATGGAAGAACAAAAGATCACAGGAAAAAATCCACACAGACACCAGTTAAGATGATATGATGTGGGCCAACAAGTTTAATTAATTTTTTAGCAAAATTTGATGGGTGGAAATATAGAAACGGGACCCCATGAGCACAGCTCCAATCCCGAATACTGCAAATAGGTAAATGCACATCAGACTATTGATTTCAACTGAAGACAAGAAAGGAATCTCGCCTCAATTCCCAATGTTAGATGCCCACAAGGACAACCTACTCTCCTAAGGGCGATCTACGTGTGCTAATAAAGGACATCATCCACCTACTTCCAAAGGGCGGGGAAACATATTCATGGAGAATCGCAGACCTTCAAATGATTTTTTAATTAAGAGCACCGTCCCTATAGTAAGGTGCGGACGAAGAGTGATCCAACATTCAGATCTGGTGGGGATCTTGTGTCGACTTCAGGCTCATGACCACAGGAGACGACTGTGGGGC
Source organism: Oratosquilla oratoria (assembly GCF_046742065.1). Taxonomy (NCBI): domain Eukaryota; kingdom Metazoa; phylum Arthropoda; class Malacostraca; order Stomatopoda; family Squillidae; genus Oratosquilla; species Oratosquilla oratoria. The sequence continues at coordinate 60,697,376 of NC_134797.1, forward strand.
TCCTTAATAAATAAAAAGGTCAATTGTGTAAAATAGAGCAGGGGAGTAGAAAGTTGAGAACGAGGAAGAGGGGGGGAGAAGGAGGAGGGCGGAGAAGTAGGAGGAACAGGGGAGGAGGAGGAGGAGGAGGAGGAGGAGGAGGAGGAGGAGGAGGAAGAGGAGGAGGAGGAGGAGGGGAGGAGGAGGAGGAAGAGGAGGGGAGGAGGAAGAGGAGGGGGAGGAGAAGGAAGAGGGGGAGGGGAGTAGGAGGGGAAGAAGAGGAAGAGGAGGGGAGGAGGAGGAGAAGGGGAGAAGGAAGAGGAGGGGAGGGGAGGGGGGAAGAGAAGGAAGAGGAAGAGGAGGGGAGGAGGAAGGTGAGGAGGAGGGGGCGGCGGAAGGGGGATGGTCTCTGGTTGTAGGCCTCTTTCGAGTGAAAAAATAAAAAGAGGCGGAGGAGGAGGAGGAGGAGGAGGAGGAGGAGGAGGAGGAGGAGGGGAGGAGAGGGCAGGGCAAAGTTGATTGATCCAAGGCTCGGCTCAGAGGTGAGATGGTGATAGGTTCTGAAGATGGGGGGAGGGGGATGCTCTCCCCCGACGTGAGTGAGAAGAGAAAGTGCTTTTCCTTGCACTGCACCTGGAGGCCACCGAGAGATACAAACGAACAATAAATAGCCTCACCCTCGGCCTCCGTCTCTCCCTCACTCCACTTCTCCAACACAGAGTCTCTAGCCATAAGAACATAGAATAAAAGAGACTACAAGAGACCATGAGGCCTACACTAGGCAGTTCCATGCTCATTACCACTTGTCATCCCCACCCATAAAGTTGTCTAATCGTTTCTTAAAACAACCTATAGTTTTAACGCTCACTATATGTTTACTAAGTCTGTTCCATTCGTTGACCACCCTGTTAGCAAACCAATTCTTGCCTATTTCCTTCTCAAATCTAAATTTGTCCAATATAAAGCCATTACTGCGAGTCCTGGCCTGTTGTCTTAATATGATGACCTTGTTTGCGTCACCCTTTGATCCACTTAAACACCTGTTAGATCACCCTACACTCTGCGTCTTTCTAGAGAGTGTAAGATAAGGTCACTGTTCCTCCCTCTGCCAACCTGATGGCCAAACCCACTATCACCACACCGTCTCTCTCTCTCTCTTTCATCGCCCTCCCTTCAGCATCATCAACACAAAAAATACTAAAGTTGTACTACTGCCTCCACATACCTCAACCCCCCTCCTCCTCCTCCTCCTCCTTGTAGCTCCGGGCTATGTTACCAACCTCTCCCTCTCTCTCTCTCTCTCCGCCTGACAGCCACTGCTACTACAATAACGTCCAGCGCCACAACCTCACATATTACTCTTCCCCAACACAGTTACGAAATCCCACCACCACTCTCCCCTTCAATAACACGCCTCCCCGTTGCCTCTCCCTCCCTTCCACCCTTCTTTCCTCCTCCTATCTTCCCTCTCCCCCTCCTTCCCGCACCCTCCGTCCGGGGTGAAGGTCCTCTGCCCGTGAGGCGACTCGCACTCCAGTCCGCCGGAGAGTTGATGTGCGCGCACGACGCCCGCCGCGCCGTGCAAATATCCGACCGGCTCACTCTCATTCTCACAAAAATTCTACTCTCACTCTCACGTTCTCACTGACGGGAGTATTGGATAGTGCAGGCCGATAATAAAAAATAACGAGCAACGTTCTTCTGGGTCAATCCATTAAGAAAATAAATAAATAAATACAGCAAAGGTCACACCAGCGACGGCAACATCTTGGTTGTGCCTGGTCCTATCGTATGTAATTTATGTAGTGCTGTTCGCCCGGCTCGGAAAGACCCCTTCAACGCCGAATATCCTAATAAATTCTACTAGTTATCGGAATGTGGCCGGGGCACTTGTCAACAACCTCAGTAACCGCCGCCATTGCCCTGAGGGGTCCGTGGACCTCAATTTGAGAACCAAGTTCCTCCTAAATAGCCTGAGTATTGTGTATCCTTTGTCCTGGCAACGCAACACGACTTCCACTACCCGGGTATTAAGGTGAAGGGCTTGTGACTGTTAAGGGCCTCAGTCCGTAAACAAGTTCTGACACCATAATGAAGGACAGTGATTGTCAACCTCTTTTTTCTTTTCATCCCATGGCAAAAGTGAACAATGAAGGCAATGAAATCCTCGAGGCACAGCATCAATATCTAAGAGTAGATGTGCTCTTTTTGATGAATATGAATAACAGGACAGTGCTCATAGAGGAAAAAACGTTCATCGTGGCTTTAAAGGGAATTCGAAAGTTTCGCAAATTAGTTTGAGGGAAGATAAATTCTAATCTCCCGCGGCACACTTATGGCACGCTGTTTGAAAAATCACTCTTGGATACTGACTTTGTGAACTGCAAGTAGGACTGCAACCAAGAACTGTTACATTCCACCAAAGTATAACTAAGCATATGTAAAATCGACTACAAATGACAACTCGGCCAAACCTCCTGATGAAAATGTCCAGCTGCTAGTTTTTTGTTTGTTTTATTTCGGCCATTTGGATGTTTGTTTACTTTTGTGTTCTATTTCTCTGTATCGGCCTTCGTTGTGGATCAAATGGTCTCGCGTGATCCTCATAATTTGCCAACGCAACCCATCTCTCTGGACTTCCAATTCAACATAAAAAAAACGAGGAAAAGACATCAGTCAACCTTGAGAACCAGTTCTGTCCCGTCCAGACTCGCAAACTTTTCCGGTTTCCAAATCCCCAAACCACATCTGCCGTACCGGGAGTCGTCTGCTTATCTAGCCACTTAGGATCCTATTTGCCGCCACCGGTTACTTTCATTATTATAATTGTTATCATCATCATTATCATTTCCTGACAACATTTCTTTTTGGGGGAGGGGAGAGCATAGTCGATCAACTATAAAATAAAAAAGAAATCCTGTACATATATTTTGGTTTTAATCGTTAATTTAGGGGGGTCGTTGAGAGGAAAAAATAAATGGGGACCACGACGATGTTCAACGTCTCACTTGTACACCACCACTGCTACAACGACCACCTCCACCTTGGCTAACACCATTCCCACCACCGCCACTACCTAAAAGTATCGCTGTCAGTCCCACCACTCCAACTTCCACCACCAGTGCCCCACTACCAACACCACTATCACTTCCGCCATCACCACCACTCCAATTACTACCCCTACCATCACTAATACAACCACTACCATCACTTAAACGAACACTTCTATTACCGGCGGGCCCGCATGCTTGCCGTAAGCCTATTCGGACGGGGCGAGTCACCACCACCGCTGCCGATTCTGTTAGCAGGCCGGGCCAGCCACTTGAGATTTTTCAGGCTCTTTGAGAGGTATGAACTATTCCGTAGCGACTAGTAAACAAATTGAAGCAAGGACCGACAAAGACCAGCCTACAATCCACTAGTGACCTCTCACAGAGTCGTATTTTGATTCCTTGCAATAAGGAAAAAAAAAAAAAAATTCTACAGGAAGTGCAAAACAAAACTTTAAAATGTTGCACTAAAATAACCCTGAAAGACTAGCCTAACCCCAGCAATATTTAATTATGTTAAGGTTTCGCTCCTCTTAAGTAGGGGCCCACACACGCGATGCTAGAGCGTCCGAAGCAGTGAGAACCAGTTTCTCACAGAATAACATGTGCCCAATTTGTGATGCAGTCGCCCCATTGAAAATTTAAAAACTAAAATGTTATCTTATCCTGTCAATATTCTCATATTTCGGATAAGATTCTTTCCGTCCGAGCCGTGATCGTGACCGGATTCCCTGGGGCAGCGGGTTCCCTACAAGAAAAATTACAAGACCATGTGATCAATGGCGTCGGAATGCATCACATAAAATACTTTGGGGAACTGGAGGAGAAAAGGTACATAGGTGGACAGGTGGGGTATGGATGACAAGTAGGGAGGTAGGTAGGTAGATAGGTGGGTTGGTATGTTGGTAATGTTTAGATAGGCAGGTTAGCCGGCAGGCAGGCAAGCACAATGACAGGCAGGTAGATAAGTAGGTAGGCATGTAAGCAATTTGACAGGCAAAAGATTGGTAGGCAGGTAGATGGGTATAACCATAGAAAAGTAGATGTGTGTGTGGTTTTGGATCACGTGTTGGACTCGTGATCGACAGTTATTAACCTCCCGGATGAGAGCTCAGAGCTCGTATGACCGATATATGGGTAATACTGTGACCTTACACGCACACACACACACACAACTCCCCGCCCACGAGACTTGGTCAAGCCTGTTCCGTGCAGCGCAGCGATACTGAAATTATTTCAGCCCTGGGCGGGATTCGAACCCGGACCACCGTAGTGGCAGGCGAGAACTCTAACCACAGCGCCACGAAGTGTGTGTGTGTGTGTGTGTGTGTGTGTGTGTGTGTGTGTGTGTGTGTGTGTGTGTGTGTGTGTGTGTGTGTGTGTGTGTGCGCGCGCGCGCCCGTGCCCATTTGTATTTACCTATACAAGGAGGAATGTTCGCGGGATCCTGTCTCTCCACTTACTACGTGCGCATGCGTGCGCGCGGGCGAGCGAGCGAGAGCAAGCCGACTTCCCTGACTGCAACGGAAATGCTTCCTGTCTCTCGCCACCCCCACCCACCCACCCGCCACCACCACCGCCGAACCGTTATGGATGCGAGTGCTGCACTTCGCCTCTTCTCCCATCCACCACCGGTTCCTCCTCACGGTCGTGACGATGTCTGGGAACTTCACACGATCCCCTCACTTGCAGTCTCTCTCTCAGTCTCTCTCTCTCTCTCTCTCTCTCTCTCTCACCACGACACATACTCGTACACGTGGATTCAAAACTAGGTATGCTACAGAAACAGAATGTGCCCTACAAGCGTAGTTCCTTCCTAACATAATACTACAATCTAGGTTTTGGGTCCGTCTTGGAGGCCAGGCACCTTGAGGGCCGCCCCTCCTGGTGGGAGTGAAAATGTTGCATCGCCCTCCAACTCGGAGTCGAGGGCGTCTTGAGTGAAGGGCGGAGTCCTCCACCTATTCCCCGTTTCCTCCTCGGTCGGCTGAGCGGCCTATTGCCAGGAGTTGCGCAGGTGCGAACAACACCCAAGACGATCTAATCCAACCAGAATAATCCTCCCCTCAATAATCACCAGTAACACTATTCATTCTAGATAACCATGAATCAGAGACTCGTCCAGCAGTGAAACTGAATGGCCAAACCCTGACATTGGAAAATTACCCAAAAGCTTCTGTGCCTCTCTTTTGATACTTGCATGATTTTCAGTCCACATGACCTAACAGTGAAAGGCATCAGTGAAATAAACCACAACAAAACCACTCGCAAGCAGTCTTTCGACACCTGAAGGAAACTCTAATCACGGTTACTGAGCACCAGGCTCGACTATGCCCCCACAGTTTGATTGTCAGCAATCAAGAAAACAAATGAAAACACTCTACAAAATATACAAAATTAAGCATTGAGAATAACATAATGCACGAAAAATCAACCCCCAAATAAAACATCTGCCTACTAAAGCTAAAACCCATGGAACATCACACAACTACAGCCAAGTACAGAGTTCTTATCAAGAACCCTGAGCACTACTCGCCCATCTCAATACATCACACAAGCACAAAAAAAATCTATTCAAACATCTACACCCTTCCATCTACACCGCACAATACATTCATACAGATCACAAGACAAACACTCCACAGAAAACTCTCTTTCAAGATAAGCAAGAACTACACCCCAGGTCTCCGTTCAGGTCACCACCCAGCACCAAAACAAAACCAGCACGGAACAGGCTTGGCCACAGAAACACGTTACCCTAGATCAGTGGTTCTCAAACTTTTTCGTGAGCGACCCTATTTGGGACATTTCAATCCTTCGCGAGAAACAAAATGGACAGTGATATATACCCTTTACTTTGAAAAAAAATGCGTACAGCTTTAATTTAGCAAAACTATATTAACAGAATCCATGACTGCATTTCCTTCAGAAAACTAAATTAATTAGTCAAGTATTTGAAATACTCTGAAAACGTGAGAATTTTCCGTGTCCCTGCCACCCATCATAATAGATCTCGCGACCCAACTTTGGGTCGCGACCCATAGTTTGAAAACCACTGCCCTAGATGAAACTATCACACTTATAACAACAGAACAACTCGTATTGCACTGCCTCACCCTCGCCTTGCAACACAACATTTCTTCTTTGGGCGACTAATGGATCAGTCCGGCGACTGTTGCCGGTTACTGGGAGGCATGGGCCTCCTCAAAGAGACCTGGGGTAACGGATTCATTGATACAAGTGCGTTAATGCACACCCAAAGGAAGAATATAGTACCAAGACTGGCTAATACTTAAATCGGAAACAGAAAAATTAATATTAAAGAAAAGTAGCATTAACATGCAAATGCCTACACACACACACACACACACACACACACACACTCTCTCTCTCTCTCTCTCTCTCTCTCGTAGGCGGGGAGTTGGGGGGGGTGTGCGTGTAAGATTACAGCATTACCCATAGATCGGTCATACGAGCTCTGAACTCTCTTCCGGGAGGGAAATAGCTGTCGATCACGAGTCCAACAACGTGATCCAATAGACCAAGGTGACACACACACACACACACACACACACACACACATCCCGCCCAAGGCTGAAATAATTTCAGTATCGCTGCGCTGCGGGTTGTTACTCCAACTCTCGTAGGCGGGGAGTTGGGTGTGTGTGCGTGTAAGGTCACAGCATTATCCATATATCGGTCATACGAGCTCTGAGCTCTCATCCGGGAGGTTAATAACTGTCAATCACAAGTCCGACACGTAATCCCAAGACCATGGTAAATCACATACATCAAGAATGCACGTGGTTCACAGGCAGGGCGAAGCAACCCCATCAAGTCTCAGATCTCTCCTACAGAAAACCGCGGACCCTAAGGAACCGCCAACGGCCATCAGTGTGTCTCGTAGGTCACGATGAGAAGATACTAAGAGAAGTGGTGTCTGAATGTAGCGAGTGATGGGCAATGTCAACTCATCCGCTCGGCCTCTACCGAGTGGCAACTGAATCCGAGTCATGTGGTGCATGTTACCAGTCCGACGCTTAGGCTGTGTTTACTCGTACATCAAGCGAATCAAATCGATTCATGAAGAATCAACACGATTCATGATTCGTCTTGATTCGCCACAATAGTTTCAACGCAACCGTTTATCAAGGCGAATCAATTCAAACCATGCTGATTCGCCTGACGTAAACGGTTACACTGAAACTCGTGTGGCGAGTCAAGACGGTTCATGGATCGTCTTGATTCTTCATGAATCGAATCGATTCAATTTGATTGCTGTAAACGCAGCCTTAATGCTGGATGGCGACCTAAACGTCACCCGGGTCTGTGTTATTCTGGTGCGTCTTGGGAGGATCTTATCTTCTGGGAAGTACATCTCTAAGCACACGGAGCGCCCCCCCCCCCCTGTTGACCCAGTGTCCGTACACCAAACTGGCACCATTCCCCCTCCCCCAAGGCCCACCAATGGCAAGCCTCCCTTAAGTGTTTTCGACTTGAACATCATAAGAACATAAGAACATAAGAATAAAGGAGACTGCAAGAGACCATAAGGCCTACACTAGGCAGTTCTTTACCCTATCCATCACCACCTGTCATCCCCATCCATAAAGTTGTCTAATCGTTTCTTAAAACAACTAATAGTTTCAGCGCTTACTACATGGTTACAAAGTCTGTTCCATTCGTCGACCACCCTATTAGTAAACCAATTCTTGCCTATTTCCTTCTTAAATCTGAATTTGTCCAGTTTATAACCATTGCTGCGAGTCCTGCCCTCTTGTTTTAATAGGGCGGGATTGCCCTACAGCTGCGATTTCCGATCTTGATTGTCGATTCTCGCTACTGCCGCCTGGCAATTTTATTCAGCCAAGGGAGGGAAGTCGCAGTGATGGGGCAGGGGGAGGTAAAAAAGTAGGTAAGATGGGGGGGTAGTGGACCTAAAGGGAAGAGAAAGTAAAAAGAAAGTGGAAGGGTGGGGGGAGGGGAGGAGTAGGTGGAGGGAAAGGCAATACCCACGTGGACGAGGGAAAGAGGGGAAAGTGGATACGGGATGGTATACAACCAAAGACGGTGGATACAGACAGAAAGGGGGACACCGAGAAGGACGATGTGGGTGGCGGAGAAAGGGAAGAATGGAAGGGATGGGGGTTAGAGGGTGCAAGGGGAGCGAGAAAGGGAACGAGAAAATGATAGTAAAACACACAAACACAAAATGTGTGTGAGAGACAATAAAGAGAAAGGGAGACAGAATAAAGAGAAACGGAGAAAGAGAATAAAGAGAAAGGGAGACTAAATAAAGAGGAACGGAGAAAGAGATAAAAGGGAAAGGGAAGAGATAATGAAGAGAAAGGGAGAGAAAATAAAGAGAAAGGGAGAAAGAAAATAAAAAGAAAAGGGGGAGAGGGGGAGAGAGAGAGTAAAGATAAAGGGGGAGAGGGTAAGAGAATAAAGAGAGGGAGAATAAAGAGAAATAGAGAAAGAATAAAGAGAATGGGTGAGGGAAAGAGAATCAAGAGAAAGGGAGAGAGAGAAAGCGGCGAGGAAGATAGGGAGAGAGACAGGGGGGGGGGGGGATGGTTGGGTCTTTGGGGGCGTCCAGTCCCTTCGGTCACCAGCACGGTCTGGCACCGATTATGAATCGTCATACTTAATAAAACTCCCCCTGCTGGAGATCCTCCTCACAGGTATTGCGACTGTGTGTGCGTGCGTGTGTGTGTGTGTGTGTGTGTGTGTGTGTGTGTGTGTGTGTGTGTGTGTGTGTGTGTGTGTGTGTGTGTGTGTGTGTGTGTGTGTGTGTGTGTGTGTGTGTGTGTGTGTGTGTGTGTGTGTGTGTATTGCCTAGATGTATTTTACGGGAAGGGGAGCTACGCGCGCGCGCGTGTGTGTGTATTTGTGTGTGTGTGTGTGTGTGTGTATTGCCTAGCTATATCTTACGAGAAGGGGAGCTACGCGCGCGCGCGTGTGTGTGTGTGTGTGTGTGTGTGTGTGTGTGTGTGTGTGTGTGTGTGTGTGTGTGTGTGTGTGTGTGTGTGTGTGTGTGTGTGTGTGAACGCGCGCATGCGGGTGTCTTGTACTCCATTCCTACCCATCCCATATCTTACCTACCTACCTAACATAAGTTCTTGGTTGACTGAAGCCGCGTGACCCCATCACAAAGGCAGGCACCCAACCACCATCATCGTTTTCACTTCGCAAGAAGCTAGTTTCTACCTCGCCACGAACCCCAAGACCTCGACTAAATCCCCCGCAGTTTTCTCTAGTCACCGGGCTTTCTACGACACGGGTAAAGGAATGACAATGAGCCCAATCCGTCTTAGATTGGAATAGGCAACGATGGGATAGTCAAAAGTGAAATAAATAAATAAGACCGTGACAACATATTGAAGAGAAGCGACCCAAATTGATTACCACGAATGTAGCTCCTTTTCTGTACTCTACAATTAGACAAATACAGAATTATTTTAGAAAGAATCTACCAACAGACAATATCTTTGAAGAATATCAAAAAACGCATCTCTCCGTATCAACGAGATGAGTTGCCGAATAAACAGATTGAAGACATCAGGCAACATAATCGTATCTACAGACAAGCTTGCCCGAGGGAAGCACAGATGTGATACGGCAATACCATTATCAAGAATTTTTATCACATAAAATTCTCTATCATTCGCATTTTACGCGCAGAAGGAGCCCATGCATCGACCACTATCCTGACATAACACATTTACAAATGGTCTCTATACACACACGCACACATTTCATTCATTTATGTAACATACTGTACCACCAGCGAGTATGAAAGAACAACGAGGTGTATACACAAACACATATACAAAGATAGAGATAGACAGGGAGAGGGAGAGAGGGAGGGAGAGAGGGAGGGAGAGAGAGGGAGAGAGAGAGAGAGAGAGAGAGAGAGAGAGAGAGAGAGAGAGAGAGAGAGAGAGAGAGAGAGAGAGAGAGAGAGAGAGAGAGAGAGAGAGAGAGAGAGAGAGAGAGAGAGAGAGAGAGAGAGAGAGAGAGAGAGAGAGAGAGAGAGAAACGCCAGACCACGAACAGGCACTCGAGCAGCACCACAGAAGTCTGGTGTATTGTATTTGTGCGTCTGGCTCGACCCGAAGTCCTCGTGGGACCTTGAGCACACGTGACCGAGTTTTCACGCCCGGGGTCAGGTCACGTGACACTGACTGACTGGCTGGAGTAGTTTGCTTGTGCCGGACACAGTCTCCTCGGTTCGGGAAACAAACTCCCAATTTAAGTCCTGAGATCAATAAAATTACCTGATCCTTCATTTATACATAGGAAGAGGGAGGGAGGGAGAGAGAGAAAGGCTACCTCACACCAATTCATTCTAGACAACAGAGAGAAGCCGTAAGATCAACTGATTTACATACCAACTCAATGGCTTCTTCATCCCTGTGCGCCCCTTTTAACATTTCTCTTTCTAGATCACGCCAGGCGACTCCATTCAGGAGAGGGTGGAAACGTCTTAGACAACAAAGCAGTCTTGGTGTGTTCCCATGGCAACGGTCACTGACCTTCAAATGTCAGCAGCAGTATCAGGTACAGTGGTCCTCCTGTGTATGTGTTCAAATGCACCTTAGGTGTGATGATGATGATGATGATATGGTTTAACATCACAAACTCCTCTTCTATCGGTAGGCTAGGACGGTGCCCCTTACAGAGAACTTTGTAGCGTGAGATATAATGAACCATGCCATTGGGTCAACTTCGCCGGAGGCAGGGTTCGAACCACCATCCCGCAAGTAACGACACCCTAACCCACTTACTATAGAAAAGATGCCGGCGAATGACTTGACTCGCTTAAGGTGTAAAGGATGAGAATAACAAACTCTTGCAAGTATTTCCAGTAATTAGCCAGTTGCAATGTCTAATTTCATGGGATTCATTTTGCATTTGTGGAGGTGCCGTGCCTCGCAGCATGGCCCTCAATCCCTGCAGGATGGAACGAGTCAGGGATGCCTAAAGACAGGAGAAATGTTACATGGATTTCCAGGTGCACGAAGATGGTGCCTTCTGACTCGGCCACATTTGAAACCAGACTTGATACAATTCCAGAAAAAATAGGTCCATTCTACTGTACTGTATATCGATTTTAAACATATTCATCGGCGTCTTATTTTGATGAACTAATTTTTTATTCGTCTATTTATTTTTTGCTTTAGAAAAAGTTTCTTTTGACAGTGGTTTTGAAAGACTGGCTTCTTCTGAACAAAAACATCTGACAACAACCAAGTTTCTCTTGTGGTTGGCAAGGAGAGCGGGAATAGGCAGCCTCCTTTGTCGAAAAACGAAAATAAAAAAGTCCTACAAAACAGACCATTTACATTAACTATATCGATCCAGTTTGGGCCTCGATGATATTGGATGTTACATAAAATGTATATTTTTCTCACGGTTTGATCACTGAATTCATTATCTATATTCCTGCTTCGTTGTAAATCTGTCTACGAGTCCATTTTTTCGTATTGTAATACACTTATTCAATAAAAGTTTGCAATTTTTTCATTAAATAAATTTTCGTATGATTTCATGGTGACTATATAAACTATACAATAATAACAAGTATCAAGTGAAACAAGATAAATATGCATCCGAATAGGAATAAGAATTGGTTCAACTTTGTTTTTACACAAATTAATTATCTTCCGTGTGTGTGTGTGTGTGTGTGTGTGTGTGTGTGTGTGTGTGTGTGTGTGTGTGTGTGTGTGTGTGTGTGTGTGTGTGTGTGTGTGTGTGTGTGTTCGCCAATGGTTCACTCAAATTACGAGAACAAGAGAGCAACTTTTGAATATTAAACTCATGAAAACAGAGATATTGAAGCGAGCCACAAAACTGATTCCAAATATCAAAAATAAATCATACGAAAATCGACTAAAACATATGAATCTGTTTTCCCTAAAAAAGCGTAGACTCAGAGGTGACTTGATACAGGTCTTTAAGATTCTAAAGGGAATTGACAACATCAAAAGTGACAACATTTTCACATTGAATGAGAATCAGACAAGAAACAATGGTCTCAAACTGTCCGGAAATAGATTCAATTTGGAAGTAGGTAGAAACAACTTTGCCAACCGTGTAGTTAATGAATGGAATAAACTTCCTGCACAGGTAGTGCAATGTAGTTCAGTTCGAAGCTTTAAAAATCATTTAGATAAACACCTAAGCAAGATGCTGTAATGATTATAATTTATTTTATATCATTTGTTTTTGTTTTGTTATCATTTGTCTGTCTGATTCATTTATTATTAGTTATATGTCAATTTATTATCATTTACTATTTACCTGTTTGTTTATTATTTAACTATACCTATGCATTTATTTGTGTATTTTATTTGTTATTTACATTATTATAGTTATTATTTATCATTTTATTATTATTATGATTTTTTTCGCATCCGACCTAGATATGGACCAAAAGGTCTCCTGTCGGCATGCTCCGCCTTTGTAATCCTTTGAAGGGAAGCTTCCATTGGCCTGGAGTTATCATTCCCTACATTTTCGTTCCTACAAATATCCTAAAGATCCAACGATGATAATATGTGAGATGAACGTCTGTTCATCTTCAAAACCCATCAACACCACAATTTCCATTTGTAATGTGCAAATCAAACTTCCTGTCTCTGGACTGGGCTATTTTTTTCTTCCTGTCAACTTCTGCAATTTCTTACTTTTTCCTCAATAATACAAGCGTTATCACGTATGAACAACAAATCTACAATATCACCAAGCCACCGTTATGAGGTAGACAGGCTGTATCGATCACGAGTGGGTGGTCTAATGTTACAGTGTACCATAACATTAGAACTCGATCATAAGAACGGGGCGTGTGGAGTCGAGCAGGCGACATTACGTCACGGTTTAAGTCATCTTGTCCACTTGGCCACGACTCAAGCTCTGCTCTAACTTTCCGAGAAATATAAATTAAAAGTAGAAAATACCAACTAACAACTTAGTCCCAATGACATATTTCATAAAAAGTGAGATTATCTCAAACTCTCCTCCACATTGTATAATCCCGTTTACAGACCTGGCAAATGCGATGCGACCTTATTCAATTGAGGGCGGGTAGTGGGATGCCATTGTAGGAAGTTATATTACCATACCAGTCCCACAACTCCTCTCCCTATACAGCCAGCATATCGCTGGGAAGCACCTTACACGCAACAGAACTTTTCCAACTTCCATCGAGCCCCACGGAAAACCGGTTTGACACCCAACGACGACGATTATTACACAAGTCTCGAAGAGCAAAAAATATGCGAGAGGGTCAGTAACCTATGGATTGCTGTCATTCCTTCCTAAGATTCTGTATGTGTGTGTGTGTGTGTGTGTGTGTGTGTGTGTGTGTGTGTGTGTGAGAGAGAGAGAGAGAGAGAGAGAGAGAGAGAGAGAGAGAGAGAGAGAGAGAGAGAGAGAGAGAGAGAGAGAGAGAGAGAGAGAGAGAGAGAGAGAGAGAGAGATTCACCATGGCCTTGGATCATGTGCTAGACTAGTGATCAACGACAATTACCGAATGAAAGCACTTTAGCTCATATATTGCCCGATCGATGGATAACGCTATGAGAGTGAAAGTGCGACATGAATGTGTGAGAACAAGAGTGGGAGAGTGAGAGTAATGGAGTGCGACAGTCAGTGAGACTGTATTTACCTAAATATATTTACTTAATCATAGTACACAAATATGTGCATATGTGCCGTGTGTATGAGTAAATGCGCCAAGTGTGTATGCGTACCCATGCGCTGTGTGTGTGTGTGTGTGTGTGTGTGTGTGTGTGTGTGTGTGTGTGTGTGTGTGTGTGTGTGTGTGTGTGTGTGTGTGTGTGTGTTTGTGTGTGTGCGCGCGCGCGCATGTTCTGATGTTCCGTATGCGTTATGTTTATATGCGTCGCATGCGTACATATGTGGCCGTGCGTCGCGTGTTTGTGTAAATGTAACTTGTGTGTAATGATGTGCACATGTGACTTGTGCGCGCGTGTGTGATTGACCATGGTCTTGGATCAAGTGTTGGACTCGTGATCGACAGCTATTTCCCTCCCAGAAGAGATCGGAGCTGTGTGTGTGTGTGTGTGTGTGTGTGTGTGTGTGTGTGTGTGTGTGTGTGTGTGTGTGTGTGTGTGTATTCACCTCGGATCTGCTGCAGCCTCTTTTCGAGACAGCCAGACACCACCCTACGGCAGTGAGCTCAGAGCTCATTATTAGCAGATCTCTGGGTAGGTCTGAGACCACTCACACTCCACACACCGGGAATGCAAGGTCACAACTCCTTGACTAACGTCCCGTACCTACTCGCTGCTAGGTGAACAGGGGCTACACGTGAAAGGAGACAAACCCAACTTGTCTCCGCCCGGCCGGGGAATCGAACCCCGGTTTTCCGGCTTGTGAGGCCAGTGCCTTACCAATCCGCCACCGGGCCGTGTGTGTGTGTGTGTGTGTGTGTGTGTGTGTGTGTGTGTGTGTGTGTGTGTGTGTGTGTGTGTGTGTGTGTGTGTGTGTGTGTGTGTGTGTGTGCCTGCCACTGTGACGTATACCTTGGACCTATACTTGTACCTACTTCCCACGCCAGTAACTTCTATGGTATCTTACCAGTCTTTCCTTCTCGTGAGTACACCATCAAGCAAGCCAACTTCCCCCCGTGCATTATAACGGCGACGGTTTGAATCCATTTCCGATGAATTACCTTCTCGTGCATCTTTCATATCATACCGGTACTCCACTGGTCAGTGACACTGGTCTGCAGATTTGTAGATCCTTTTTCCCTCCCGTATCTAAAAATAGTGGCTATCTCAGTCACTCTACGTTGTGTTGGAACCCTCTCTCTTTCCAGCCAGCCCGAGCACTTCATGTCCATCATTTAGTTCGTTTATAGTGTTAAGAACACCTGTGATGACGATTCCACCAAGTGTGTAACACCACCCGGGTTGCCCTGCCGGCGATTTCTCCCCTGCCAAGTCCTGACAAACCAAGTGCTGGAAACTTCGCCTCAGCGCGGGAGAGGAAGGAGAGAGAGAGAGAGAGAGAGAGAGAGAGAGAGAGAGAGAGAGAGAGAGAGAGAGAGAGAGAGAGAGAGAGAGAGAGAGAGAGAGAGAGAGAGAGAGAGAGAGAGAGAGAGAGAGAGAGAGAGAGAGAGAGAGAGAGAGAGAGAGAGAGGATGAAGCTACGGAACTGGGGGTCAACGGCACCCACAGTTGTTGTCTATACACGCACGCTACGCCCCTCGCCCCCACGTAAGCGATCGTGAGCGCTCCAGCGTACACAGGTACATACAGTTCATACACACACACACACACACGTCTTGCTGGTATAGCGGTTATTACTTTGGTGCCCCATCCTCGAGATCCAGGGTTCAAGCCTCGTTCCCGGATTGAAGCGGTTGCACCGATACTACAAGTCGTTACTATCCCCTTTGAACAAGCTCCAGGGTGAAAGGTCACAGCATTACCCATACGAGCTCTGAGCTCTTATCCGGGAGAGTAATTACGGTCCATCAAGAGAGTCCAGCACGTGGTCCAAGACATGGCAAAACGAACGTACGCATGTGCACACCTACATTTCCATAAATTCACTTTCGTAAAAGTGCTGGGGATGCTACAGACAGGTGTGTGTGTGTGTGCCGGCGTCACCAATTCCGTCTACTACCACCTACACAGGTGCCCTCAGGGGCTGCAGAGTCGGCCGGCTCTGCGGACCACCACGTGGGAAGCGGGTATGTAGGCGCGTCCATCACGACGACGACGACGCGCCGGTGAGGTGGAGGGCAAGAGAAAGCGAGCCCAACAGGTGCGGTGGAGCGGGTTCGAACATCTAACCACTTCCTGGGAATCGGTGTCGGGTTAAAGACATGCACATTCGTCACGATTACAAAACGCATAAAATATCCTTCCCAATACTGTTGTAACCACATTCCTTGTTAGGCCTGCATTGACGATTATGTTTAGTGAATGGACAAGGGATGTAAATAGGTCTGGAATGGTCGAGATCCCAATCTACCCGAAGCTGACGGGGCCTAACTTGTTAAAATAAAAAAATAAAAAAATAAATAATGGGTGGGAGGAGGCGGCAAGGCAACCTTTACTTCGCCACCCCCCAAATGTCAACAATTCCAACCTCGTATCCGCCGCTGTTTACATCCTGTCTATGAGCAATTCCATGGAAAAACCTTTCCTCTCACATTCCCTACCCCTTCCCTCCCCTATTCTTGAGTCAGTGACCCCCACTTGGGGATCTTGAGATCCCTCAGTGTCCCCGATAGTTCCACAGGCGAACCATAGACCGGAAACAGGTACCAGTTGCCGGATGCGAAAGGATTCCACTCGCTCATAAGGTGATCACCACGGGGCCAAGTAAGAGGATTGAATGCTTCGCTAATCCTACAACACTATACCAAAATGCTCAACCGGGGGGTGGGGGGTAACAATATTACACGGTTAGGGGTAAATGCATATCTGAATATTGTGCATTAATTCCGCAATACGCTATAATACCCTACATGAAAGGATATTTACTTTCACTGCCAAATTCTTTGTGCTGGATATTAATGTCACATTTCATTTATTATTGATTGTCTGGGCATCTTATGTCGGCTGAGGATTTTTAAATTGGGATAACAAAGATAATGAATGACGAGTAATGAGGTGCTTCGGTGCTGTCAAATTCCGCACCTTTGCCTCCTGTGCTCGGACATGTAAAGCCCAACAACCAACGGAAAAGTCTTACTCGTATTAATATTACTAACATTATTTCTAGTGATGTCGTTATGGTTACAATCATTGTTGTTATTATCCTTACTTTCGTTATGTCTCACCAGCATCATTATCATCATATCAGGCCGTTTCAAAGCAGCCAAGATATTAAATACTGCCATTCTAAATATATAACGTTATCATCCTGACAAAAATCAACAATACCCAAACTACAAAAAAAACGCCCCCAAAAATTACTATCATAATCTCAAAATAACACAGAAAACATGTCAGCATTTTACAATTTGAATTCCCAGCTGCCGTCGTCCTAGCCGCTTTATTTCTTCCATACCTGAGCCCTGTGTACTTGGACATGTGCGAGTGACAAGAGCTCCACAGCTGTAGCCTACCCTAGTCACATCAAATCTATTTCCTGTTAGTACAGTGGCGGATCACCGTGGCTGTGAAGAGGTCTTCTAGACATCTCCATATAAGTACACACTTCACTCGACGGTACACACACACTTTTAACTAGCACTTGCACCGTTTGGTAAATTATCGGCACATTGGCAAGAGATCTAGCGAGCTACAAATTAAAAAAAAACTGATTTCCTATTCAGCTATAAAATAAATAAATAAGTAAATAAATAAAAAATTAAGTGATTCAACTTTTCCTGCCTCCCGTAGCTTCTTCAATGTCAGTTCTCCCCGCAATATTCATCTTCATTGTTAACTTACAGAATCTGTACGAGTATAATCTGAAGAAAAATCACAATTTCAACAGTTTGAGACTGAAAATCTGTGCTCTTGAATCCCCACATTCCTAAAGCTCTAAGCCCCCCAGGAAAAAATCCCCCTAGTTAAAAAAAATAATAATAACAATAATACAGGCTGAACCTCTGGCATTTTCTGAATCATATTGTCATCCGTGACGTCACGTCTAAGTACAGACACAAATTACCCCTTACTCAAAACCCCTTCCAATGAAAACGCCCTTCAGACCACTTATAGCTTCTGAACTAAAAATATCACAAACGTTTCCGTTGGGAATTCACTCGTCACCGAATTTTCATTCAATAATCCAACAAGAGAATATTTAGCTCTCATTCATTTTACTGAATTTGTCCAAGATCCTTTTCCATACCGACCCACATTTACCCATTTATTTTGGAGAAAAACAAAAATCCTCCCCTCAGCAACAAATATCATAACAAACCAAATGCACCATTTACAAAGATGCATGTGACATTGCACAAACAACAAGAGAACGCTCTAGGCTCACCCATCCCCACAACTCTGCGTTCAAGCGTGGCCAAGTGCGAGCGTACCGGTATCCTATTGTGACGTCATGTCGTCACTCCATGGGCGACTCGTACTGGTCATGCCCGCGAGCGGGAAGCCAAAATGCACGCAGGTCTACATAGAGTAACTGCAACCAATAATAATATCTATTATTTTAACGAGACTGGTGCTAAAGTAACACAACAGAAAAAAATGTATAAGATTTATTTTTTAGTTTCTTCGGCATTTGCGAGCTATGCCTAACCTCATCTAACCAAATTCGAGTCTGCCAACCACAATGCAATTGGGTTGTGTACATTCGTAAATGTTACCCCTTTTGTTACCGCCCTTTCTTGGTACATTTAATCATTTCATACATAATGACGACTTTAAACTATTTTGTACATACTGCCTGTCGAATTCATTCAGCTGATGAATCCCCCTCCCCCGCCCTCGTGCAGCGAAAAGTCGACATCATCCATTTCCTCTGAGCCCCGCCCCCCGTGCAGAACGAGAATTCTTGTGGGGGAAATCCCGGGAACACAACAGCAATACGAAAGTTTCGACCACAATAATGTTTAATGTCACCAGCTTGCTAGCAACACCGATATCTCCCAGTGCCCTTGAAACGCGAGCAGAACCCCCCCCCCCCGGCTCCCTCTCCACCCGAGCCAGACTGTAGCACTGCCAGATACGATGGAGTGCTCGCGTTAAAACGAGCAACGACTCAGCACATTCCCAGACGTCGAGACACCGACGACGACAACAGGTTGAAAAGGAGTACGGGTTGGCGGACGCCAGGAGATTCTAATTCGCCGTTGATGTCGTCCCGAGGAACAGCGCGACATAGCCTCGGCGTTCGCGGATGAGAAAGCACATTAGCTATTAGATGACCTATTCTATTCTGCCTAAAGCCAGCCGATGGCTGATCGCGACCCCCTTTGCTCAAAATGATCATGTTGATGAAGTCGACCCTCACGGGACAAAGTGTAAGTTGCAAATAATAGTGAAAGCGCTTCTCGAGAACAGGTCAACTCTTACCCCGGTTGGGCCTTCCCGGACAAGGACAGCCGTCACCTGATGTGACAGAGCTAGCAGCTCCTTGGCGACGGGGACGTCCTCCAAGCCGAATAAAACCACCAGTCAGTTTGCCCAAGGTGCCCTCTCCACCGGGAAGAACCAAATGCAAGACGACTTGCCCAACTCGGGGGTCCTTACCCACCCACCCGCACCCTCGCCTCGCCGCCCTTGCAACACTTCCCCGCGCCAGCCCCTATCGGCTGTTCGTTCTTGTAGAGGCGCTACATGCGGACACCCACCTCACTCGAACATGCGTCAACAGTCTCAAGGGGACTGTTGAATATGCACAAAATGTGCATACCGTATCTAACCCGTTGGCTTTTAAAAGAGCGAGCCACACTTTTACATTTCCATTCATCCCATCCCTCTCGCTTCAAACTGGAGTGTTTTGAATGTCCTTGCCGCGGGTGCAGAGCCTGTCATCCTGCACACCAGAAAGTGAGCATTAACTTTACACTCGCTACACCCGTCCTTTTCCAATTATCTGCAGGTGACTCTCTACTACCATACGCTGAAAGAAGCAGATGTTGGGTGTCCCCAGTGACCAATGTGTGTGTGTGTGTGTGTGTGTGTGTGTGTGTGTGTGTGTGTGTGTGTGTGTGTGTGTGTGTTTGTGTGTGTGTGTGTGTGTGTGTGTGTGTGTGTGTGTGTGTGTGTGTGTGTGTGTGTGTTCCGTCTAAGTGTAAGCAGGTCATTCACCTCGTTGTGTATTCAAAGGGCGGCCAAACAATACTATGAATGGGCAGAAGTGCAAGTTGTGCCGGGCGACTGCCAGCAGCGCAGAGGGACGACCCCCACCCCCACCCCACCCCCTTTCACTTCCGTGGTGTGTAGTAACCTTGGCCCTCGCACTCGGAGGGCATCGCTCGAGAGCCATTCTACAGTGTGTGTGTGTGTGTGTGTGTGTGTGTGTGTGTGTGTGTGTGTGTGTGTGTGTGTGTGTGTGTGTGTGTGTGTGTGTGTGTGTGTGTGTGTGTGTGTGTGTGTGTGCGCGCGTGTGCGTGCGTGTGTGCGTGTGTGCGTGTGTGTGTGTGTGTGTGTGTGTTTGTGCGTGTGTGTGTTTGTGTGTGTGTGTCTGGGCCTGCATGCCTGTTTATTTGTACGTCTGAGCTTGTCTGTGTAAGCGCCGGGAGCAGCAAGGACTGATAAGGTACGATGATACGTAACAGGCTTGGGAGAGAGGGGGAACTGAAATAACTAGCGCTTGTGCACGTGTATCTGTATGTACTTGTGTGGATGGCGCGCCGTACAAGGAGCAACATTTGGTATCATTAACCTCACCTGTATTTCTGTATCTTCTCATACACACTAATAGCCGAGTTCCCCCCACCCCCCAAGTAGCTAAGTTTCACGACTTGCAGGGGTAACATGATGTGGGTATTTTTGTTCCTGTAAGATACATTAAACTGCGGCATCAGCATATTGCAGTTCCTGGGGACATCTTGGGAGTTGGGGGAGCGACGTACAAATTGGTGTCGTAGACTTACGAGGTGAAGGAGTCTTCACGATCTCGTTAACCTTACGAGTATCGCAAATGTTCGACGTTAATAATATCAATCTGATATGGTTTCATTCCTCGACCGGGATCCTGGCTGATTATTCGATAAAAGTTAATTTGCTCTCGTGCAGGTGTCTCGCCCACTTGTTCCTGATTATAACTTACACGACTAAAGCATACACTTGTGGGCGGAGAGACGGACTGGACTGGGTAGTTTAGGCTGCCTGGCGTGGCTGCCCCTTTCCTCACTAAGGCTGCGTTTCCACCGAGCGAGTCCAGGCCGATTCTCGCCAAATGTTGTTAATTTGAATGGCTAGAAGGAGACTTTGCTTGCAGCATTCTAGACTTCCCTAAGAACACTTCAACAATGTCTGACATTCTCCTTCCATTTTGCCATTCAGTTTCTCAGTATATGACGCGAAGGCAATTTGACTTCTGAAAATTGAAAAAACGAAAGATTGCAACCGACGTCGTTTCTGCTTAAACGAACTCACGACGGCTGAGGAGAATCAGCCGAGACTCGCTCGGTGGAAACGCAGCCTAACAAACCGCGAGTTGCCCTCTTCAAATGGACTCTTACCCAACCCTTTCTCGCTAACGTGGCGTACTCTGCATATTTTATACTGGCTAACGCCGGCGGATTGCCCATTTCATCCGAACACTCGCGTAAGACCAACAATACATTCATTAAGCTCCTCGTAATGAGCTACATCATCTGTCAGTCCTCAAATGCCCCCTCCAATTTGACTTGGTTCGCCCTAACGAATAATTCTTCTGTCATGCGTTGGGGTGAATCACAAAATTTAATAAAGACGATATCACAGACATTCCCTTGCACTATTATAGAACTAAGAGAGCAAGGATGACCACTAGAAGAAAATGAATGACCACTTTTAACGCCTCCTTTCCGCTACCCCTCCGGATTATCACACTGGGACATTTTCCCTCTGCCTTCTGGAGCAGATTTAGCAGCCGGCGGCAGCTTTCGGAAAGGAATCTGATCTGCTGGAGGAAAGTATTTTTTTTTTTTTTTTTTTTTTTTTTTTTTTTTTTTAACTTTTTTTTTTTTTTTTTTTACAAAATAGTGTGCCATAGTGACGAAAAATTTCTGGACATGGGTGACATGGGTGACTTACCTTTTTTGGCGCGATATTGTACCCAAGGATTGAGCGTGGGCCATCGACGACAAAATATAAATAGTAACGATACAGTCGCGGTGTTCCCGTGGACTAGGTATGATACATGACTATATTTCATTCGACGCTTGATGACGCGTATTATTCTCTGAAAGAGCCGACCTTGCACGGAACGGGCATACACGAAGGGACACAATCTCGAGAAGCTATCAAGCAGGTCGTGGGAATTGGGAACGAAAGACACCGACGCCAAGGGCATGTTCCTTGCCTTGCCTTCCCTCGACTCCCTGGAAATCTACAAACTCTAAGGCGGCCACGACTCTCCAACGTTAACTCCTGCGACTCCCCTTAACGTCGGAAGAATCGGGGCTTTCTTCCCTGCTAACTTAACCGCTCTAGTAACTCGTCGTATTTTCTGTTCTATGGGGTAATTCCTCAGAGGTGGTAAAGGAGAAATCCATGGAGGGGGTGGGGCGAAGAGAGAAGGGGAGATAGAAACGGAGAGGGAGAGACGGGGGAGAGGAGATGAAGGGGGAGAGAGAGAGAGAGAGAGAGAGAGAGAGAGAGAGAGAGAGAGAGAGAGAGAGAGAGAGAGAGAGAGAGAGAGAGAGAGAGAGAGAGCATGTGTTGGGACGGGTGAGGGGTGGGAGACGGGTGAAAGGAGAAGGCGGGATGATAAGACAGAAAGGAAAAGGTGTGTAAGAGGGAACGGGGGTGAGGGGTGTGGTGCTCTTTCAGACCACTTGTGTGGTACGGCTCCAAAATCTTTTTGCAAAATAATTAATTCCACATCAAAACAAAGACGTCGTATATTGTAAATTTGTAAAACATTCCATGCATATTTTTTTATATTTTCTTTATTCAACTTCGTTTTGGGAGTATGAGTAAATTGAAGAACGTAACTGTAATTAGAGTTTAAAGTAATCTCATTCTCATATTACTGAAGTCCTGCAGTTTTCGGTTCATGAGACGTTTTTAGTTTGCGTTTCCGACAACACAACACTTTCATTAATATGTGAAGAAAAAAGGCTCTTCTGGGTTAGGAAAAGATAGACGACAACATGAGTTCCATCCAGCGCGCTAGCCCGCACGAGCCTACAAGTGCGAGTCTACTTTGGGCAAATTGAAAACACAGCCGCGTCTCCCAGCTGTGCTGGTGTAATTACTTCCCACGAGCCCGATACTAAAATTGGAAACACGTGTTTCTTCCCATCATTCCACTCTGGAACATGTGTTTGGCGCCAGACGAGGTGTTCCGGCGCCTGGAGTGCGTGTTCCGAATAGACATGAGGCTGATTCATCTACAGGTTGACTTCACGATTCGCCGTGAGTCTTGATTCTCGCCTTGAACTATTTCTCGAGAGCAATTACCTCGGCTGAGAGATCAAGGCTGACCTCGTCCTTGTGCGAGTCACTTTCTATGTTTCGCCAGCATTTGTCACCAAAATTATCTTTTGGTTGAATTAAGTCAGTCGACATTCATGTAATCTTCATTTTATGGTGCCTCCATGCATCTGGTCTTTCAGCACTGTGACCCACTAAACTAAGAGCAGTACCCAACTGAGCGTCGAGGTTACTTGGACGTGAGAGGGGCCTACGTTCATCCTGTTCAAGTTCACCTAACGGGTGGGGGGGGGGGATCATAAACGAATACGACTATGTCAAGTCAGCAGGCCAGAGTAGTTTCTAACGACAAAAATCGGGTCCAGAGTAACGCCAACCCAATAATATATATATATATATATATATATATATATATATATATATATATATATATATATATATATATATATATATATATATATATATATATATATATATCACACAACTAGGTTGTCATGACTAACGATTTGTCGACCAAAAGACCAATAAATTCATTTTATTCAGCTTAGAAGAACTCTTCCCATAACTGGGTTAACGGTTCACTCCAGATCCGGCCTATCCTCTGGAGCAGTGGTTCCCAAACTTGGGGGCGCCCCCCCCCCCTTGGGAGGCATGAAGTCATCTGCTCAAAAATATTTGTTTAATTAGAATAATAAAATAATTCAAAGAACAAATATCTGCCATTACATACATGCAAAGTATAATTATAGCAGTGACTCCAACCCGTTTTCTATTACGCTAGTTTTCCTTACACGTTTTGGACACGTCACCGATACCAACCACACTGACGCCACTGAGGGACTCGTCACAAACTCCCAATACTTCAATCCTAGAATTTCTAATCTTGTGAGGAAGAAGCAACAGCATCCATCTCACTAAATTAGTTAATAATTTGTGCCTTAGTCTCATGAGTCTTTCCAACTATTATATGCCATGTTTTCAAATTATCTATTCTTAAAATTGCAAGTCAATTTTGCCAATTTGCTAATGTTCAAACTTTTTTTCGCTCCCTTTGAACCAAATGTTTCGTTTTTAGTTACTTAGAAAAATGTCTCTTGAATGTACTATCATTTGTTTGAGTGGCTTTCATTATTAAAAATGTAATACAGAAATCCGTTTTCCTGAACAATGCTAAGAAATAAATGCAAGAATCTTTTCATATGAACAAAAGAGGGAGTGGGGGCGTGCGGTTCTACTGGACGCAAAAAGGGGTCGTCAGGTAAGATAGTTAGGGAACCACTGCTCTAGAGGATAGAACATCCTTTGTTCTTCGCTAATGTCCAAATCAGACTTGAAATTGTGAAAAATGCCTGGCTCATTGTGACTGCATTGGCATGGCTTTGCTCATAACTGCAATCTGTAGACAGTGTAATCAATTTGACCACAGTGCTTAGGTGCTAGAAGCACTAAAACAAAACATTGGCCTCCAGCACCTCTGATGACGGTCATTACAGAGCGGGACGAAGAAGCCGCGTAAGCACGACTTGGTCAACTGGCTAGTCCTGAGCCCAGGCCGCCGTCTGGCTGAGCGACTGCCTTGCAAATCACTATGCGCACTCCCCCGAGGATATGATGCACTTAAAAGTGAGTTATAAATAACCTGTCAAGTGCCTCCTCTCGCCTGAAGCGCGGCAATACCTTGCACGTCAGCAAACGGGGCGGCGAGGCGGAGAGTCCTTGAGCGCTCGCATGACCATGGATTCCACATGGCAGGTGATGCGGAGGTAAACAATGTCGCTGCAGGGGAGGGGAGGAGGGAGGAGAGGATGTACTGACTCAAGCGCACCCAGCCAACACGTCAACCTAACCTCCCCTTCCCAACATATGCATGATCACTGACGGAAACGAGTTTTGCCTACTAGGCGTGTGCACTTGAGCGCTATTTGGGTTTTACTTCCGAAAATCACAATGAAGGTTTTCATGATTACAACAAAAAACGGAGCTTCTATGCACGGGTGGGTTGATAGCCAAGCACCAACGTATACACTGTATCTATCTTATTTCAGCCAAGACTGAGTTCCAATATTCTAAGAAGAGTTTTAAGGACGTTTCTGCTGGAGGTGTTAATATCAACGAATTTTAAAATTTGCAAATAACGCATTGCATCCGTGAAAATACCAAGAAAAGAAATAACAGGAAACATCTCTGGACTGTATCATGCTGGCGCGTACTTCCTCATCGTTCTCATCACACACTCGACACTTCAAATGAGTTTCGAACCGATCATGAAACCATACATTTCTCACGCCAAAAAATCAAATATGTTTTTGAAACTTTGCCGGCTGTCACGTACAATTTCGCTAATATTTAATGTTATAGAATATGAGTGTGTGATTGATGAAAGTAAAAATGTAATTCACGTAGATAAGGTAAAGATATATGCGGCCATTAAAGTATCTTGTAACCTTACCCCATAACCCATAAGTGTATAATGTCTTTAACCTACCTCCTCCAAATATCTCTGCCTCCCACCGACAAAACGCCTCTGCATACAACATACATTGCTTCACCTCCCACTGGACAGCGCGGAGGCCCCGCAGTGGACCCTGACGACTACACAAGCTGAATAAAAAATATCTTTTTGCACACTGGTCATACATTTGTTGCAGCAACACACTTAAACTCCTTAGTTCAAAACTAAACCTCAATTTGCTCCAGGTTCTGTACAATAAAATGACGATCTACTAGAATCTAGTAGATCGACATTTTAATGGTTACTGGTCAACTTTCCTCACCTACAACTAAAACTGATTATGCAGACTATGCTCAAATTATTGGTGGTCATAATGAGCAGGTGGGTTTGAACCTACATCATCACCATATACATATAGAAAAAAAGAGAGAGACAGACAGACAGAGACAGAAAACGCCACGCCATCCGGCCGGTCCTCGACGTCACAATCGCTCTTATCGGTTTCCCTCCACATCCTTTTGGGTATCACGGCCGGTGGCTTACAAGCGTTTCTATCCTGGTAGAAAATATGGCGCCATCACCGAACGTTATTACATTTTTACTGCTGATCCAATTAGTCGAGTGTGATCAGGAGTCCCTTAATTCTAAGAAATTGTGGGGAGATGGCACAAGTACTGTAGTCTTGTTACCCACGATCTGGTGTAGTGTGATTGGTCTTTGAAAAGCTAATGTAGATTTGGGCTGTCGAAAAGAGAATGGTGTACGTGGCTTTGCTTTGGCAGGTGTGAGAGCTATTTCCTGTCATGAAGGTGACCCTGTCCTTAGGCAAACTATGCTCTATTTCAAAACATCTGTACCTTAGATGTGAGGACAGCTATGGACCTATGTGGGGTATTACTTTTTATATAATGTTCCCAGCGTCTTTCCCACATTAAGCACCAGATTTCAACACCGATTACAACTTATGGTTTTTTTTTCATCCAATTCTATTCAGCCAAGAAAATGCTATTGAGAGATTTGTTGTTGTCGATTCACTTGAACAGAATATGGCATTTTTTCTATATGATGCATTTCATGGTATATCTGCGAATGATCACTTAACAAACAGTAAGATTTTAGAATTCAACTTTCATATTATATTCTTAACGGAAAAATATACTATAAAATATCTTAATACGCCACCAGTATTTGTGAACAATCTTAACCTCCCTAATCATGCCCGATTCTGTCAATAACCAGGCCAGTAACCAGGACTAACTTGGGGTGGAGGGTGGCTGTTTCTATCGTAGAGGGGTAGGTGGGCTTAACTTCTTTATACTTTCTCTTTAGCGTATATTTCTACTAAAGCGTCTTATAAGTGCATGCATTAAACCAGGTTTTATTTCATATTTTTTATTTATATTAATGGCGTATTAGTATATGAATAACTTTATCATATTTTGTCTTATTGCTCGTTAATGGATTATTCTAATTATTCTCAATTCATATATGTTTCTGGGGGGATACTTTTTGGGGTCTAGGTCTCCTTAACCATCCCCCTCGGCTCCAGGCCTCCTAATAGCCATCAAAATAATTTTCCTGTGCAGTGTACCTCCATGCATTTTGTCTCTAATCCCAACCGCTTCACGCGAAGAGAAATATTTACGGTGGTATTCTTAAAAAAATCCTTATATATTATATAAATCCTAAGAAGGGAAAGATTTATACAAGGGAAAAAATTAAAAATACCACCGTAAGAATCTTGCGGTGGTATTCTTGAAAAATATTTCCTTATACAAATCTTTCCCTTCCAAGGATTTATACAAGGTTTTTTTGTTTAAGAATGCCATCGTTACCTCCTACCCCTTTGAGCGGAAAGAGGACACGCCGAACCGACCAGGAAAGATCGGACGCTGCGCCACGAGTGACATCATGTCGCTTGACAATGTAAATCAGCCTCAAGTCAACACAACTTTAAACTGCATAAAAAGAGTACTTGGTGCAAACTAAGTTAAACTTGAAGACATGGTAAATCGTATCTGCCACTGGCTCGCGGCATGTCCAAATATTTTACCCATTTCAAGAACGAAATCAGTATTTAAAGACGCGATAATCGACTATTGTTCTATGAACTATGTAAAACCTCTATGTATTAAAAACAATACAGGACCTTCACATGCAGAATAAAACATTAATAACGCTGTTTCCTTGAACAATAAATTCGTGTTTATTTTTAATTGATTGTGGTACCCCTTTCGTAGGCCCCGATTCAAATATACCATTTAATGGCATTGTCCATTGTGAATCCTACACTAGAAAATTGTTTGTGGGGACCCTCTTTCGTTAAGGTCCGACACCTGTGTTTTGCTAATAATTAATTAATCAATCCAGGCGTGATGCCGACAGGCAACAGGCTTATACGCGGGGAATACCCGCTATTTTCCCGCCTTGCGATTTGGCAAACATCCAGTTTTCTTTTGAATTCTTACCTAACCGTCCTTGACGTATGAATACATAATACATAAATGATGAGACTTCCGAATAATTAGCACTTATTTCACCATGAAAATGACGTGGGTGTTAATTGTGCAATAATTATGCTGATACACTTGCTAACGGAGATGGGATTCATTTTCAATTTTTCAGTTGCACTAAACTCTTACAATGTCTTGACTAACCATAGGTATTACAAGAATCCATTCTTATCAAGGTTGGTCGAAGGTGTAGTTTTGTCAGTCCCGTTTTTTGCAGTGAGTTGTGGAGACAATAAAGGTATTTGTGTTTTATCGATCATGGTTTGGTGAAATGCCACGAGGAGTTGAGTAGATGACTGCTTAATTGTTGTGCAAATCGGATATTCTAGTAATATCTGTAGTGTTGTGAGGAGAGATGGGGAACAAATATGCGTTATGGTTGAGGATGTGCATGTAACGAATCGTTACTTGTAAACAAATGCAGTCAGATTCCACTGCATGATGGAGTGCGTTACCGATTGTTTCGATGCGACATGGGGTTTATATTGAGCTGGATAACCGTTACAAGTTTTTCAGTGTGTCTCATTATGTTGCGAGTGTTCCGGTGCAGATGGGGAATATTTAGTTTGTACTGTTTGGTGAAGGAACGTGTTGGCGTTTTTGGGGGTGGGAAATTCACTAGTACCATATTTATGTGTTCCATTACGTCTTCTATGATTTCTCCGGCTGAGAAGGATCTGAAGGTGATGAATATGTTTGTGGGAACAACTGAACGGGGGTTGGGGGTTTGTATGAGATGTTCTTGTACTTCAGATGGGGGTTGGGGGAGAAGGCGTGGGGCTGAGCTGGGGGATCCAGTGACACACATGAGCAGGGTATAGTGGGGTTTGTGTTGGGAGTTCGTATATCACGTGGGTCTCTCGCTATGGTTGTTTGGGGGGGGGGGAGGTCGTCTAATGGAAGGCACTGTTTCCCAATATAGTATGTGATTCCTGGTCTGATCATCCACGACCGTAGTATACATTTTTTTGGCCTCTCTGAAACTGAAGACTTTTTTCAAACTGGCATACTAAAGTTAGAGGGTGGCCTTCTTGTTTGCGTTTTAGCCTTTGGGATGGGGTTTGAGCGTGCCATGTGTCAGGCTTGAGGTAACATACACCACCTAGGCGGTGACATCGATGTCCAGTGTGTCCAAAGTGCTGGCAACGTAGGCGTGGGTAGTTATCTCTCTCTACTTCGTAACTTAGGTAACTTACAGTTACGTAGCGTGGGAGTTGCGATTGATTGAAGGTCACTAATAGCGTGAGGAAACTGCCCTTTGTACAGCAAGATCTAAGAATATAAGGTCTAACCACTTCCGACCGAATTTCGAGGGAGTTGGCGCAGCGGGCCCGTGAACGTCACCTGGCTGTTCAAAGTGGGGTTAGCGGGTCCTATAGCTGTCAGTTGAAGCTGGTCCGTCGTTCGAAAATGACGTCGCCTTCGCTCGCATCGCTCCACGCAATTAGTTATATTGACAAATATTATATAAAATATATATATAAATATATATAAAATATTATAGTTCCTGTCTATATATATATGAATATATAAAATATTATAGTTCCTGTCTTCCTTGGCGTTTCACAGTTTTCTTCAGTGTATCACAAAGAGAAAATGGACTCAGCCAAATGACGTCAGAAGCTGCGCAGAAGAATGTAAACGGTCTGACCTGTATATTTAGACCTTGTACAGTTTATGGCTTTCTAAACCCGATATATTTCTACTACTTTTGATATTTTTTCTTCATTATTTCTTCTGTGTGTGATTGCAATTGTGAAAGGTGAAATTCTCCCATACAGGTGTTGAATGTTCTATGTGGTGTTGTTTAGATTGGCAGGGCTTAAAAAAAAACGCAACTACGAAAAATTGAAGTTCAATTTTCGCGCGCCTAAATGACGATGTTTACCACAGAATGAATCCGAGTATCGCGTAAGCCTACCTCGTCTCCCACTTATTATTAAGGAGCCAGGCAAGTCTCCTGTAATATTCACATGTTAAAGAAAAAAGACACCTGTTTAGTGTGTCGTGATTCAATTCCAACAGTAGGAAAAAAGTGCTCGCCTAGCAGTCACGGGGAAAAAAAATAGGCGAGTACTTTTTTGCTTGCCTGCATTTCTAGGACAAGAACTGGATTGGGGTGTCTGCCAGGATAGTAAAGGTTTTGACTTTATCATGAGCTCTTGATTCCAGTTCCACTGTCAGGGTTTCTCCTAGAGGATATCACGGGGGCTGCTTTCAATTTCGACGCACACTTTCATGGGCAATTTCTTTCTTACCGATTGAATTTTATTGACTTCAGGATCTGGAATATTTGGTAAGTCGAAGTCGGTGGCCACTTCGTCTCGGTTCTCTCAGGGGATGGTGACAGTCATTAACTGAGGTGCTTAGGTGTGATGACAACTCTAATGGCGACGATTATTACCCAATGAGAGGAGGGCACGCAACTGCTTCCATGTCGTCACTGTAGACGGTTTTCAAGTTCGGTGTGGGGGGGGGGGATTCCGCCCCGGCCACATTGAAGTGTTGCGAGAATTGTCGGGAATGCAACAGAGGGACCTTGGTTCTGGTAGGGCTAGTGCTCCCTCCTTGCTGTTGTTTGGTTATTAATATTCATGCTGCGTTACAGTGACCTTGCCGGGTTGTCTCACTAGCTAGGTTATGTTTAGGGAGACGGTGTTTGGGGCAACATTTCTAGCCTTTCCCCAATGCAGAATGTGCAGAGCCCTGAATAGGGTTGTTCATTCGTGTAGACTGCCTAACTTACTTCCCAGCCTTACCACAGTGACGACCAATAGACCTACACCAACTGCTGTGTAGGACTAAGACCGGATGACTTATGGTTGTTCGTTGAAAGAATTACCTTTTGTTCGTGGGAGAAAAGAATGACAGTGAATATAATGTCAGTGTCAGTTGCTCCTTCCCTCTCGGCATCAACTCTTGGATGGGAGTCTAACCTATGGGAACCACTTGAAGGTGGTCAGGTAACAGTTGGTTTCCCTTCAGCTTGTTTTCGAATCCCATTTCGAGATCTTCTTACCTCTTCTTCAGCATGGGACAAGACGAGGTGGGTTGCAAGACTTCGAAACTGGGTTCGAAGAAGGTGAGGAGAGCCTAACCCAGCCCCCCACCCCCCGATACTGATCAAACATGGCGTAGTGTTTACTATGTCTTGGCGATAATGATCAAACATGGCGTACTGTTTCCACAACAACGGCGATACTGATCAAACAAGACACACTCTTTACACAGAGGGCGGTATACTTTACCAGGCTATGAATACCCAGTATGGAGGGGTGTGAACAAATTATACATGAAGCAGACATGTGATTGGAAACTGATCTCTCCTACTCTTGTTCATATTTTTAATTTATCTCGATACAAAATTACACATGAGGACAAGCACAACAAAAATAGGATAAACAAAAACTTGAATGATTAGCAATGAAAATGAAGTTATCCAAACACAGGTTAAATACCATACAGTATCCTGAAACAGGTACCTCCATGTCGAGATTTTCGACAAATTGGACTGGAACACATTAGCCTTTTAATATTCAACCCCATCAAATAGAGCTGAATAATAGTCTGGTGTCAGGAAAAAGATAACTATTCTTCTGCTGGAAGGAATAACAAGAACCTACAGGTAGCACTGTAAGATGGATCAATCTTTTCACGAAAGAGATACTGTGTTGTCTGGAGGAGGATGTCTTCATACATTCTGCAAACAGTTCCTGAGGACTACACTCAACAATGCTTCCACAGCATGGTTCCCAACACTTATAAAAACAAACATGAACATCCTAGAAATGATACAAAATACATCAAAAGTAACATCCAGAAGCAACAAAACCACCAAAACAGAACACCAGCACAAAGAAACCCTACTCACCCATGTCATTTGATCACAAGTGCAACCAGCTGAATGCAATAAAAAACTACACCAGCAGCATACTCACGTTCTACAACAATCTATACATCAACATGCAAATACATTAAGATGATCAGAAAAGAAGAAACACTCCAGAGCCAACACCAAACACCCTACTCCATCAAGCCCTTATAGACAACACAGGGCTCATGAGAAGGAAAAAACACTAGTGTGACTGTTCAGGTTATCATACAGCACTGTACCAACATAGAATGGGTTTGGCCATACAAACTACTCCTGATGCAACCATCACACTAAACACGTCACCTTATATTACCCTATCCTAGCCATACCTAGACAACAATACAATATTTTTTCCTTGAGTGACTTGGGGGCCGAACTAGTGGATGATGCTAGTTACATGGGAGCTGTGGGTCTCCAACAAGAGAAATCTGGGATAATGCGTTGATTGATTGAATGACTGATTTATTGTATAGTGATTGTTTCTGGGGCAGTTTTATTTTGTAGCCAGGCCTATTTTGTGGTGGTCCTGTTTCAAATCTGGGTAGTGGCCTACAATGTAGTAATGCCAGTGTGGCTCTTGCTTGTCATAAGAGGAATTTTTCTGTTGGACTGATGTCTCAGAGTGTCAAGTAGAGTATTGACTTTGGTGGTCAGTCTTTGAGTGCTTGCTTTGTGATCCGAGTGTGTGGATTTTTACATGGATG
Source organism: Oratosquilla oratoria (assembly GCF_046742065.1). Classification (NCBI taxonomy): domain Eukaryota; kingdom Metazoa; phylum Arthropoda; class Malacostraca; order Stomatopoda; family Squillidae; genus Oratosquilla; species Oratosquilla oratoria. The sequence goes on from NC_134797.1 coordinate 60,729,990, forward strand.
TGTTGTAGATGTTTGAGCAGAATGTTACTAGTGTAGTTTGTTGCATTCAATTGATTGTGTTCATGTGATGTAATGGGATGGATATATGGATAGGACTGATGGAAGGGATAGGATTGAGGGCTCCTGATAGAACCATGTCTATAATATTCTTGTGCTACATTATGGACATGATATTGTTTTATGACTGTTTTTGTTTTATTTGGGTACTTTGTTGGGTCTCCAATTGTGTACTAACAACCATGGCAAAGCACTCCAAAAGACAATAATGATGAGAAAAAAATTGAGATGTGCAAAAAATGAGAATGTATCATGAGGAAAGACATAAAAGGAATACTTATTACTTAATTTGACATAAAAAGAATACTTATTACTACATACATATACCAAGGCTTTTTCCCCCTTACAAGGGAGGTAGCCAAAAAGGAAAAGGCATAAAATCATTCCCACCCATTTCATCCCTAAATACACTCCACACCCCCTCCACCCTCCCTCTTATCTTAGCACCTCCTGGATGATGGGTCATCCCTGCACCTTGTCCACTGCCCTGGGTCAGAAGCAGTGTCACAGGACACAGCACATCCACAGCAAGGCCACTTCATTAAATCGGCGACCCCCCCATGCATAAAAGGAGAAGACGGGGAGAAATCCCTTTGGGCTGTGTCAAATTTTGCTCACACATACTACCTCATTCCACCTCATGCATCACAACATCATCCATATACAACCATTCTCCATTCACCCCTGTCTTCTGTCCTCTACTGTCCTTCCTCAACAGACATTCCCCTCTTCCCCAAAGCCCCCTTCACCCCATCCATCCACCTCATCCTAGGACGTCCCCTCATGTTCACTCCCTCCACATCTGCCTTCCATACCTCTTTTACTAGTCTTTCTTCACTCATTTTTTCATTGTGTCCAAACCATCCTAATACTCTTTCATCAACCCTATCTCCCAACTCCCTTTCCACCCCTGTTCTCCTCCTCACCTCCTCATTTCTCACTCTATCTAGCCTAGTAACCCCCATCATACTTCTCAGACACCTCATCTCAAACACATTGAAACTCCTCTCTTCTTCTCTTATGTTCCATGTTTCTGCCCCATACAGTGCTGTTGGCACAATCACTCCTTCATATAGTCTCCTTTTAGCATCCATTCCCAAATGTCTATTCCTCATTACACTCTTCAATCCACCAAGGCATTTACTTGCTTCTCTCAATCTACATTCTACCTCCACCTTCACTCCACCTTTTCCTGCCACATTTGCACCCAAGTATCTAAAACTATCCACTTCCTCCAGTTGCTCTCCCTTTATGCTCACTTCCAGTCTACTGCCACTTTCACCCCTTGAACATATCATCACCTTACTTTTACCCACATTTATCTTTAGCTTTCTTCTATCACATACTCTCCCAAATTCTGTCACCAACTTCCTCAATCCCTCCTTCAATCCTGCCACAAGCGCAGTGTAATCCGCAAACAACAGCTGGCTCACCTCCCACTTTTCTCCATTTTCTTTAACCATCTCCAATCCCTGACCCACTACCCTTGCATTTACCTCTCACACTACCCCGTCCATGTATAAGTTGAACAGCCAGGGCGACATAACGCATCCTTGACGAAGTCCCACCTTTACCTCAAACCACTCACTCTCTCCATTTCTAATCCTGACACAAGCTCTACCACTCTCATAAAAACTCTTGACAGCTCCTAGATAGAAGCTTTCCTCCTATCCCGTATATCTGCATAACCTCCCACAGTGCCTTTCTGTCCACCCTATCATAAGCCTTTTCCAGATCCATAAAAGCCCAAAAACCATCCTTCCCCTTTCCTATAGCTTTCTCATATATGTCTTACCACAAAGATCTGATCTACACAACCTCTACCCGTCCTAAATCCACACTGTTCCTCACCAATTACTCCCTCCGTTCCTCTCCTAATCCTCTCAATCAAGATCCTCCCATAAGCCTTCCTAACTACACTTAACAAGCTAATCCCTCTGAAACTACTACATTCACACTTGTCCCCTTTTCCCTTGTAAAGTGGAACTATACAGGCACTCCTCCAGTCCTCCGGCACTCTACCCTCTCTCCAGCAAACATTAAATAACCTCACCAGCCAGTCCACCATCACTGTACCTCCTTTTTTTAGACATTCTGCATGGCATCCATCCAGACCAGGTGCCTTACCTGCTTTCATCATCTTAACAACTGTCTTCACTTCATCCTTCCTTATTTCTCCTCCATTTTCCTCACTCATCATGGTCATTTCTTAGCATTTCCCACTGCAGCTATCTTTCCCTCCCTATCCTCCTTCACATTTAGCAACTCCCTAAAATATTCTGCCCATCTTTCCCTTACTGCCTTCTCTTCCATAAAAACTAACAGAATTTTGAAAAACTATACAATACCAATCAATGAGCAAACTATTAAAAGTATATGAGTACTTGTCAAATGTAATTTTAATTAAGAAAATAATAAAAAATATATGTAAAAAATAAAATAAAATAATAATATATATATTTTTTTTTTAAGAAGAAAATGAACCTAACCAAAGAAATGGGTTCATGGATTAGTATTATCAATATACAAATCAATGGCAATCCTAAACAGTTGGAAAGAGCAAAGGTAATATAATCTAAGATGTTTGGTACCTGAATATTGTACAAACGATTTCTGGTACCCGAGTCTCACTGAATAGCCTTGATCCCACCCAACAGGTCCCTTGGGAATGAAACAGGATTCCTGTTAATGTTGTATTAGTGTGGGTCTGTTTCTATGTCTGGCTAAGAGGAGGAGAGAAGAGGCAGCTACTCTGAGTGGGAAGGAACAATAAGAAGACTATTGCAAGGATCAGTAATGGCTCCAGTTATCTTTACTGGGAACAGCAGAACAAACTAAAGATTGCCAACACAAAAAAAGAGCTATTTCAAGAAATGTACAACAATAGAAATCTATATACTGTATCATCATGACCCGATCATGTTTTATGTGAATATTAACAATCTCCAGAGATCTTATAGACTGGGATGGGTAGGTCATGTAGCCTGAATAGACAATAATAAAATACCAAAACAGATCATGCTGGGAATTCCAAATGGACAAAGACCATGGTCAGTCAAGGAAGCACTGGTGTGACAGCATGAAGAAGGGCTTGGAAACAGCATCAGAGGCAAAGGTGGAGACAGCTTGTCAAGATGTCCATGGATCTCCAATGTCTGAGGCCCATGAGGTAAACGAGTAAGAGTAAGACTGGAATGTTGTGTAAGTAGACAGTGGATGAAAGAAGACATCCTTGCAGGACTCCATTAGGTATGATTTTGATATGTGAGAAGGATGATTGTCCACCAGAGAAGTAGATTTCCAACCATCAATTTGTGCTGTTAGTAATATCATATACTTTGTCTATGAGGTGGAGTCTTGCAATGATGTGAAATGCCATGCATATATCCATTATGGCAAGTATTATGCAATGTAAGTTGTGGTCAAAATGGTCCAGTCTGTGTTATGTAAAGTTAGTGTATAGTGTTGTCATGACATGGTGGGTTGCACTCCATAACCTTTGATGCTGTGTAGAGCTGTGTGACCAGTATGCATCTGTCAATGTTCTCTATGGTCTGCCAAATGCAATGACTTCCTTATGTTCACTCTTGGTATCATGCAGTTGATTGATTGATTTATGAAAATTTTGGCTTGAAGGCCAAGCGCAGTATCATGCAGTGTGCACAACTGTAGCTTGATTATGTTTGTACATAATTGAAGTCGTGTTCTGTGTCTTAAGATGTGTTTAATGGACTGTCTCAACCTACAGCATGTAAATTTTTTCTGATTTGATGATTTTATTTATTTCTGTTAATGCTAGTGGTTTACCAATATTTCTATCTTTCTGGACAATATCATGCTGCTATCATATGTTATCTTGTATTTCATATGAAGGTCTAATTAATCAATGGCAAGTCTATATGGAGGTGTAGTTTTCCATAGTTAATAAGCATTGGTGACATGTCTCTTATTTTATTTCATGGGGTCTGGTTAGGAGTCCCATTTTTTTAGGAAGTTGTGGAGAAATGATGGAGATACTGATGTTGTGAAGAAATGATAGAGATAGTCTCCTCACCCAAAGTTTTGTATACTGAGACTTGTTTGAGGGGGTAAATGAGAGAGTTGGTGGTTTCTGTGGAGAGCCATGCAAATCTAGCAGTATGTGTACTACTGTTATGGGGGCTTAGTATTGGCATGTTGGAGGGTAATCCCTCCATCCTCAGATGTACTAAAACAGTTTGAAAACATGAAAATTTGATGTGAGGACAGCCATGTATGTAAGTAGGACTTGATTAATTCTAGATGGTTTGATGTTGTTCCAAGTCTTTGCCACATGTTTAGTGTTGCAGTTCGATGACCTGGGTAACAGTGTTGCTGACAGTGGGGTGTGGGGTAAAGACATCAAAAGGGGTGGATGTTGCCTCTCGGGTCATTTTGTCAGCATGTTTGTTACCAGGTTGCCAAAATGAGATTGTACCCAAGAGGAGGATAAAGATATAGTTGGAGGAGATTTGGATAATCCATGAGTGGATTCTGTAGGCTTATGGGTGACGAGAGTTTGTGTGTGCTTGGGGGCATTATTTAGCAGATTTGTGCTCTTGTTTTTTTTTTGTTTTTTTTTTTCTGAAAATCATGGAGTTTTCCAGGATTGGGTGACTTAAACTGGTAGTGGATCATGTCCTTTCCCTCAGGAGTTGTGATGCAGTCTGGATTCCACCCGTTATTGTTGTGATGTAGATTGTGTTTTTTGGGGGACTGATAAGAATCCCACTGATGTTATATGGTTTGTAAGATATGTCAGCATTGTTGGGCATTTTTTTACTGTTCAAGCTGTTGCCCCAGGTTTTGATGATGTATGATACTGTCAGAAAAGTTCCCTTATCTGAGTGGGAGAGGGTGGAGGGGAGCCTATTGAGGATGTAGGCACAGTGGTCATCATGGATCAAGTTTGATATTATTGATCTAGGTAGATATCAGGGGATGGAGAAAGGGGGGTGCCAATTAAGTGAAGCAGCCTTGATATGGATGTGCTGTGTTTTGCTGAATTACTTCTGACCCAGGGCAGTGGCCAGGATACAGGGATGACCCATCGTCCATGAGGAGCTAAGATGAGAGGGAGGAAAGGGTGGTGGAACTGGTGGGAGTGGGTATGTATCTTTTGACTTTGACTACTTCCCTGGTAAGGGGGGAAAAAGTCCTTGGTGGATGGAGATATTAGGTATGACATTACTGTCTAGGTAGAGGTCTGGTGCACATAGAGATGGTCAATGGATTAAGTCACTGTTTAGAGATGAAAGGCTATTGGTCTGTTGGTGATGTAGATAGATTTGGAGTAGTTAGTAGGATGTTAGTATGCCCTGTGGGGTCCAGGTGGATCCCTCCCCCCTAATATGTCCCCAAGTGTCTTGCACTGATGTCTCCTCACAGAACAGGGTGGGGGGGGGTGTTAGAAGTTATTGTTAGAGCAAAAAGGAATAGAAAGTGAAAATACTTGCTTGCAGGAAAAACAAAAATATTCAATCTAATCCCGATTAATGATAAACAAATTTTGTTCAGCTCAAAGAACATATACCGGTAGTTTGTTTAACATTAAAACTCAATTCAGCTACTTGTATCAACCCTTTCCTGCTCACTCTAATGTGGGACCAATATTGTGTTTGCTAGAGGTGGTACTGCACGACTGATATTAGGTAGAATAATCTTCCTGCCATCAATTGAAACCCTCACTTCCATCTGAGGGGTGAAGGGCTGTGAGGCTGGCATTCTCCCACCCAAACCCAGGATATCTCTATAAATTTAAATTATATTTACTCTTCCTTTTTTTGCAAAACAAGAGCTCACAACCAGTGTCCCATCTCCTTCATCTATTATCATACAACAATGACAGAGAAATGTCCCACACTAATACAGATATAGTTTGAGACTGAAAGACAGTAGAGAAGAGGCACCCCTTAGGAGCTTTAAACTTTCTTGCCTTTTTTACTTTTACTAAGGTAAGGTTAGAACACAGTCATCAGTCTTGAGTTTCTTCCAAGGTCTGATGAGGACCTGCAGACTCCCTAGCAGCTGTGGAATGGAGGGTTTCCAGTCAATGAAAATCAAGGTCAATATTATATCTCACTGGAATGAATTTAGGGAACTTTAAAATTTTTACCCTGGTGGCTGACAACATGTGTTCAGTTTAATCTCTGACTGATACATCAAGGGAGGTGTCCTGAGGAATCCTGTCATAACCTTCACATTTCCTTTGAGAACTACATAAACCATCAACCCCTATTAGGATTTCCACTCCATGGGAAAAAATTATGCAGATGAATATAAAAATAAATTAGTAAATTTATATGTACAAACACATTTATCTATAGTAAGAGTAATAGGACTTACTCATGTATATTTATTACTTACATTCTATATTCATATGCAATGTTTACATTAGATATTCATATACAACACACAGACAAATGTATGTGCCATCACAAATTTATATATATATATATATATATATATATATATATATATATATATATATATATATATATATATATATATATATATATATATGCATGCTAGTTACATGTGCATTTCTTTCCGTGTTTGCATTTCTTTCCTTTTAGTAACTATAATATAGCTATAAATATTCATAAAATTTATCATGTAAGATACATATATCCGTGCAAACCCACTGCAAAGGCAATCACTTGCGAGACATCATCCTAAGTTTATGTATATACTTAGATAACCGAGAAATGCATACGCAATCAGCTAGTAATCAATGTATACCCAAATTCCACAATCGCCCTAACTGGCAACCCACTCATACAGACGCCCATCCCCGCACCTAAAGTAACTTGCTGCATTACACATAATCGTCGATTACGTAAAATATACAATGAATTTAATATACATCCAGATTTCCCAACTTCAGACTACAAACATGGACTTGTCAACTGTCATCACACTTTACATTCAAGTTATTAATAGGATAAATATGGGATGTCTGGACTCTTGCCAGGCATACCATGCTGTCTACAACACGGCTTGACACTTACCTGACGATATATTGCCGCTACCGAACAATTCTTCTCTTAACAGGTCGGATTCGACATCTATCATTTCAACAGTCATATCAAATTCACACTTCGGTTCACTCTTAACATACATGTTGTATAAGTTATTTTGACTTGCAACGCGATTTTCACTCCCGAAGCCAGTGCCTTCTGCTGCTTAACTGTCAAAGGCATGCAAGTGCTGCCATCTGTAGGAAGTCTAAGGACTCGTGCCATAAAAACAACAACAAAAAATCACGATTCCATTAGTTAATTCGTTTCTTTTTTATGTTTCTTCTGCTGTAAGATTCATATGTCATTCTCACTCATAAGACCATCACCTAGGAAAAGCGAATGAAACAGGAAATTATATCTGCATTCATTGTATTATTATGAAAATTCAGTAATATTGTATTCCATGTTATTTTATTTACAGCCATCACTCCCACAGCAACAACTAGCAAACGATCTTCTATATATTCTTTTGACTACGGCAGAGAAACTAAAAGAAGTGTAAGCCTGGGAGCCATGCGTTGGTATGATGTAAGGCTTGTAAGGGTATGGTGTGGGCGTGTGGATTTAGAGCATGGTTCGCTGCTGTGAAGTAGGGGCGAGGTGAAGCAGCATACTGTCTGGTGACGGCAGTGTCGCATTCCCCTCTTTTTTTTTTTGGGGGGGGGGGGTTAGAGGCGACTGATCACAGTCCTGCATGTGGTTGTTCACGTCTTCATCTACCCTATAACTTAAATGCTGTAAGTGTCCCGTTCCCTTATGTTATTTTCATATAGGGTATATCAAGTTTATCTTGATAGCCAGAAATCAGGAGTCTTTTATTTCTAAATCTCTTATATATCTTAGTGCTACCTCCAATTATTAAATTTGCACTTTACTCATGCATACCTTAGTATCTGTTTCAGTGTGCAGCTATTATTTTTCTCGTAAATTTTTGTTTGTGATAGATTCTTATGCAAAGTTGTCAATATCAATATTACTCGTGTATCATTATTATTACTATATCATACTTTTATTGTTGCCTTCATTTTTGTTATAACCATTACTATATTTCTGGTTCATGTTTCAGGTGCCTTTAGTTATTTCTTTACATTTTGAGTTATGTCAAAGATTATTATTAGTACGAACTTATTACAAGAAACATGTTTTGATCGGAGCTATACATTAGCTTTTCTTTCTCTTTATAAGGATTCACCTAATTATTTTTAAGAAGGCCACAATGGGAATTAGTGTTGTGTGTTCTTTTGTGACATCCTCACAATTTTATACAGTGTATTTTTATATGTGTATACGATTAAAAAAAATACGAGCAAATCGAAATTGCGTACATGTAAGAGCATTTATCCCAGCGCTAGGAGTACTCGCGTTGCCCTAGTGTTTGGGGAAACTATTTTCTTAATCATTTTCCTCGTAGCCATCTCCTTTCAGACTCTGCAGCCGTCGGCGATGTTTTTCGAACATTGTCTCTATTCACTGCACTGGAAGAATGAATGAAGAATGACAATTAAAAAATGTATCATTTTTATGGCCGGTAGTTGATGTGGAAAGAATTGTGGGTGGATATTGTTTGTAGGGCATATAATTTTATTTGTTATTATTTGTCTATTTGTTTATTATTTGCTTGATTTTCATTCATTATTATTTATTTGTCAATCAATTATTTACTATTTACCTGTCTGGGGTATTGGCTGCATGTAATTGTGGCAAAGTAGCATGCAGTTGATACATTAGGGTCTATATGGGGCGCCCCTACGGACCAGAGGCACACATCATTTTGTCTGTGATAGAGGAAAACTCTGTTCATAGAGAAATGATGGCACTTTTATACTACAACTGCCCCTCCGTTATGCTGTCCCCCAACCACTTGTTACTGTCCTGTACCATTTCTCTGAATATTCATTTCCTTTTTTCGCCTACCCTGTGGTGGGGGAAAAGAATGCTGCTACCAAGTCTTCCCACTTGAGTCGTAAAAGGCGAAAAAAAATGGGACGGGGGATTGGATTAGGAGTCCTACTACCTGTAGCCCCAAAGGGGACATTCATAAAAAAAAGTAAAGACATAAGAGGTTCAGGGAATTTTCCAACCAGTACCCTAAGGTTTGGGTCTTTTAATGTGCGTGGATGTGGTACAGATGAGAGTAAAAGGGAAGAGATAGGCAGTATGTTTGTGAGAAGAAAGATGGATGTACTGGCTTTGAGGGAAACTGAAAGGAAAGGGCAACTGTGAGTTTGAGAGTGTAGTTGGGAGGTACTCAGGAGTGACGAGAGGGCGAGGGAGAGAAGGGGTGGCTATACTAGTACGTGAAGAGATAGGTAAGCATGTAGTGGAGTGGAATGAGGTTTCTTCAAGGTTGATGTGGATGAAGGGGAAGCTGGGAAGAGAGATGTGGGTTTTTGTAAGTGCGTATGGGCCTGGCAGTGAGAAGAGCGTAGAGGAAAGGGAGGCTTTTTGGGTAGATTTAAATGAGTGCATAGAGGGATTAGGGAGAAATACCAATGTAGTTGTATTGGGAGACCTTAATGCTAGGGTAGGAAACGAACCAATAGACGGAGTGATTGGGGAGTATGGAGTTCCAGGAAAAAATCGTAGTGGAGAGTTGATGGTGATGTGTCTTGAGAGTTGGTGATAGTAAATACAGTGTTTAGGAAGAAAGTCAAGCATAAGTACATATGGGAGAGGGTGGTGGATGGAAAGGTGACACATAGAGCGTTAATGGACTATATAGTGGTGACCAGGAGTATGGTAGGAAGAGTTAAGGATGTACATGTTCTAAGGGGAGAGAGTGGGGGAATATCAGAGCATTTACTGGTGGAAGGTAGAGAGTGGAGAATAGGTGGAGAAAGAGGAAAAGGGCAGAAGGTAGGGAGGTACTTAGAGTGAACTGCTTAAATGAGAAAGAAAGGAGAATAAGTATAAGAAGAAGCTGAGAGAGGAGTGGAAAGGAGTGAAGGATAGAGTGGAGGAGGAATGGGGATGGTTCAAGGAGGGAGTCATAAGGTGTGCAAAGATGGTATGTGGAACAAGGAGGGCGGGAAAAAATAGAAGGAAGGGTAGTGAGTAGTGGGATGAGGAAGCAAAGAAGGATGTAGAAGAGAGGAAACAGGCATTCATAGATTGGCTATAAATTAGGACGAGGGAATCGTATGAGAGGTACAAAGTAAAGAGAAAGGAAGTTAAGCATAAGATAAAGGAAGCAAAGAGGAGAGCAGATGTGAAATGGGGTAAGAGTATGACAGAAAATATTGAAAGTAATAAAAAGATGTTTTGGAAAGAAATTAAAAGAGGAAGAGGAGGCGAATCAAGTAGAGAAGAAAAGGTAAAAGGTGCAGATGGAGAGATGGCAATGGAAGAGAAGGCATCGAGAGGAAGGTGGGCAGAGTATTTTAGGGAGTTGCTAAATATGAAGGAGGATAGGGCGGGAAAGGTAGTTGCAGTGGGAAGTGCGAAGAAAATGAGAGTGATGAGTGAGGAAAATGGAGGAGAAATAGGGAAAGAAGAAGTGAAAGCAGCTGTTAAGATGATGAGAGTAGGTAAGGCACCTGGGTTGGATGGATGCCATGCAGAACGTCTGAAGAAAGGAGGTACAGTTAGGGTGGACTGGCTGGTGAGGTTATTTAATGTTTGTTTAAGAGAGGGTAGAGTGCCGGAGGACTGGAGGAGTGCCTGTATCGTTCCACTTTACAAGGGAAAGGGGGACAAGTGTGAGTGTAGTAGTTTCAGAGGGACCAGCTTGTTGAGTGTAGTTGGGAAGGCTTATGGGAGGATCTTGATTGAGAGGATTAGGAGAGGAACAGAGGGAGTAATTGGTGAGGAACAGTGTAGGTTTAGGATAGGTAGGGGTTGTGTAGATAATATTTTTGTGGTAAGGCAGATATATGAGAAAGCTATAGGAAAAGGTAAGGATGTATTTTTGGGCTTTTATGGATCTGGAAAAGGCTTACGACAGGGTAGACAGGAAGGCGCTGTGGGAGGTACTACAGATACATGGGATAGGAGGAAAGCTGTTAAGAACACTCAGAAGTTTTTACGAGAGTAGTAGAGCTTGTGTTAGGATTAGAAATGGAGAGAGTGAATGGTTTGAGGTAAAGGTGGGACTTCGTCAGGGATGTGTTATGTCGCCCTGGCTATTCAATCTATACATGGATGGAGTGGTGCGAGAGGTGAATGCAAGGGTGGTGGGTCAGGGATTGGAGATGGTTAAAGAAAATAGAGAAAAGTGGGAAATAAACCAATTGTTTTTCGCTGACGACACTGCACTTGTAGCAGGATCAGAGGAGGGATTGAGGAAGTTAGTGACAGAGTTTGAGAAGGTGTGTGAAAGAGGAAAGCTGAAGATAAATGTGGGCAAAAGTAAGGTGATGAGATGTACAAGGGGAGAGAGTGACAGCAGGCTGGAAGTGAGCATTAAGGGTGAAGGACTGGAGGAAGTGGATAGTTTTAGATACTTGGGTGCGAATGTGGCAGGCAAGGAGTGGAGGTGGAGGTAGAATGTAGATTGAGAGAAGCGAGTAAATGCCTTGGTGGATTAAAAAGTGTAATGAGAAATAGACATCTGGGAATGGGTGCTAAGAGGAGGTTATATGAAAAAGTGATTGTGTCAACAACACTGTATGGGGCAGAAACATGGAACATAAGAGAGGAAGAGAGAAGGAGTTTGAGATGAAATGTCTGAGAAGTATGATAGGGGTTACTAGGGTAAATAGAGTGAGAAATGAGGAGGTGAGGAGAACAGGGGTGGAAAGGGAGTTGGGAGATAGGGTTGATGAAAGATTATTAGGATGGTTGGGGCACATGGAAAGAATGAGTGAAGAAAGATTAGTAAAAGAGGGTGGAAGGCAGAGGTGGAAGGAGTGAATATGAGGGGGCGTCCTAGGATGAGATGGATGGATGGGGGTAAAAGGGGCATTATAAAAGAGAGGAATGTCCGTTGAGGAAGAACGGGAGAGGACAGAAGATAGGGGTGAATGGAGAAGGGTTGTGTATAGATAACGCTGTGATGTATGAGGGGGAGAGGGTGAGGGATGCGGGAAGTATGAGGAAGTATGTATATGGAAATTGACGCAGCCCGAAGGGATTTCTCCACGTCTCCTTTTCTGCATGAGGGGACGGAGAGGGGTGTCGCCGAATTAATGAAGCGGCCTTGCTGTGGATGTGCTGTGTCTTGCGACACTGCTTCTGACCCAGGGTAGTGGACAGGATGCAGGGATGACCCGTCATCCAGGAGTTGCCAAGATGAGAGGGAGGGAGGAGGGTGGAGGGGAGTGGAATATGTAGGGGATGGAATGAGTGGGAGTGGTTTCTATGCCTTTTTCTTTTTGGCTACCCCCCGTGTAAGGGAGAAAAAAGCCGTTGGTATTTGTATGTACTATTTACCTGTTTGTTTATTATTTAACTATACATATCCATTTATTTATTTTATTATTTATATTATTACATTTTTTATTTATCATTATTATATTTTTTCGCATTCGGCCTATTTATGGACCAAAATGTCTCCTGTCGGCATGCTCCGCCTTTGTAATCCTTTGAGAGGCTCAGATAGAATGCGGGGTGCGAAGGAGAGTCGTGAATAATATATAGGACGATGAGGATGTATACGACTTCAGCAGTTAAGATTGACGCAATAGGAGGGAGTGATCTAAACCTTGTTTGAGTTGGAGACACTGCTACACACCTTGGTTAGAGCAGAAGCAGTCAGTGCATATATAGTTGTCGGATGAGTGAATAGGTATGCGAAAGATTCTTGTCGGATGACTTTTTCAGGGTGGCTAAGATGAGGCAGGGTGTATTGCAAGTAATGGCCGGAGGTCTCGAATGAGTACCATCACTGGAAGGATTCTGTCGATCACTTCCAATATGGATAACATGTCTGTCATTTTCATACTGTATGGATGGGCATTATGTATTATTTGTCAAATTCTTGATAAGTAGTAGAGCTTTTAATGGAGTGGGGAATTAGTGTAGTAGTAGTGCTCTGGATGCAATATTCTGGTGGTGTCGGAGAACGGTGGATGTCCGTTTTCTGTGCACAAGAGCTTCACTGGAGTGCTGCGAAAGGCGTTTGTACTGGGGGCATAAACCTAGGGAGCGTGCAGGGTCCAATATTCGGAGGGTTGTGTGTTTGGAACAGGAGTAGGCTTCATTCGTATTAAGTTTGTTCTGTGTGAAAGCATGGTTAGGGGTCCAGAGCGACTGCAGTTCTGCTCCCAATTTATATGGGACAGTAGTTTTTAAAGATAACTCGGAATGTCAAAAGTGGTGAGTTCATGTTAAACTATTGTCGAGGAACAGCCCTGGAAACCGATTTTTTTCATGTAATTTGGACGGTGGTGTTTCGTGGTTGTATTAGTTGAATACCTTCACAGCAGCATCGCCTACAGAAGAACGCGATAGTGTATTTTAAGATAAAGAAACGTAATCTATGATTTACCCATGCCTTGCCCGAGCTACGGGTTTTTTGGAGGAGGGGGTTGGTATGAATAGTTGATTCTGAATGCGCAGCAGGGCTGGATCGTCGACTTCTAGGCTGGCGGTTTGTTTATTTGTATATATATATATATATTTTTTTTTGGGGGGGGCTTGTTTAATTTGTCATCGCTTGCTATGGTGAAAAGAATAAGGGTCACATCAAGAATTGTCACCCCAGAACGCCCACATGAAGAATCGTCACCCCATGAGATTCCACTTGAAGAATTGCCACCCCAGTACGCCGAATAACAACAGTGGAATAAAGATTAGGTTAGGTTGAATGAGGGTTATGCTTATTGCCATCAACTTATACAACCGAAGAATCGTAAACCCAGGATGGCCCACATGAAGAATCGAAAATCCAGGATGGCCCACATGAAGAATTGTCACCCTTGAATAGCCCGCATGAAGAATTGTCACCCTGTCGATGTCTGGGGTGACGATTCTTCACGTGATTCAAGAATAATTGCTGAAGGAACTTTTTAAGAAAACTTTTCCTTGCTGGATATGTGGTGAAGATAAGGTTGTTCCTGTATGCAGTCCTACGGGTTTGGAATTGGGATATGGAAGTAGGAAAAATTCCAAGAAACCTCAGGAAGTAGAGTCTCTTTACAATATATAGTTTCTTACGTCATATGTTGTTATAGATAAAAAAAGAACAGCTTAGACCTGGTCTTAGCAAATATAGTGCGGATGGTCATTTCTGTTTACACAAGGATGCCTGTAAATACTCGTATGTCCAGTTCGGAAGCCTGTTTGAAACTGTATTATGAGGAATAGCATTCCCGTTGACATAAGAGTCTAGTACTATCGGCCATCCATAGTCTAAGAGGGATTTATATAGGGTTTGGTTTTGGTGTGTATGTGGTGTACATGTACCCCACAAGCATGCTTGTAAGTGCAAGTTTATGCATGGTAGAGTTGTGTGGTAGTTTATCTGACTCAATGCTCAGAAAGGCCAGTAAAGGTCACCGTAATTAGGTCGCGTCTGGTCGGTCCCTTGTATAATATATATATATATATATATATATATATATATATATATATATATATATATATATATATATATATATATATATATATATATGTACTGCCTGCCCCGAGTGGGCAGGCCATTCAGTAACTCAGTCAATTCATTCAGTCAGTCAGTCTGACCTCTGTAGTAGCGCGTCACTAGGCCTTCGCGGTCGGTCCCCTATATGGGCACCACGCCGCGTCCGTCCTTAGGCCGACGCACACGTATCTCAGAATAACGGGCACAAGCCAAACCGCACATCACTCTCCCTACGTCACCATTGCTCAAGTAACATACACCTATATGTTACAGTTGGCACTGGGGTAGGGTGGTATGCAGCTTGTAACTTTAGTTTCGAGACTGCAAGAGTTCCAGCGGGTAGGGGCATTTTACTTCGTCCATTTGTATGGAGGAATAATTTGTTGGCGCTCTTTCTCTTCCTTAACACTTTCACATGCAATAATCTTCCTCACGAAGCCTTATTGGTACTGTGCTCTCGCTAGTACTCTCCCGACATCAGCTCTGAGTTACGTATACTTCAGGGTACATAATGCAAAGTAATAAGAATTTACAACAGGAAAGTAGACAGCTTTAGGTCTGCAGCTTTATTTTCCTTGTTTCTAAATATTTTATTAATTCATTCACTCGTTTATTCATTCACTAACTGCACATTGAATTTAGTGCTTCGGGTGGTAGCCTCGATATATTAATATTTTCATTTCAATATATTTACTTTTTATGAAATTTATTTCTAATTACAAATCCCGGAAACAAATGATAATAGTGATATACAAATATATACATTTTATCTTTAACAAAACTGATACATAATTTTTGTCGTCAGTTGTAGGAATGCAAATGTTAACTTGGACTTTCTTGTGCAGGATCGACGACATATTCTTTGCTCTTCGTTTCCAGCCGGTGCGATCGGGCAACTGACAGTTCGACTTAGAAACTGACGCTAGTGATGCTTCCGATGATTTCTTCTCACTAGTTTCTTTTTGGAGGGAATAATATATTTAAATACATATATAAACAAATAAATATATAGACTCACCACCTTAGCACTAGAAGGGGGTGGGGGTCACGGGGTAGGCGCGAATTGTGCTCCCATTCTTTAGCAAATTTATTCTTAAACGTCTCAACGTTGATAGCATCCACTGTGTCCTGGCTTAGTTTATTTAACTCTTCAGCAGCTCTGGCTGAAAGGAAGTGCTTCCTTGGGCCTTGTTGATGATGCACTTGTAGTTTTAGGATATGTCCTCTAGTGATGGCTGGAACATCGTTTTGCCACAGGAAATACACTGTCGTTAGTAGTTGATTTGGTCATTGTTCTGTAATACATTGAAGACTTGGATGACATCGGCTCGTAGTCGTCAAAAATGCAGAATGGGAAGCTGCAGGTTAGAGAATCAGACAAGAGACAATGGTCTCAAACTGTCCGGAAATAGATTAAATTTGGAAGTGGGTAGAAACAACTTCGCCAACCGTGTAGTTAAAGAACGGAATAAACTTCCTGCAGAGGCAGTGCAATGTAGTTCAGTTCGAAGCTTTAAAATAATTTAGATAAACACCTAAGCAAGATGCTGTAACGCTTATAATTTATTTTATATTATTTTTGTTTTCTTATCATTTGTCTATTTCTCATTTATTACTAGTTATATGTCAATTTATTATTATATACTATTTACCTGCTTGTTTATTATTTAACTATACTTATGCATTTATCTTATTTGTTATTTACATTATCACAGTTTTTATTTATTCATTTTTTTTTTTCCGCATCCGACTTAGATATGGACAAGAAGGTCTCCTGTCGGTATGCTCCGCCTTTGTAATCGGTCAGGTCTAGATTCCATACTCGCTAGTAGATGACGTCACGGGATCATATGCAAGGATGTATACGTGAATTGTACTGCAAATAAAAATAAAGTGTTTTTACCAGTATAGATTTTCCACCTACATGTATAGGCCTACATGTATTTTAATTGTGCTGTTGTAAATAAGAATAAGTGATTTTCCACATACATGTATTTTAATATTGAGATTTTCCACATACATGTATTTTAATATTGTTCTGCTGTAAATAAAAATAAGACCATTTTTATATAAAAAAAAAATCAAGTCTCTTGTCTTTTCCTAGCAGTTCAAACTTTTTTAATGTAAAAACGTCCACCCAGTAATAGTAATATATTTATATATTGATGAAGGTGGAAAAAGAAGTCACGGGTCTAGTTCCGAGTTACTGAGTCAGGAATAAACTCAGTAACTCGGAACTAGACCCGTGACTTCTTTTTCCACCTTCATCAACTTGTCATAATGTACCAATATTTATATATTATATAATTCATCATTCCACGTGAAAAAATGTTATAAAGTTTTGATATTTTAATTTTCTTCCATAAAAGAAGCTTGAAGTCTAATATTGCGTTTTATTTGGGCCTCTGAATGTCTTCCGTCACATCGGACTTCGGAAAGTTCCGAAAATACCCGACATTGCCCGAAGTGATAACAACACAAAGACGTGAAGTCATCTACTAGCGAGTATGGAATCTAGACCTGATCCTTTGTAATCCTTTGTAAAATTAAATGTACCATCATTCAGGAAATGAACCGAGTGACGTATCACTTTATCGATGTAAAATGTCAGTAACGCTGCCATTATTCGTTTCTGACTTGTTACATGCAATAATTTCCTTAGAAACATAGACTTCTTGAAATAAATATATAAACAGATAAATAAAATAAACAGACCTTAGTTTGAAATCCTATACCAGGGCAGAGGTAGGGAATCCTTGGCACACCAACGACTTTCCTCCGTCAAGCGAAACCCTGACCCAAACAAAATAATGACAAGAGATAAATCGTCAACTTCTTCACTGCTTTTCGTATTTCAGTTCAACGGTAAATGATACTATATTCCCAGCATTTTCGATTGATAGGGTACGTAGAAAACTTTTTGTATCGAAGGTTGGCCGATCTGAGCACACGCACGTAGCCCCTCCCCCCCCCTACCCAGCATCCAGTCCATTCTGTTGATGATACCGCAACCAGTAAGGACACGCGCACAAAATGGAGAACCACCGTCTACTGAGTATTGCTTTGCACGATGAAAGATCCTCTGGAGTGTAACATAAGGTCATCCCAGAAGATTCAAATATTGTCCCAACTGACATCGTCTCTCAACATCTTTCGTTTCGACCCAGTCCATTGGTCCACTCTGGTCACTGACCACGCGGGATGCAGGCAAACCGTCTCCTTCCTTTATAGACACTCGCAAATCCAGACTGGAAAACAAAAAAAAGTCGAGGCGAGGAGAGAGCAGAGATACCCACGCCAAAGATCAAACTCATCTGCTGCCGGACTTGACAGGGACCAGCAAGCACGAAGCTAACATGGGCAACCGACTCCATACCCCCTAAAACACACACACACACACACACACACACACACAGATTTTTAGACACTTGGAACAAACTGGATAATGAAATAGTATGCGCAAAAACCATTCATGAGTTTAAAAGCAAACTAGACACTGCGAGATACAATGGCGGGACACCACGAGCATAGCTCCCCTTTCCGCAAAATACAACTAGGTAAATACACACACACACACAATAGATATAATACAAGAAAGAGATGGATGGGCTGATTGTGCATTTCTAGACCTAAAAAAAGCTTTTGACAAAGTAACACATAAGAAGCTGCTTAAGAAATTAGAAACCGAAGGAGGAATAAAGGGCAAACTGCTTAAATGGATGGAAGACTTTTTGCAAGAAAGAAAAATGAGAGTAGTGATAGACAAACACTCAAATTGGGATGAAGTAATAAGTGGTGTTCCACAAGGAACAGTTTTGGCCCCAATAATGTTTGCTATACATATTAATGATATGGATGAAGAAATTGAAAGTTATATGAGCTTCTTTGCAGATGATGCAAAACTATTAAAAAAAGTGAACACGGAAGAAGATTGTGAATCACTACAGAGTGATCTAAATAAAGTCTGGGAATGGATTAAGAAGTGGGAGATGGAGTTCAATACTAAGAAGTGTAGTATAATGGAATTTGGAAAAAGCAAAAACAGAATAACAGGATCATATAAATTGGGAGATCAAAGAATAAAAAAAGTTGAAAATGAGAAGGACCTGGAAGTCATTGTTATGAATAATATGTCACCTGAGAAACAAATAAATAAGATTTTTGGTGAAACTTATAATTTAATAAGAACACTCAAAGTGGCATTTACATACCTGGATGAAGAAATGGTGAAGAAAATACTAATCACTCTGATAAGACCAAGATTGGAATATGCAGCAACGATGTGGTCACCAAGTACAAAAAAATGTATAAAAAAAAACTTGAAAGAATACAAAGAGCAATTACAAAATTGGCACCAACACTCTCAAAACTATCATATGAAGAGAGACTAGCAAAACTTGAGCTACAGACACTAGAGCAAAGAAGAGAGAGAGGAGATTTGATACCTATTTACAGAATCATGAAAGGCATAGAAATTATTGATAGAGAGGACCTAATAAAATGGGATTATAGAAATACAAGAGGACACGGAAAGAAAATCAAGAAAGACAGTTATAGAAGAGATCTGAAAAAGAACGCTTTCCTCACAGAGTAATAGACAGTTGGAAAAAGTTAGATGAGAAAGTAGTGTGTGCAAAAACAATACATGAATTTAAAAATAGTTTAGATAAAAGGAGATATGAAGACGGGACACCACGAGCATAGCTCCCCTTCCTGTAAAATACAACTAGGTAAATTACACATACACACACGTGTTGAAATGGAAGCTAATAGGTAAATAGACAAACGCCCGTCTGCACAATCTCCCGGAGCAAGGTCTATAGTGCGGAAAATCGAGAATATTGTGTACATCAATAACCGTGAAAAAAGCCTTGCTCAGTCTGTGTGTGTATTTACCTAGTTGCTCCTTGTTGTATTTTACGGGAAGGGGAGCTATGCTCGTGGTGTCCCGTCTTCACATCTCATTTTATCTAAACTGTTTTTAAATTCATGTATTATTTTTAACACACCACTTTCTCATCTAACTTGTTCCAAATGTCTATTACTCTTTGAGGAAAGCTGTTCTTTTTCAGATCTCTTCTATAGCTGTCTTCTGTGTGTGTGTGTGTGTGTGTATTTACAACTAGGTAAATACACACATACACACACACACACACACTGAGGAAGGCTTTTTTTCACGGTTATTGATGTACATAATATTCTCGATTTTCCTTACTATAGACCTTGCTCCGGGAGATTGAGCTGACGGGCGTTTGTCTATTAGCTTCGATTTCAACTGAAGTTTCGATTCCAGTGTCATCTTTACAGAAGAATACATACATACACACACACACATATATATATATATATACATATATATATATATATATATATATATATATATAAAAATATATATATATATATATATATATTCTATTGACCGCCTCATATCTGTCCTCTCAACGGGCTAAACATACATGTCTGTCAATTTTGTTTCCTTTACCGTTTGAGACACGAACTGAAGACTACTCCCCTTCGACTGCAATCCGATGACAACGAAAGGGTCTCGTAGTAGTGACACGGGAATAAACGCAGCAGTCCAAAGTTCCTTCCCGAGCATCGACAGCCGCTGTGAGGTTTCCAACGAAACACACGAGTCAAAATTATCATTGCTACTATTATTACTGTTATGGGTGGGAGTGGATATGTGCCTTTTGACTTAGCTACCTCCCCTATATGGGGGGAAAAGCCTTTAGTGTATAGATATGTCATATTAATTGTTACTATTATCATCATCACCATCATTATTATTATTAATATCATCATCATATACATACTACATAACAATGCTACTACTACTACTGCTACTACCACTACTACTACTAATAATAATAATAATCATAATAATCATAATAATATAAGTTAACTTTTTACCTCTGGGAACACTTCCTACAACCGCACTATATAAACTGTCGCAATACAGGGAAGGGACTACAAATGACTATCATCCAGGCCTTGACACGAGAAATCCACATGGTCTCGCTCCGAGCTTCCTTTGGAGTTCCAGCTGCAGAAACAAAAGCCCATATATAAACTTAACGTTTTCCTGAGTCAGGAGTTAAAGGTTTGGGACCGGAAATTAATCTCGTTACCAGGAAAAACAGATGACTGTCACTCACCGGCAGAGAGAGAAAGCGGCACTGGAGGAAGCAAGCAACGCTTCTTGAAGTGAAACGTTGGGAGACGGCGGCCGCGTCGCTGCATCTGTTCAAGAACATAAACCGCTCAAAAAAAAAAAAAAAAAACCGATACCCCAAAAAAAAAAAAAAAAAAAAAAAAAAGAGCGAGCGAGCGAGAGCCAAGGTCTATCTGTATAGTATATTGTTCAAAAAGGATTCCTACAAAAGTGCTTTGGCACCTGCATCGATAAATAATCGAAATGAGATCTGGGGTATCTACATGAACATCCCGAATAAATAATGAATATATATATATATATATATATATATATATATATATATATATAATATATATATACTGTATATATATATATATATATATATATATAGAGAGAGAGAGAGAGAGAGGAATGTCTGTTGAGAAAGGACGGGAGAGGACAGGACAGAAGATGGGTGTGAATGGAGAATGGTTGTGTATGGATAATGATGTGATGCATGAGGGGGAGTGGGTGGGTGATGGGGGGTGAGGAAGTATGAGAATATATATATATATATATATATATATATAGAGAGAGAGAGAGAGAGAGAGGAATGTCTGTTGAGGTAGGACGGGAGAGGACAGAAGATAGGGGTGAATGGAGAAGGGTTGTGTATGGATAATTATGTGATGCATGAGGGGGAGTGGGTGGGGGATGCGGGGTGAGGAAGTATGAGAAAAAAATTGACGCAGCCCGAAGGGATTTCTCCCAGTCTTCTCCTTTTCTGCATGCGGGGACGGAGGGGGGGGGGGGGGTGGTCGCCGATTTTTGAAGCGGCCTTGCTGTGGATGTGCTGTGTCTTGCGACACTGCTTTTGACCCGAGGCAGTGGACAGGATGCAGGGATGACCCGTCATCCAGGAGGTGCCAAGATGAGAGGGAGGGAAGAGGGTGGAGGGGAGTGGAATATGTAGGGAATGGATTGGGTGGGAGTGGTTTCTATGCCTTTTTCTTTTTGGCTACCCCCCGTGTGTGTGTGTGTATGTATATATATATATATATATATATATAAAGATAAATGATCAACAATAGAAACCCATCATCAACTGGGGAAAAAGTAAATTTGATGTTATCGATGGTACCATGCCATGGCTGAAAAAATAAAATAATGGACCTCTGTTCCAGAATGTTCTCTCCAGCATGCGAGATTCGAATGCACCCTAAGAAATATTTACCTAATTCAACATAAATAAAGGAAATTCACTCGTTTGAGCCTGTCTCTTCTGCAAGTATCATACCTACATATGAATTCTCGTATGGATTCATAATGGCTATTACCTGTAAGTGTTGCAAAGCAGCCGTAGGTTCGTTTTTCAAAATATGAAGCTGCCTGAATAAGGTGGAAGTCGTACCAGGTCATGACTCAAGGACCCACGTCGACCGGATTCGTAGAAAGTGGCTGCATGGACCCGGCGAGTCTTGGATGAGGATACACGCACGCACGCACGCACACGCACGCATGCACACACACACACACGCACGCATGCACACACACACGCATTATAAGTTAAGTATGATAGTGAGAAATATCGAAATAAACACCAAATGTGATGAAGGGGCCTTTATTAGTACGACGTTTAGCTTGTTACAGCGTTTCCAAGTATATAGTCGTAATACTCATGCCTGAGATTAAATAAGAACTGAGAGAGGGAGGGAGGGAGGAAGAGAGGTAGAGGGGAGGTGATCTCTGAATATTAGGAAAGGTTAAGGGGGGGGGCAAATGTCCGGGAACATGAAAGGTTTAGTATAAGATAGCTGGGTGAGGGGCATTATTAGCTCACAACCGAGGAACAACAGGAAGAAGAAAATAAGAAGGGTGGGCAAATGTCTACTGGGGAATTTTCGAGGGCAACTAGAGGTAGCTTGATTTTTTTGTGGGCAATGGGTATTATAGGAATTAACATGGATGTCAAGTCTTACGTTTTTTGCGTATAAGTATTACGTAATTTCTGGTTTTCAAGTCTAACGGCGTAAGTTGAAATCTTACGCTTTTTCTCCGCATGCGATGTGTTTTTAATGGGTTTGTTTTGAACAATTAGAAATAAATTCACCTTTTCAAGTGTTATAAAATACGTCAAGTCTTACGTTTTTTGAGTAAGTCTTACGTAATGAGCTGCAACAGGTTCACTGCATCTCCGCCTCACTGTAGTTTTGTTGTACACAGTGTAAACACATGACACGGTATGAGCACTACATAATGAAAAACACTACTATTTACAAGAACCTTTGTAAACTATTGTTTTTCATTATGTGGTGTTTATACTGTGTCATATGTTTACATTGTGTTTTCATTCTGATTTTTTAAACAAATATTGAATGACAAAAAATATGGTTTTCTTATGGTTTAATTCTCGTTTTATACACAAACTTTTGGTATCCAACGCAAAATCTTACGGCATGACACCACAGTAGCTTGACAGGTATGAATTAGGTGGGGTGAGATATTGAACATGCTCCTGTTCTGGACTGGGAAAATGCGGAACTTCTAATACATGAACCCGACAAGATCCGTAGAAAATGTTTAGAAGCAGCCATCATACAAGGAACCAACACAATTGAACAAAACAGGGGCATGTTCAATACCTCACCCCACCTAATTCCTTAATACCCATTGCCCACAAAATGTTAAGCCATCCCTAGTTGCCCTAAAAAATCCCCGCAGTAGACATTTGCCCACTCTTCTTGTTTTCTTCTTCCTTTTGTTCCTCGGTTGTCAGCTAATGTCCTTCACCCAGCCAATTGTTCCATCTTATACTTAACCTTTTCTCTTCCCGGACATTTGGTCCACCCTCTCCTTAACCTTTCCTAATATTCAGTGACTCCCTTCCCCCCCACTTCTTTTCCTCTCTCCCTCACTACCTCCCCCGTTCTTCTTATTTAATCTCTGTCATGTGTATTACGACTATGTACTCCGATAAATCTGTAACAAGCGAAACGTCGTACTATTACAGTAAAGGCTCCGTCCTCACATTTGGCGTTTATTTCGATAGACTTGTCGGCAAGTGACACTTTCATACAGTGAGAATTATAGTGAGGTAGGGATGATAAAAGAATACTGGGATGGTTTGGGCATGCGAACAGTAAAGGAGGGATAGAAAAGAGTCTGTGGAAGACAGAGGTGGATGTAGTGAACTTCTATGTATTCCTGAGTAGATGAACGGGGAAAGTCACAATTTAAAGACAAGGTGGTGAAACAGCTTCAGATGTGGAGGTGCTGTGCTTTCCTGTATTGGGGCAAGACCTGTGGCAACATATTCTTACCAATTTGCTTTACCATTGATAAATTGTAGAACTGCTTCGAGTCATCTTTGCATTTATCTACAATACCAATTTTATAAACAATTTCTTCCTCTTTGTGGCTTCTCGTGGAGTTATTATTGTGACCCCCCGGTATTTGCGAAGGTTGCGTTCGAAGACCTCTCGCGATTAGCGAAAATTCGTGGATAGTGAACACGTCCCTTATAATGCCTTAGAACACTTTTTTTTAATGGTACAAAACTTGTTTAAGCGCTTTTATATTGTTTTATGGTGTAGATAAATGTTAATACTTTATTGCAAAGATATTTTAAACATAATTGTTTATTATAAATATTTATTATTTTCTTTATCATTTATTATTTACTTATTTTATTTTTCATATTACTATACTTATTATATATATTATATATGTATATATTGCATCCGACCTAGTTATGGACCAAAAGGTCTCCTGTCGGCATGCTACTCCTTTGTCTTTGTAAAGAGCAGATTCCATCCTTAAAATATTCTTGTTATGAATTAAAGACGCGGTTTTAGCAAAATGAGCACTCGTGGCGACCAGGCACGGATCCAGAAATGTTATTTTGGGGGGGAGGGGGCGAACTGATAACCGATACTTGAAACACGCCGATATTTTAACCCCAAGAATAATGCTGTTAGCTTGGAGATTGGTCCAGAAACCTAAGTCTGTTTTGCTCGTAATTGTATGTAAAATCGTATATAATTCACAAATATAATTCAAATCATAAATTCGCACTGATTATGAACGTGTACCATACTCGGGGCGTTGCCCCCCTCCCCCCCCTGTATCCGCGCCTGGTAGCGACAGTGCTTCCAATTTCGGCCATTCTTCTTTATCGATCTAATCGTGCCTTCATTAACACCGAAATGGTGGCCGACAGCAACATTACTTCGTCCTTCCTTCAGCATGTCCATGACCTGGACTTTCTATTGTATCGTTATCACCATTTTCGCACGCTTAGGCGTGCTTGCGGAAGCACTAAAAGATACAGGACATCTGGGCGGCATCGTAAGGCGTCCGTAAAAAAAAAAAAAAAAAAAAAAAAACGAACTTCATACACATACGAGGCAAACAAGCGTACGAGTGGCGAGAATGCAAAAGTTAAGTGAATTTTGGGCCTCGATTGGCTATTCCCAACTCGCCGGCCAATACCGTGGCCACAAACATTTGATGCTGGAGAAGCTGGCATCCCACGCCACATTCTTATTATAGCAATATTTAATACTAATCTATATATTGAATATTATTATTTTTTGTTTTAATTAACAAATGTATTAGTAAATAATATAGCAATAATTTTTAAGGTTTAAATTACGATATTTAAGTACTAGCGCATAGGCCCCATGGGCCGAATTTATGAGATCCTAAGTCTAGACATAAATCTTCAAAATGGCGGAGATTTTATCCTAAATCAGCTGTCCATAATGTCGAGGTTATGTCTAGACATAAGCATTTAGGTCGCCGACATAATAGGGATTTAAGTAAAATCTCCGCCAATAAAGTTAAGATCTTTTATAAATTCGGCCCCAGGTTCCCTAGAACAATTCACGGATATGCGGGATCGCGAATAGCGAGTCGCAGATAGGCGGGAGTTGACTGTAGCAGCTCATTTGTAAACTTCCTTTGATCTATCAAATCTTTTCTTTCTCCGTTTTGACCAAGCCACATTCCTGGATTTCCTGTCTCACACCTTCTATTGAACCAATGTTGTTTCTACTTCTTCCACCAATTCTTAGGACACGTGTCTTTACTACCATGTTAGTGCTACTATAGCGTGAGGTCTACCACACTATATCGTGAGGTCTACCACACTAGCGCGAGGTCTACCCCCGTTAGCATTATAGCGTGAGGTCTACCATTTTCATACATTTATTTTAGCGATAAACACATTTTTACATATCCTAGGAATGGCTTAGATAGATAATTGGATTTCTAATTACATTCATAATAAAGGAAATGTAAAAATAAACATATATATTTCCATACATTTAATCTAGCAATACGCACTTTGTACATATTCTATGACACAAATAGGTTAGGTTAAATTAGGTTAGATCAGGTCACGTGGACAGATCACGTTTTTTATGTATTTGGGCAGGACACATGTTTGATGGATAGGTGAAGTAAGCGTCCCGGAGGAACGCGGATCACGCGGTAGACCTAAGACTGCACCTGGGTAGGCGACATATGGCGGTAGACCTCACGCTATAGTAGCACCCCCATGTTGCTAACATGAATAGAGATTTTCCATATTCTCATGGTTCACGTGTTATTCATGAATTCTTCCCATTTTGCTTCTTCAAAGAACCCTTTTCAAACCTGAGAAGACTGCCTTCCCAATACAGTTTATTTCACCAATTTAATTTATTCTTTGGCTCCATTTCCCTATCCACCAACTAAAATTCAATTGTCCAATGGTCATTTTTTCAAAGAGCCAATGATAGCTCATTCATGAGGTAATATCATCCCTTCGAGTCACCTTTACCTGTCGAGTCATTGTGTTATTTCTATATCTAATGGGGCATTACCCTGCCTTGTTACTTGCTTCAAACTCTTCCTAGATGAAATCATTGCAAAGCATCCCACTGGGACTCTATTTGTTACTTTGATATAGTTTATTTAGGGAAGAAAGTTGTGTCCAACATCATTTCTTGATATTCAGTTTCATTCCATCCTTTTGTCCAGGGAGGGGGAGGACATCTGCCACCTCTTCTATTCTCAGCCACTTGGTTCTAATTCTCAGATGGATTGCTTCAGCCTTATCTTCACTCAAATTTTCTTTTTCCACCAATGTCATTTCTCCTTTTCTTCATGAGGGGATGGAGAGGGGTGGTTGTCGATTTAATGAAGTGGCCTTGCTGTGGATGTGCTGTGTCTTGCCACACTGCTTCTGACCCAGGGCAGTAGACAAGATGCAGGGATGACCCCCTCATCCAGGAGGTTCCAAGATGAGAGGGAGGGAAGAGGGTAGAGGGGAGTGTAGTATGTAGGGGATGGAATGGGTGGGAGTGGTTTCTATGCCATTATTTTTTTGGCTACCTCCCTTGGAAGGGGGGAAAAGTCTTTGGTATATGTATGTATGTCATTTTTCACAACCTCCACCTCAGTACCTATTTTATGTTTTCTATCTCCTCTCCAGAGGATGTATCTATTATTCTCCAGCTGGAGAGCCTGGTCTCTACATTTAGTTTTCTTGTAGTTTTCCTTAAGGTCTTTTTTATAATTTCCTCTACTCTGATTGAGAACTCTACAAAAAAGACATTTTTCCTCTGCTTTTTCATCCTTGCTTTCCTTTACAAGTTTCCGTTTCTTTGCACATTCACCCTTAATCAAATGTTTCCTGACCTCCTTTTAGACTTATTTTTTCTTGATAACTTCCAAGATTTGCCTATTACTTCATTTGCCATGGCTTTGGTTTGCAACAAATTATTTTCACTCAACATGAGCCATTCCTCTTTCCAACCTATCCTAATCAGTGTTAATCTGAACACTTGCATAAGTCATTTCCTATAATCATGTAGGTAATTCCCCTGACCTTTTTCATCTCATGTTCCTGTGTATCTTCCATTAAGTATGTGGTTTTCATGCCAGCCAACAATTAAGTCTTATGAACTAAATCCCAGACAACTTTAAACTTGCACTCTTCCTTTTTTTTCAACCCAACATGTTGGGTAGTTCCATAATCTCTCTTAAGTTTACTCCATCCTTTTGTTGGCCAGATAACCAATCTTCCTGAACATCCTGTGGTTCATTGACCCTATCCTTGTTTGATTTTATGGTGTTGAGAAACTTCTCTCATTTGCCATTTTCATTTTTCCCCTTAAGTACGTGAATATCTGCTTTTTGACCCAAGTTTGTGGTTTTTTCTGTTTCAAGCTTTCAGTCTGGATCATGAAACTGATTTGTGGAAAAGTAAATTCTTAAACAACTTCAACTCTGTTGCAAATTCACTTACTTCCATTGTTAAGTAATTGTTTTGTTCTGTTCAGTTCTCCTAACAAGATTATACAGGTTGCAGGAAAACTCTTAATATCAGCTATTTGTAGTA
This sequence comes from Oratosquilla oratoria, assembly GCF_046742065.1. Classification (NCBI taxonomy): domain Eukaryota; kingdom Metazoa; phylum Arthropoda; class Malacostraca; order Stomatopoda; family Squillidae; genus Oratosquilla; species Oratosquilla oratoria. The sequence goes on from NC_134797.1 coordinate 60,758,129, forward strand.
TTAAACATATACCTTGTCATGTAATTATTTTTCTGTATTTACCTAGTTGTATTTACCTAGTTGTATTTTGCGGGAAGGGGAGCTATGCTCGTGTTGTCCCGCCTTTGTATCTTGCAGTGTCTAGTTTGTTTTTTAAACTCATGAATGGTTTTTGCGCATATTATTTCATTGTCCAGTTTGTTCCAAGTGTCCAAAACTCTATGAGGAAAACTGTTTTTCTTCTGTTCTCTTCTATAGCTATGTGATTGTGCCAACAGCACTGTATGGGGCAGAAACATGGAACATAAGAGAAGAAGAGAGAAGGAGTTTGAATGTGTTTGAGATGAGGTGTCTGAGAAGTATGATGGGGGTTACTAGGCTAGATAGATTGAGAAATGAGGAGGTGAGGAGGAGAACAGGGGTGGAAAAGGAGCTGGGAGATAGGGTTGATGAAAGAATATTAGGATGGTTTGGACACATGGAAAGAATGAGTGAAGAAAGACTAGTAAAAGAGGTGTGGAAGGCAGATGTGGAGGGAGTGAACATGAGGGGACGTCCTAGGATGAGGTGGATGGATGGGGTGAAGGGGGCTTTGGGGAAGAGGGGAATGTCTGTTGAGGAAGGACGGGAGAGGACAGAAGACAGGGGTGAATGGAGAATGGTTGTATATGGATGATGTTGTGATTGCATGAGGTGGAATGGGCGGGTGGATGGGGGGTGAGGTAGTATGTGTGAGCAAAATTTGACGCAGCCCGAAGGGATTTCTCCCCGTCCTCTCATTTTATGCAATGGGGGGACGGAGAGGGGGGGTCGCCGATTTAATGAAGCGGCCTTGCTGTGGATGTGCTGTGTCTTGTGACACTGCTTCTGACCCAGGGCAATGGACAAGGTGCAGGGATGACCCGTCATTCAGGAGGTGCTAAGATAAGAGGGAGGGTGGAGGGGTGTGGAGTGTATTCAGGGATGGAATGGGTGGGAATGATTTTATGCCTTTTTCTTTTTGGCTACCCCCCTTGTAAGGGGGAAAAAGCCTTGGTATATGTATGTATGTACTTTTGTTCTTCCTCCCCAGACTTCTTTCCAAAGTTGGAAACAATTTCATTGTCTGAAAATGGTCTATGAATATTGTTCTTCCCACTGTGCGCCCAGTTGGTTGATATTTTCCCTCAAAGGCACTTGAAATGGTAAAATTGAAGAGCCAGCTGCTACATCTGTCACCATGTCATCAGTTGTCAGCTCTCCTTATGTGAAAAGGTGAAGGAAATACCGTTTAAGTTGATATGGCGAGATTTTGGACCTGATCCAGTGACAGAGTGGCAGCCCACCTCCAGATGATAAAGGGGTTGATGGGTTCTGAAAATGGATAGCAGAGAACGGATCCTCTCCATTGTCCATCTTGCAGGACCACCATTATCTGTGTCATTGGACCACAACTTGCAATTACCAGTCATTGGTTCCTTGAAATTGTATTGATATTTGTCCATTTTTAATCAAATAAACATCTATTCCCCAATATCCAGGTTTTCCTTAACCCTTGACAGTCTTTGCTCTACTGGTATACTAATGTAAACACATTTTCTTAAAAGCATTTATTAGTAACAAATAACAATATTCAAGCCATCTTTACAATGTTAAAAAAAAAGACTTCCATAGGAACTTCAGTCTCTACCTTTCTATATATAAACAACCAAGATTATATAAACTAGTTCTCCTCGAGTGAAAAGGCAGAGGAAATATGAACATTCCTAAAAGCATTTATTAATAATCAATAATCCTTAATAAGGAAGAATAACAACTTAAGCAATCTATAAAACTCTTACAACTAAGACTTTCATGGCCACTTTAATCTCTATCCTTCTATATATAAACACCCAAAACTATATACACTAGCACATAAATCACATAAATACATGCATGAACAACTATGTAGAATAATATACCTCTAAACATGTATACAGTACCTACTTGCAATGCATATTAATGGCAAAACAATTTTAGTAAATCATTCTACGTCACAATCTTTAGTGCTACAAAAAAAATATCTATGCCAATACCCATGTGATTAGAAAAGAAGGATTAAACAATATTAATCTTCATAATCTAACATATATATGATGGTCTTATATGGGTTAATCTACAATATAATTCTCCACAATTTCTTCAGCCATGGAACATGGATTGTACTTGTTCTTATGTGCATGTACTTGTACCCACAAGCAGTGTAAAACTCAGTCCATAAATTTTTCAAAACATCTATTTCTTCTAATGTGCCCTTGTCCTTGCCCCAACATATACTGTACAGATGTGAAAGTGCAGAAAATATGAACAACTCTGTTATACTTCTTACTTTCTTACTTCTGCTCCCAGGTAGGCTTTCAGCCTGTCAGTCGAGCCAGCACACTTCTCCAGATTGTCCTCTCAAAGCTTCCTTCTTCCCTCAAATCCTCTATTTTTCCTAATCCATTTGCCTCTAGGATTTCTTCAACTCCATCTTTCCATCTTTTCTTCGGTCTACCTCTAGATCTGCTACCTTCTGGTCTCCAATTCCATCTTTTCTTTGCAATTCTCTCTTCATCCATTCTCTCCACATGCCCAAGCCACCTTAGTTGTGCCTTTTCTATTTTGCTTCTAACTGATGTTACTCCAATCATTTCTCTTATTTCATCATTTCTAATTTGATCTCTTTTGGTTTTATTTACTATTGCTCTTAACATTTTCATTTCTGCCGACTGAATTCTGCTCCAGTCTCTTGATGTTTATGTCCAGCTTTCAGCAGGTAAAAGGTGCAGATGGAGAGATGATAATGGAGGAGAAGGCAGTAAGGGGAAGATGGGCAGAATATTTTAGGGAGTTGCTTAATGTGAAGGAAGATAGGGAGGGAAAGATAGCTGCAGTGGGAAATGCTAAGAAAATGAGAGTGATGAGTGAGGAAAATGGAGGAGAAATAAGGAAGGATGAAGTGAATGCAGCAGTTAAGATGATGAAAGCAGGTAAGGCACCTGGTCTGGATGGATGCCATGCAGAATGTCTTAAAAAAGGAGGTATAGTGATGGTGGACTGGTTGGTGAGGTTATTTAATGATTGCTGGAGAGAAGGTAGAGTGCCAGAGGACTGGAGGAGTGCGTGTATAGTTCCACTTTACAAGGGAAAGGGGGACAAGTGTGAATGTAGTAGTTTCAGAGGGATTAGCTTGTTAAGTGTAGTTGGGAAGGCTTATGGGAGGATCTTGATTGAGAGGATTAGGAGAGGAACAGAGGGAGTAATTGGTGAGGAACAGTGTGGGTTTAGGACAGGTAGAGGTTGTGTAGATCAGATTTTTGTGGAAAGACAGATATGTGAGAAAGCTATAGGTAAGGGGAAGGATGTTTTCTGGGCCTTTATGGATCTGGAAAAGGCTTACAATAGGGTAGACAGAAAGGCACTGTGGGAGGTTATGCGGATATACGGGATAGGAGGAAAGCTTCTGGGAGCTGTCAAGAGTTTTTATGAGAGTAGTAGAGCTTGTGTCAGGATTAGAAATGGAGAGAGTGAGTGGTTTGAGGTAAAGGTGGGACTTCGTCAGGGATGCGTTATGTCACCCTGGCTGTTCAACTTATACATGGATGGGGTGGTGCGAGAGGTGAATGCAAGGGTAGTGGGTCAGGGATTGGAGATGGTTAAGGAAAATGGAGAAAAGTGGGAGGTGAGCCAGCTGTTGTTTGTGGACGACACTGCGCTTGTGGCAGGATCGGAGGAGGGATTGAGGAAGCTGGTGACAGAGTTTGGGAGAGTGTGTGATAGAAGAAAGCTAAAGATAAATGTGGGTAAAAGTAAGGTGATGAGATGTACAAGGGGTGAAAGTGGCAGTAATCTGGAAGTGAGCATTAAGGGAGAGCAACTGGAGGAAGTGGAACGTTTTAGATATTTGGGTGCAAATGTGGCAGGAAAGGGTGGAGTGAAGGTGGAGGTAGAATGTAGATTGAGAGAAGCGAGTAAATGCCTTGGTGGTTTAAAAAGTGTAATGAGGAATAGGAATCTGGGAATGGATGCTAAGAGGAGACTGTATGAAGGAGTGATTGTGCCAACAGAACTGTATGGAGCAGAAACATGGAACATGAGAGAGGAAGAGAGAAGGAACTTGAATGTGTTTGAGATGAAGTGTCTGAGAAGTATGATGGGGGTTACTAGGCTAGATAGAGTGAGAAATGAGGAAGTGAGGAGGAGAACAGGGGTGGAAAGGGAGCTGGGAGATAGGGTGGATGAAAGAGTATTAGGATGGTTTGGACACATGGAAAGAATGAGTGAAGAAAGACTAGTAAAAGAGGTATGGAAGGCAGATGTGGAGGGAGTGAACATGAGGGGACGTCCTAGGATGAGATGGATGGATGGGGTGAAGGGGGCTTTGGGGAAGAGGGGAATGTCGGTTGAGGAAGGACGGGAGAGGACAGAAGATAGGGGTGAATGGAGAATGGTTGTATATGGAAAATGTTGTGATGAGGTGGATTGGATGGGGGAATGGGGGTGAGGTAGTGTGTGTGAGCAAAAATTTTTGACGCAGCCTGAAGGGATTTCTCCCCGTCCTCTCCTTTATATGGGGGGACGGAGAGGGGGGGTCGCCGATTTAATGAAGCGGCCTTGCTGTGGATGTGCTGTGTCCTGCGACACTGCTTCTGACCCAGGGCAGTGGACAGGGTGCAGGGATGACCCGTCATCTAGGAGGTGCTAAGATGGGAGGGAGGGTGGAGGGGTGTGGAGTGTTTTCGGGGATGAAATGGGTGGGAATATTTTTGTGCCTTGTCCTTTTTGGCTACCCCCCTGGTAAGGGGGAAAAAAGCCTTGGTATATGTATGTATGTACAACTCTGTTATACATAATCATGAAATATTAACCTGAGTCTCCTTAATATCCTCCCTGAGACAACTTCACAACCCCATCCAACCTAACTTCTTCAAACCACCCACTTGTAAAACATATTTCCATCAACCTTATTTTCTATAATTTAATTATCATTCATTAGTGTGTGTTTAAGGGGACACCACCATTTGACCTGTACTTTCCTCCATCTACCCTTCCATGCCATCCACATCCTTAAAATAACCAACCTTCTATCATGCCTAAGCCACCTATATTTTAGCTCTGCCACTTATCCTCTCTTGAGCTGTCTGATCAGCTTCTCTTCCTAAGTAGACTGGCAGTTAGTCCTGTCCACTGTTTTCACACTGAATAACCTACTATTCAACATCCACATACACATTCCTACAACCTCACGTAACACTATTTTGTCTTGTTACTTCCTTCTCAATTCATTACCTGTATCCAGTTCTATGCCAACCAAATTCTCCAGACTTCCTACCCCTCATTACTTCTCTAAATACCTGGCAACTTCTTTTAGACACATCTACCATTTCCATACCTTCCTGAGCAACTAAATACATTCCTGATTTTACTGCCCACTGACCATTTTCCCTACCTTCTTCAAAATGTATACCTTCTGGTCAATAACATGATTCATGCATGTGGTTGATCTCTTGTTTCATTCAAAGGTTAAAACTAAATCTTTGAGTTTCCCTCCCTCTGATTTGTAAGAAAGGCATTTCTGGTTTTTTTTTATCTAGAACATTAGCTAACTTCACTTTTTGCAAAAATAATTAACCCTGTTTGAAAAAATTATACCAGAAAATAATTTCATCTAAAAATATCTTAAACTCGATTATAAAAATCATTACCATATGCTGTTTCTTTCCTTACATACAAGTAAACACATAATACATTTCAACATTCTACCTGCATCTGAGAACAGCATTATTCTGAAAGCACAATATTGATTTTTTTTTCATAACAGATGACTTATTATGCATTATATCAACTACATATACTTTTTTCTTTATCTACAATACTTTCCTTCATGATAGTCCACAACCCATCACTAATTGGTCCACTCAAAGAAGTATGGCAAACTTTCCTCTTATAAGGGAGAGTAACTAAATCACAGCACACATCCACTTCATACAAATTAAAACACCACTTACTGCCTCTTCCATCTCAGTATTTCATGAATGAAGGGGCATCCCTGAGCCCCAACACAATGCCTGGGTCAAAGGGAATGCAGCAATACATGAGCACTTCCACAACAAGGCTTAACAACCCGACCTAGTTTACCTCCACCACATCATCATATGGCAACTCTCCTCCTCATCCACTAATCCATTCAATCTTTCTCCATCCATCTCATTCTTGGTCTTCCTCTCAATTACCTCCATCTACTTCCACTATCCACTTTTTCTTTAACTAGTCCTTCCTCACTTGTTCTTTCCACATATCCCAATCACCTGAGCACTTTTGAGCAACCATCTCCAATAGTTCTTTCCATGCGAGTTCTCCACCTCACCTTCCCACTTCTCATCCTATTCATTTTTGTAAAATACACCATATTCCTCAAACACTTCATCTCAAAACACATTCACTCTTCCTGTCTGTCTCCTTTATACCCCAAATCATCTCTGTTCCATAAAGTGAAACAGATCCTTTATTCATTGACACTACTCATTCATACTTATTCATTGGGACCAGTGACAGGTCATACATGATGGATAGCAAAGCTTCCCCTGTTCAAAACCCATCAAACCCACTCACCTCCATCAGATGGTCCAGCTCTGAGGGGCTGACATTCTGTCTCTGGACTTGACCCAAGATCTCTATCAACTTTCTGTTGTTAGTTGGACAATCATTCCTTCCAAAAACATGCTGATAACTGCAGAATTTGCAAGGTAATTGAAAAACGTAACTTGGATTTAAAGGCTGGAATTCTTCTTTCTTCTTAGACTTGACACTATGGACACACAAACTGCTTATACCAGCACCAAATTTTTTTCCTCTGCTCCTCACTTGCCTCATGCACTCTGTATTGTAGTAAAGTATCTTCTAGGGATACATCTCCTTTCCTGAGTATTCTCATATTATTTCTCATGCTATTTCATATTAATTCTCATATTATTACATTTCTTACACTTCTTCACACATGGAGAGATGACCACCAGTGACTGCTCTCCTCTTCCTACAACTTTCAGCTGGTGACGTGAAAACAGTCCCACACTGATACATCACAGGTAACAGTCCAAAGTTTATTCCCAGAGATCTGTGGGAGGTTCCAAGGACTACTGCCAGCTACTGAGGGGCTGTGGGTATTCCACTTAGTGAAATTTGAGGCAACAATTAATTTCACACATTCATACAACTTTCTCTTAGCATTTACCCCCAAATACCTTTCTCATCATATTTTTTTCAACTTCTGCAATCCTTCTTTACTGTTACCCTCACTAAATGTATCTTTTACCACCTCTTTGGTATGACATTGTTTCCACAGATAAAAGTGATGGCTATAGATGACAAAATACAAATCCATTATTGGTAAGTTCTCCTTCCATCACAAGGAGACACATGGGAAGAGAGGGGAGGGTTGGGTTATTTTTCTATGGAAACTATTAGCCCTTTTTCCACATTTTCTTCAATGTCAATAAGGGGATACTTTGTAACTATCTAACTTTCATGAAATAGTCATCAAATATCAAACAAATATTTAAAATCAATCTCAACTCCTTCTGACACAATAACATACTTTCAGGACATTACTCAGTTTTGCAAAATTATTCTACTCAGCAGTGAGAATGTCACCTTAACAGAACATTATAATTGTCCATACCTTTGTTAATCTACAGTAATGCATAGTATTTCTCCAAGGCAAGTGTTAAAACAAACAAGTTATCAAAATTTTACTTAAGCCTGTGAGGGGGAGGAAGAGAACATTTTGGGGTAGCAAGTTGGGAAGATATCTCAAAGGTGAACAACTTGCCTGATTCAAACAAGACCTCATTATGAGAGTGGATCAAGCACCTGACATGTAAAAATGGGTGTGCTTATCAATGGGAAAGTAGTGACCAAGTCTTGCAGAACAGAATACAAATCAGTTAATTCAAACGGAGAAGATGACCTAGTCATGGTTTTTCCCGTGACTAGGTCATCTTCTCAGAGGTTGCACTACTCAATAAAGAAGCAAAGTGGACAATTCTTCCACAGGACGATTGGGGTGGTCAGTTATACACAGGAAAAATAGGGTGAAGGTTAATTTTCCAACAGGGTAAGGTAGTAGGCACAAGGCATTAGAAACACTGTATGATGGCTGCTTATGTGAAAAATGTGTCACAAACCTGCAGAAGTTGTGGGCAACAAGCATAAATATTGGAAATTTATGAATTTTGGGTATTGCATGGAATTTATGAAATGCAGAACTTGAGCTAAACAGAACTCAACTCATGAGCCCACTGTACACACTGAACAACCATTAAAGATAAATATTTCACATTTTGAGTCAAACTTGTAAAAGATGGAGGATGTAAAAAAGGACAAGAGCCAATGAACTTCTGGACTAAAAAGTAGAAAGGTTAAGAACAGCTACCCCTATGAACATTTTTTATCAAATATTCATATCCTACCTGTTGCCTATGTCAAGAGGGATTGTAGCAACAAGAGGTTCAAACTGTAGAAAACCAAAATTATTCAGCCCTTCTTGCTAATTAGGATGCTGATGCAGTAACAGTAGTGCTTTGATAGCCTTCTGCTTCAATTCATCTACAAGAAAAATAAAATAATTAAACATGCACACATACCAAAAGCCCTTTCCCCCTTATTAAGTGTGGAGGCCTAGTTAAGGTATACACCCATTCTTCACCATATCACACCCATCCAACACCCATTTGTTTTGCCTCCCAGTGAGAGTGGAAGGAAGTGTGGGGTGAACCAGATGTTGTTTGCAGATGACACTGCAGAATGAATGGAGAAGCTGAGAGTAAATGTGGGCAAAAGTAAGGTGATAAGATGTACAAGGGATGGGGGGTGGCGGCGAGTTGGAGGAGAGTTTGGAGAGCAAGAGGTTATAGGAAGTGTAGAGCTTTAAATAATTAGAGTCACATGTAACAGGGAGTAGAGGAGTAGGGGTGGAGGTGATTTACATGGTATGGTAAGTAAATCTCAGGGGAAGGGAGATGAAAAGGGTTTTGAGAAATATGTATCTGGGAATCAATACAAAAAGAAAGTGTGATCATGAGGTATATTCTAAGGTAGTTCTTATGAATTGCTTTCAGATAGTTATAAGTTTCTTTTTGTTCTCCAAAATTAGTGCTAGATATGGTTTTCAGATTTTTTTCTTGTTGATTTTTTTGTTAGGTCCTTGACATGTGGGCTGAAAGTCATACAAGTGTCAAATGTTATGCCCAGAAATTTTGGGCTCCTTTGGAATTGAAGGGTTTGGTCTTTTGATTTTGCTGTTTCTTTTATGGTTGTCTGGTGTGAACAATGTTACACTTGATTTCTGGGAAGAGGTTTCCATTCTGTCATTTCTGAGCCATTGTTACAATTTGCAAAAATAGGCTTGGGCATTCTTTGCTGCTATTTTGTATTTGCTATATTCACTTAATTCTAGTATACCAGAGAGGAGCAATGCTCATTGGGTTATGTCTCCTATTTTCCAGCTGGTCATAACTAGCCTCAAATTCACGCCCAGTTCAAACTTAATCTATAAAGTGGTGGGTTATCATTGTCAAGTCATCTATATACAAGAGGACACTGGTGTTTAGCTCAGGTTCAGGAGCTGGTAGATCACTCATGAAGAGGTTGAACAGCAAAGGTGAAAGTATTGTACCTGCAATAGAGTTCATAGGAGGGACAACAAATGGGTTTTTAGATGTGTGTAGGATGGATGAATGCTGGATGTATTCTTTGACTTGGCTACTCCCCCTTACAAAGGGAAGGGCCTTTTGGTATATGTTTGATAATAATCACTGCGTCAAGTTTCATGAAGCGGAAAACTTGCAGCTCCAGTGTGGCTAGCAAAACTCCTTGGGACCTCCCACAGAACTCTTGAAAGAATCTTTGACTGTTGTCTATGTTGTATTGGTGAACTGTTTTCAAGTCATTGGCTGAAAAGTAGTAGGAGGGGAGTAGTTGTCAAGTGTAAGAAATGCAGCTGAAGTTGACAGAGAAAGATTTTGGGCCAGTCCAGAGACAATGTCAGCCTCTCAATGCTCCACTTCCTGATGAAGGTGAGTGGGTAAATGGGTTTAGGAAATGGACAGCTGTGCTGTTCATCTTACTGGAAAACCACAAGCAGGTACCCATCATTGGTTGTCTCTACAATATGTACACATGTATGATGTAATAAAATAAATAACAAAAGTACAGGGATGGGGGTGAAAGGGGAAATGGACGCATGAGAAATGTCTATTGAAGAAGAAAGGAAGTGCAAAAGATAAGAGTGAATAAAGAGTGGTAGTAAATGGATGAAGAAATGACATGGCCTTAAGGGAGGTTCTTGTCTGTTCTGTAGACTTTCTTCAAGTGGATGAGGGGAAGAGTTTTCACATAATGAAGTAATGGAAGTAAACCAACTCTGTCAATCCTTGTGCTGGAAGTGCTGTGTCTTGCTGCATTGCCTTTGACCCAAGCAATGTGGTGGAGGGCAAGGATGACCCTCTATGGGGTGCTAATATGGTAAGAATGTCAAATTGGTTTTGGATGAGTATAAGGAGGGTGCCTGTTTTGACTCAGTCACACATCCCCTTTAAGAGAGAGGTCTTTTGATATATGTAACAAGATAGTCAACAAAGTATGCATATTTATTCTTTAATAAATCATTTCTTTACTACAGCTAAATAATTATGTTATGCTACCTTACCTCATAAAGATTTGTTGACTAGGATTGGATGAGGTGGCAGTGATCCCCAAGATTCAAGTACATGCAGTTCTTCCTCCTGATAATAGTATCGTGTTATGTAGTTCTTTAAGGATATAGAATCTACTGCGACTACATCAGCCTTCTTCAGAAGGATAAGCTCAATAGACTTTGGATGTGTTTCTGCCACTGAAAAAGAAAAGTTTTGTACTCAAGTGATGCAGGTTATAGGAATTATTATGGGTTATATGTTTGTTCTTTGATTTAGTCACCCACTTATATGGGGGAAGAAGCCTTTTGAAATGAATGTGCGATTTTATTTACCTAATTGTACATAACTCTATTTACATAATTGTAGTATACACGAAAGGAGCAATCTCATGGGATCCTGTCTCTTACTCTCCAATTAAACTGGTCAACATAGAATGTGTCCCCCCGCCCCCAAACAATGATGCATGTTTTTCACATATTTTTGCATTCTAAATACAAAAATATTATAAAAAAAATAATTGTATCACCCATAGATTTTGTGTTCCAGTATATTCCTGTTATTTGATATTATGTGCAGTTTATTACAGAAATCAGCAGAAATGTTGTAGAAACTAGTGGTTAAAGGTACAATTTATTTCCACTTTCAACCCAAACTTTTAGTCACATTTTCCTCCACAAAAGTCACTGCTCTTTCTCAATTAACAGCTTCCCATACAAGAATTTAAGAACAAACTAGATGCTGAAAGATACAAAGATGGGTCACAACGAGCATAGCTCCCTTCCTGTATAATACAACTATGTAAATAAATGCTTATTAGATTGGTCTCCCCAAAGCTACTACATTCACTACATTCATATTTGTCCCCTTTTCCCTAGTATAGTTGAATTATGCATTGTCTCAAATAGCATTCCTCTTAATCTCACTTCTGCTGGGCTATTTTATCTACTTCTGTGTCATATCCTCAGTAAGTACATACATGCATATACCAATGGCTTTTTCCTCCTTACAAGGGAGGTAGCCAAAGTCAAAGGCATAAATCCACTCCCACCCATTTCATCCCCACCCACTCCACTTGCATTCACCACCTCTCCCTCCCTCTTTTCTTGGCTCCTCCTGGATGACAGGTCATCCCTGCATCTCACCCACTGCATTGGGTCAGAAGCAATGTAGCAAGACACAGCACATCCACAGCAGGGCCACTTCATTTAATCGACAACCCCCCTCTCCAACTCCTCATGCAGAAAAAGAGAAGGGGGAGAAATCCCTTCAGGCTGCATCAAAATATCATTCACACATACTCCCTCACCACCACCCCCATCCTGCACCCACATCCTGAGTAATTGGGTTAAAAATCTTGAGAAATTCAAAAGCAACATGAGCAACATTAGCTTACCTTGCATATTGGAGAAGAAGTTTGTGTTTTCTCCAAGTTGTTTGAAGGTTGTAAGTAAAAGGTGACTACTGCTCACAGAATCACGATTAGCATAAGCAAACTTGCTTCCCCTCAAGTCTATGAAATCTTTTATTCTTTTTCTAGAAAACATAAAATGTTAGAGGGTTATGTAGTTACATGTAGAATATTCCCCAAGTATATTAGCCACAGCAAACAAAATACATGTAATCAAGCTAATTCCTTATATGGTATCTCTATGCACAAGTATATCTGTATAATAGCCTTGGACTTTCCCTTTGGTTGGATGCTGGAAGACTGGGGCCAGAGGTAGTACCTCAAAGCTACTTTTGCTGTTGTTGTGGTACTCACGCAGGTAGTGGTTGGTCCGCACAAATGCTGAGCATAGGGTATATGAGAAAATTAATTTGTCAATAAATCAATCTATCAAATTATGAAGTTTTACTGACCGGAATACTATAACCTCAGAGCAGCTGGCAATGGTCCTTGGCCCATCCCATAAATTCCTACAGGAGGAAACATTGGATCAATGTCTGTATTGTATTAGTGTAGGATTGTTTCTATGTCACCAGCAGTAAGTACTGTATATGCCAGTGTACAAGTCAATCCAGCACATAAGTTAATCCATAAATTTCGAATGTGTAATTAAAGTTTAAAACTATATTTCATAAATAAGATGACCCTTAAAAATAAGGCAGCAACACTTTCCCAGCACTATTGTATGGAAAGAAAAACATACATTATCTCATTAACATAGCTTAACAGGCACTTACTGCATATTTACAGATTTATATGTAAGAAAATCATCAATTATTGATATGGGAGCTACTGCATCTTCAATAATGTCTAATGAAAGAGAAAATCTATATGATTGTTTCAAAGTCTGTATGGTAGTTCCCTATAGTTGATGGTGGTAGTATTTACCTAGTTGTATTTACCGAGTTGTATTTTGTGGGAAGGGGACCTATGCTCGTGGTGTCCCACCTCTGTATCTCGCAGTGTCTAATTTGCTTTTAAACTCATGAATGGTTTTTGCGCATACTATTTCATTATCCAGTTTGTTCCAAGTGTCCACTACTCTATGTGGAAAACTGTTTTTCTTCAGTTGTTGTCGTTCCCTAGACTGTCTGTCCGAGCAGTCCCGTCTCCTCAAGGAAGGCCACAGCCGAAACTGGGTTTTCCCACAAATCCTTTATAGAGTGTATGTTGTGTTGTTTGTGTGCATGATTGTGTATAATGCAGTCTTCCATTATGTGTTGTATGGTATGGGGTGAAGTGTTACATCCTGGGCAGCTGTTCACAACACGGTCGTCCAGCCTCGTCCAGTCGTCCAGCCTCTTCAGTTTTTCTTCAGTTCTCTTCTGTAGCTATGTTTTTTTTATTTTCTTTCCATGTCTGTGTTTCTCTTGTCCCAGTTTAGTAAGTCCTCTCTATTGAGCATCTCTGTGCCTTTCATGGTTCTGTAGATGGTCAGTAGGTCACCTCTCTCTCTTCTTTGCTCCAGCGTTGGTAACTCCAGTTTAGCCAATCTCTCCTTATATGATAGGTTTGCAAGTGCAGGTGCCATTTTTGTTGCTGCTCTCTGGATTCTTTCTATTTTCTTTATATTCTTTTTGGTACTGGGTGACCACAATGTCGCCGCATACTCTAGTCTAGGCCTTATCAATGTAACCAATATTTTTTTTATCATGTCTTCGTCCAAGTATGCAAATGCCACTTTTATTGATCTTAGCAAGTTGTAAGCCTCCCCGACAATTTTGTTAATCTGTTTATCATAGGACAAGTCGTTTGTGATAATTACCCCCAAATCTTTTTCGGATCCTGCCTTCTTTACCTCCTTGGTTCCAATTGTATATTTTCCTGATATTCTGTTTTTGCTTTTTCCAAACTCCATTATGCTACACTTCTTAGTATTAAAGTCCACTTCCCATTTCTGACTCCAGTTCCATACCTTATTCAGGTCTTCCTGCAGTGCTTCACAGTCCTTATACCGCTCTTGTGTAAAGACCGTATAATTCAACAGCTGGCTGCTTGATATTGGTGGCACCACTGGTACACCAATCAGCTGTTGTAAATTGTGAGTTGCAGGACTATATTTTCTACTACTGCAAGTTCTACCTTGCAGTGCAAACCAGCCTAACCTACATTAGTGAACCTAACCTAATATGCCATAAAAGTTAAGTCACTGATATTGTTATAATTTCTACATCAAATATCATTACCAGATATGAGTTTCAATAGGAAATAATTGTGATGGGTTGCAAGCATTATGACAAGTGGTGTGCAATGAATGTTAAGCAAGCAGTTTCACTTGTTTACCCTTTAGTGGTATAGGTCACATATTTCACGTACAAACTGATCCCCAGTTTTAGAGGAATAATTTTAGACTTCATATTTCATCTTATACACCAGCATATATGGTAATAAAAGGATAGGAGCAGTTGCTGGTTGTCAGCTTTTTGTGTTTAAAGGTGGAAGAAATAGATATGAAGTTGATAAAGAAAAATCTTGGGCTCAGACCATGGACCAATTGTCAGCCCTCAGGGTTGCACTTCCATATGGAAGTGAGGATGGAGGAAGATAAGGGATTGGAAGATGGGTGACACAGAGAGAACTTGCTCTGTTCTTGCAGGACTAACTAATACAGGTACCCATCAGTGCCAATTAGTTTGTACATTACACAAGTTTAAATATGTTCTAAAGTAAAGAAGATAATAATTATCTGCAACACCTTTTTTAATTATTACTTAAATAAATACTTCAATAACTATTATCATGAAACTAACATGCTATAGCACTAACCAATATCAATGTGTTTGTCATCCCCTCGGGCTACATCAGGTCCTTGACGTTTTGAATCATATACTAGAATTGAGTGTATACCCAATTCAGCCTCCAAATATCTCCATAGGCTCATAGTATTCCACTGGTAAACTGGGACACACATATCTGCCAAGATGAAAGAGATTTCCACCTGACTTGTTCATGATGTTCCTGAAACAATCAAAATATTTAATGATTTCATGAAAGATCCCTATCTCATATGAATTCTGCAGAGTAACACAAATGATAATACTTTTGTTACCAGTCAATTAAACCACAAGTGGCAGGAAATGGAAGAATGGGGGTGGAAGTAAACTTTAGATTGAAATAAGCAAATGAATGTTGAGGTGGGGAGGGGGGTGAAAAGTGTCATGAGGAATAGGCATCTAGGAATGGATCTAAAGAGATCATATGAACAGGTGATCATGCCTACAACATTGTATGGGACGGAGACTTGGAATTTAAGAGAGGCAGAAAGGAAAAGTTTAAACGTGTTCGAGATGAAGTGTCTGAGAAGTATGGTAGGAGTTAAAGGTTGGACAGAGTGAGAAAAGGGGAGGTGAGGAGGAGAGCAGGGTTGTAAAGGGAGCTAGCAGGTAGGGATGATGAAAGATTTTTGGGATGGATTGGATACATGGAAAGGATGAGTGAAGAAAGATTAGCAAAAGAGGTGTTAAAAACAGAGGTGGATGGAGTGAACTTGAGGGGACAACCAAGGTTAAGAAGAATGGATGGGATGAAAGTGGCTTTGAACAAGAGGGGAATGTCTGTTGAGCAAGGAAGGGAGTAGGCATGGGGTAGAGGTAAATGTAGGATAGTTGTGTTTGAACTATATCTTAATGCAGCCCAAAGGGATTTCTCTGTATTCTCTGTTTTCTGCATGAGGGGAGGAGATGGGTGAGCTGCCATGTAAGTAAAGCAATCCTGCTGTGAATGTGCTATGTCTTGCTGTATTGCTTGTGACCTAGGCAGTGGGCAGGAGACAGGAATTACCCTTCATCCACGAGGAGCTACGATGAGAGGGAAAGAAGAGTGATGGGTGGGAGTGGAATGGGTGGGAGTAGGTACGTGCCTTTGGCTTGGCTACCTCCCTTATAAGGGGGAAGAAGCCTATGATATATTGATGGATAGTTATCATTCTTAAGGTTTAATTTTATCATTTACAGAATACACTTTCTTAAATGATGGATACCATTCTGTGGATAATTCTTAGTTGTTTATAAAGTAATTAAAGTTTCTGATGTCCAAATCCTGTGCCTGTAACTATTCTAAATATGTTTAGTTTCTTACCTTCATTACAAGGTCTTGTATCAAATGTTAAATCAAGTATTTTCTTTTCTTTGTGAGAGGACCACTTAACCTGATTCCAAGTATTACATATACTAAAGGCTTTTTCCATCTTGTGGCAAGTCAAACCACATACCCTGATCATAGATAAAAACCTTTCAACTACTCTTCCTACACCAGCACCTCAAAGATGACTCACCATGTACCCTACTGCAGTGTTTGGTTCAAAAGAAATGCAGAAAGGCACACATCTTCCACAACTGGGCCCAATAAGCACAGCTGCTTTACCACCCCTTTTTCACCATGTGACACCTCCACCTCATCCACTTGAAGATAAATTATGAAGCAGATGAAAAGAACATCTCAGGCTGAATCGTCCTTTCATCCATTCACTTCACCTTTTGTATTCTCTCTTCCTTGCAAGACACATACCATGTGCAACCAAAACCTTCATACTATTGACTTCATTCTCAGTTTTCCTCTTGAGCTAACCCCACCCACTTCTGATTTCCACTTTTTTTTGCTAGTGTTTCCTCATTCTTTCTTTCCAAATGTCCACACTCCCAATCGCTGCCTAACCTGCACACTTCTCTCTCTATTATTATCTATCACTTTTCTCTATTTAACACATTTCAAAAGTATTATTTTTGTCTCCCTTATATTCCAACCTTGTTACATAGTGCTGTGGGTACAATCACTCCATACAACCTTATCTCTCCATTCATTCCCAAATACCCATTTCTCATGAGTCTTTACATTCCAACCAGTTACTTGCTTCCTTTACTCTGAAAAGTATGGCCCAAAACAAATATGTCTCAGGTACAAAAAGATTACACAATGGAGTACCTCAAGGTGCAATACTTTCACCATTAATGTTTAAACCATCTATTATGTGATCTACCAACTCCTGAACCAGAACTAAACACCAATATTCTCTCTTACATAGATGACTTGACAATGACAACCCAGTACAGTATATATAAAATAGCAGCAAAAAATACTCAAGCATACAAACTGGAACAGTGGCACATAATAAAAGAATGGAAGCTTCACTTCACAAATCAAGAGAAATACTGCTCACTCTAGACAACCACGAAAAAAGTCAACTAAATGTTCAATCCCTTCTATAGGAAAGGAACCCAAACATTCTGGGTACTTATGTTCATTTGATACTCACATGACATTTGCCCATCATTTCAAGGACCTAACATATATAAAAACAAAACAAAAAATGAAAGCCATCTCTACAACTGACACTGGGAAACAAAAAATAATAATAATAACCATTTATAAACATTTCATAAGAATCACCCTAAAATATGCCTCCTCAGTAGGGTCCCCAACAATCAGCAAATCAAAACAAACAGCTTGCAAACATTGCAGAGTGGAGCACAGTAATTACAGGATGCACCAAAACCACCCCTATAGGACACCTACGTTCAGAAACCGAAACCCTCCCTATAAAACATCATATGACAATGACAGGAACAATTCTATACCGGAACCCTGAACAACACACACTTTTTACACTACATCTGACAAGCACCACCAATAGAATACAACAAAAAACTGTACTAACAGCATACTACTCAAACATCTATCATAACCTACCACTCAAACTACACAAAACATGTTCACACCCAGATAACTAAACAAGCCCTTCATGACAGACCACCAAACTCAATACTCCAACAACAACCCCCTTCCACAAGAGACAAGAACCACACTAGCATGCCTGTGCTCGAGACACTATTGGTCATTAAGATAGTACATACATATAACAAAGGCTTTTTCCCCTTACATGGGAGGTAGCTAAAAGACAAAGCCATAGAAACCACTCCCACCCATTCCATCTCCACACACTCCACTCCCTCCCTCTCTCTTATCTTGGCACCTCCTGGATGATGGATCGTTCCATCTGGTCCACTGTCCTGGGTCTGAAGCACTGTCGCAAGACAGTAGTAACAGAAAATAGGCTTGGCTACATATTCAAACTACCACAGATCCAACCACCACACAGAAGACAGCTGCCCAGGATGTAACACTTCACCCCATACCATACAACACATAATGGAAGACTGCATTATACACAATCATGCACGCAAACAACACAACATACACTCTATAAAGGATTTGTGGGAAAACCCAGTTTCGGCTGTGGCCTTCCTTGGGGAGACGGGACTGCTCGGACAGACAGTCTAGGGAACGACAACAACAACAACAACTATGTTTCATACTAACAGCCCCTAGACAACAACACAGCATCTCTTCACTAAGTACCTCATGGTCCTGCCTGGAGGTCGTTGTTGGTTTCCTGGAGATCGCACGTTGTCTGCAAGAGTGAGACCTGGGGCAACAGATTGTGATTCACTTCATCCATTCTTCCACTCACTCCCACATGACCTATCTATCATTCGGTCGTTCCGCTACATGGCCATTTCGCTACCAACCATTTCGCTACATTATTCGGTCGTTTCGCTACACTGTCTCGGTCGTTTCGCTACATTGTTCGGTTGTTTCGCTACATTTGGCTACATTGTTCGGTCGTTTTGCTACATTCTTTCCGTCGTTTCGCTACACTTTTTTTTAGCGCATTTGAGATACGAATATGATAAAAAAAAATACGGTCGATGTGTGCAGATTTATAAAGAAACTTTGTAGGCGACAGAAGTAGAATTTGCTTAATAAGGCGATTTGGCGATAGATAAAAAAAAATATATATATATATCGGGCCATGTTTTATGCAATCGTCAGGTAGATTATCCGGCAGATAACTAAAAAACAGTGATTTATCATGCACATTACCAGAGCTGGGCGCGTTCCTTGGTGCGTTCAATTTAGTTTGGCCGCAATGAGACCTTTCGCAGTCAGGCTCGTAGATTCCTATTAGCGCTAGAATTTTCAATTGTCTCTGAATTCACGAGGCAAAGGGGTGACTTAGCTAATTTGGAAACCGATATTTAAAAAAAGATACGTCATAAATTGTTGCATAAATGTATTTAAAATTAAAAACATGACTCATAATGTTACAATTTTTACTTACTGGTGTGTGATAAGGCTTTGTTAATTTAATTATAAGGTAAAACTAAAAAATATGTAATTATTTTTTAATTATTTTTACTGAAGTAACTATGAGCAGTAAAAATAAGAGAATATTGATTTCGGTTTGTGCACTTTATCTGAGTGTTGAAAAATAATGGATATCACTGTCACGTCCTGTATATGAAGATAATCAATGAGATAAATAACAAGTGGTGGCGGACGTACGAAGTTAACAACATTTTTGTAAAGAATAGCCTCTTAGATCTGCTGGGAGCTATTTAAAAAAAAAAAGACTAATTATACGTGTGCCGTGGCAATCTGCACGTCAGATTCAAGAAAAAATAAGAGGGAGACAAAGTTTATCGTATCGAAAAAAAATTAAGTTTCGATGCAAAATTATATTTTCGATACATTACATGGATTTGCCTATTGCTTGGTGCATTCAAATGAAAGAATATATCAGTATACGTCCATTGAATTCGGTAGAAAATGACAAATTGCTTGGCTTGATACAATTATAGGCTGTTTTACGAATATCATCTGTGATTATAAATAGAGGCTCAAACAATGCTATATGCCGTTTGCAATCATGAAATTAATTTACTTAAATTTCAGACACAATAATGTACAACGATACACCTCTGTAAGCTTATAAAACTTGCCCAAAAAAGTATTTATTTTCCGGCAAGAATTACAAAATCTGGCGGTGTCTGGTATAACTTGCTCACTGCGAAAGGTCCCATTAGCTTTCCCAAACTATTAAAGCTTAAGATACAGGTTCATACCGAAATAAAAGTCCGGTAGGCCATATACTATACAAAAGAAAAAAGTCGTAAGCCACATACTATACCGGCACCTATATTAAATAGCTTGGGAGCGCTAACCGCGGCCAAACTAAAGCGGAACGCACCGAGGAATGCGCCCAGCTCTGGTAATGTGCATGATAAGTCACTGTTTTATAATTATCTGTCGGATAATCTGTCTGACGATTGCATAAAACAAGGCCTGATAAAAACAATTCTATCTATAGCCAAATCGCCTCAATATGCAAATTCTACTTCCGTAGCCCACAAAATTTGCACACATCGTATTATTTATCATATTCGTATCTCAAATGCGAAAAAAGTGTAGCGTATGCCTGTGATTCTATGTTCTTAAACCAATTCCAGACTCTCGGTCTTCACCAGTGGATACGTGAACCTATTTTTGTTCACTCCGGCAAAATTCTGGACCTTATTTTAACTTCTGAACCTAACCGCATCCAGGTTATGACTGTTTTTCCACTATTCCCTCACTGTGGGCACGTAACTGTAGTGGTTTGGTTCGAACAAGCCAGGGAAAATGAAATTCACTTTGGTCTCTTATTCTAATCTCTTTGGTAAAACAACCACAAGTAATAGCCACTGCTTAGTGGATCTGATCAGTCGTAGCTGGACGGTGAGCCTAACGTCAGAGGCGGTGGCGGCTGATGACGGCGAGGCTCGATGGAACTGCTACAAGACTGGACGAGATGTTGTTGCTGCTGCCGTGGCTACTACTATTCTGCCCTGACTGGCCGCCGCTGCCCTATTTAAGGGTCGCTCGCGGCTCAGCGTAGTTGGCAAGAGAGGTCGCTAGCCGCTCGAGAACCATTTGCTGGCTCCTGATTGGCTAGCTCATATTCACCTCTTGCCAACTATGGGAAGTGTGTGACCGCCTGTGGCTGCGTCACTACACCACTCCCCCTCTCTTCGAGAGCGGGCGTCGAGGGAGATAGGGAGCGACGCGCGCGACGTGGTTGAATCGGTGTGGCCTTCGTATCACTCGCCCAAAACGTGTGGTCATTCCATCAGGGGGCATGTCTGGCGAGGAGGGCCTTGATGGAGGGGGGCTCGAATGCAGGGTGGTGTGGTCGAAGTCAGATGCCTGGCGAGGTGGGGTCGGTTGAGTATGGAGCTGTGGAGACATAAGGTTGGATGAGAATTGTTGCATTGCATGGTAGAGTGGGGGCGTAGGGTGGGGAGGATCTTGCGGGGTGCCGGGAACAGTTGTAGAAGGATGTGGTTGCGGGGTGGGAGAAGGAGAAGGGTTCGCTGTCGTGTGCGTGTGATCTGTGTATGGTGAAGAGTCAGGGGCAGGAGGGGAGTGTTGGTTTGGAAGGGAGAGTGTTTCGGGGGGTGAGGAATGACTTGGTTCGGTGGTGAGGATGGGGTTAGGACCATGTTGTAAGATGTATTGTAGTGGCCCTGGAGGTTTGGTAGGGGGATTGATGGGGAGATGGGCCGGCTTGAGCCTGTCGATGGAGACGCTATCCGGTTTGGCACCTCGGTTGATCACGAAGTACTTTGGTGATCTGCTGAGGACTCGGAAGGGGCCGTCGTATGGGCGCTGAAGAGGAGCTCGTGTGGAGTCTTTCCTGACGAAGACGTAGTCACTTGTAGACAGGGCCGGGGGAAGGTGCTCCGGCTGTGGTTGTGGTGGACGAGGGGGTGTTGGACGGGTGTTGGCGAATGTGTCCTTGATGAGTTGGAGGAGGGCGTGACGATCCGGATCGCCGACGGCAGGCGTGGCAATTTCCCCAGGGAGGCGAAGGTTCTCAGCGTAAAGTAGCTGCGATGGGGAAATGTCATTGTCGACCTTAGGTGTGACGTGGATCGTGAGAAGCACCAGGGGAAGGGCGTCGACCCAGTCGCATGAGGGTTGTGCCTTCAGCGACTCCAGTTGGCGGTGGAACCGTTCCACGAGTCCATTGGCTTGGGGGTGGTAAGTGGTGGTCCGGTTACGTTTGGTGCCAAGGAACTTGAGGAGGCTGGACCATAGGTCAGATTCGAACTGGGGGCCCCTATCGGTGACAATGATGTGAGGTGCGCCGAATCTGGATACCCATCCAGAGAGGAAAGCACGGGCGGTCGTCTCGGCGGATATATCCGGAAGGGGGATCGCTTCTGGCCACCTGGTGTATCTGTCGATACACGTAAGGAGGTAACGCATGCCACGAGAAGGCGGAGGGGGGCCCACAATGTCCACATGGACTGACTGGAAACGTGCCGTGGGTGCAGGAAAACGCTGGGGTGGTGCGTGGACGTGGCGCGTAACCTTGGCCGTCTGGCAGGGGAGGCAGGTCCGGGTCCATTGTCTGACATCCATGTCGATGTCCGGCCTGACGACTCGATCTGTGATGAGGCGTTGTGTTGCGCGGATACCCGGATGACTGTGGTCATGGAAGGAGGAGACGTCCTTACAGTGACAGGTGGGGATGTACGGGCGGGGTTTGCCCGTGGAGACGTCACACCACAATGATACGGGGCTGTTAGGAAGCTGTCTTAGCTGTAAGAATGACGTATCGTGCATACGTAGGAGGCGGAGTTCACCGTCGTTGTTCTGAGATGCGGCGATGCGTGCGTAGTCTATGTTGTGGTTAGGGAGGATGCTGGAGGTGATTCTAGACAAGGCGTCGGCTACCTGGTTATCCTCTCCCTTGGTGTATTCAATGCGAGTATCAAATTGGGAGAGGAAGGACAGCTGCCGGGAGACTCTTGGGGAGTGATGGTCGGAGACTCTGTCTAGGGCATGGGCGAGTGGCTTGTGGTCTGTAAGGATAACGAAAGGCCGGCCTTCCAGGAAGTAAAGGAAGTGCTTGACAGCCGAGACTATGGCTAGCAGTTCCCTGTCAAAGGCGCTGTAGCGAATTTGAGGAGGGTCCAGACGTTTGGAGAAAAAGGCGATAGGCTGGAGCTGGCCGTTGATCTTCTGTTGGAGGACGGCGCCAATTGCTGTGGAGGAGGCATCAGTGGTAAGGAATGTGGGTGCGTGAGCTACTGGGTAGGACAAGCGGGCGGCTTCAGCGATTGCCGCCTTGGCTTGCCCGAATGCCTGGGTCGCTTCGGAAGACCATCTCACAGGTTTGAGCGACCGCTTGGAATGGTTCTTGGTGAGGTCGTTCAAGGGAGCGAGTTTTGCAGCTGCGTTGGGGATGATTCTGTGGTAATAATTGACGATTCCTAGGAATCGTCGGAGCATCTTGATGGTTGTTGGCTGTGGGAAATCTTGGATTGTGTCTACTTTCTGAGGGAGAGGATACAGACCTGCTGTTGAGATGCGGTGTCCGAGGAAGTCGAGAGATGAAACTCCGAGGAGACACTTGGACGGATGTACCCGGAGGCCATAATCTTGGAGGAGGCGGAAGAGGAGGCGGAGGTGTTGGCGGTGTTGGTCGTGGGTATCGGAGGCTACGAGGATGTCGTCGATGTAAACGGTGATGAAGTCGAAGTCTCTGAGGGTATGGTCTATGAACCTCTGGAACGTCTGGGTGGCATTCCGGAGGCCAAAGGCCATCATCTTCCATTGAAAGAGGCCGAACGGAGTGGCTATGGCTGTCTTCTGGACGTCTTCCGGCGCTACAGGGATTTGATGAAACGCCCTGACCAGGTCAATTTTGGAGAAGACCTGCTTCCCGTGAAGCTTGAAGTGGAAGTCTTGAGCGTGAGGGATGGGGTAGCGGTCGGGCTTCGTGATGCGGTTAAGTTGACGGTAGTCACCGCAAGCCCGCCATTGGTTGGGCGGTGGGGGTGGCTTGGGAACCATGTGGAGTGGTGATGCCCAAGCACTCTCCGATGGTTGGATGATGTCCTGGTCTAGGAGTTCTTGGAACTCCTGTTTGGCAGCGGCCAACTTCTCTGGGGAAAGTCGTCGAGGCTTGCTGTATACTGGCGGTCCAGATGTCTGGATGTGGTGCATGATGTTGTGAGGGGTGGTGGTGGTGTTGGTCTTGTCTGGCGATGTTAGCTGGGGAAACTCCTGCAGGATGCGTACATAATCGCCAGCGGACTGGAGAGACGATATCTGGTGGGATTTGGCGTTAGTGGTGGTTCCCGGTATGCTTGTCGTGCCGTGGTACAAGCAGTTATCCTTGGCGCTAACTACCATATTGTAATGCTGGAGGAAGTCGTAGCCAAGAATGGGGTGCTGGACCGCTGCTATGACGAATGTCCAAGGGAACTTGACATCGTGGAGGTCCAGGACGCTGTGGTGGCTGCCGTACGTTGCAATGGGCGTACCGTTGGCTGCAAGCAGGTCGTAGGATGGCCACCGTGTACCGTGGTTGGGTTCTTCCGTCGGGGGTATGATGCTGACGGCTGAGCCCGTGTCTACCAGGAAAGATAGGCCAGAGTGGCGATCACGCACTGAGAGGAGGGTGTGAGTATGGTTAGCGGGGGTAGGAGTGCTTACCGACCCCCGCGTTTGGCGTTTCCCCCGCGACCAGCTGCATGGTTGTGTGCATCTGAGCGCCTTGGCTCCGAAGCGGGTATGGTACCAACAGGAGGCAGTATCCTGTCGTGGAGCGGGGCTAGGTGGTGGTTGAGGGGGGGTTCCCTTCTCGGCAAGCAACTGGTTGAGCAAGGTCTTCATGTCGGCGACTTCCTGCCGTAGCTGCTGCATACTTTGGTCACTGGCACTATATGACATGGGAATGTTTTCACTCACAGCACTATGGTCAGTAACACCTGGGTTGTCACTACACTTTGCACGAACACTATGCACTGGTTTGTGTACCGAGGTATGTCGCTGGAACAACCTATCTGCTATTTCGCAGTATTGTTCGTCGTCCTTATCGCCGGCTAGAGCTTCCAGGTGTAAGTGGAGGGCGTCCGGCATCTTGGAGAGGTGAATGGAGCGGAGGAGTTCCTTGGGCAATGACACCTTTGCCCGGGTGTTGAGGTTAGCCATACGGGTGTATAGCTGTGAGGGGGTGGTGTCGCCGAGTTCGCTCTGCTGGATATCTCGGTAGAGCTGGTCGTCAGGCCTGGCGCATAACTTCCGTAAGGCAGTCTTGAGGGCGGCACACTTGCCTTCTTCTGGAGGAGAAGAGACGGCGTTACGGACAAGGGCGATGACGTCCGTTGGTAGAGCGGCGATGTACGCGCCAAAGGCTTGGTGGTCCGGAACGTCACCTTGAGTGGCTAAATAGGCTTCTGTGTGAAGTAGCCAGCTCTCCAAGTCACGGGAGAAACTGGGAAGTTTCACTTGTGAGTTTTCCATAATCCTGGTTGTCACTCCGGGGTCACCAATTTGTAGTGGTTTGGTTCGAACAAGCCAGGGAAAATGAAATTCACTTTGGTCTCTTATTCTAATCTCTTTGGTAAAACAACCACAAGTAATAGCCACTGCTTAGTGGATCTGATCAGTCGTAGCTGGACGGTGAGCCTAACGTCAGAGGCGGTGGCGGCTGATGACGGCGAGGCTCGATGGGACTGCTACAAGACTGGACGAGATGTTGTTGCTGCTGCCGTGGCTACTACTATTCTGCCCTGACTGGCCGCCGCTGCCCTATTTAAGGGTCGCTCGCGGCTCAGCGTAGTTGGCAAGAGAGGTCGCTAGCCGCTCGAGAACCATTTGCTGGCTCCTGATTGGCTAGCTCATATTCACCTCTTGCCAACTATGGGAAGTGTGTGACCGCCTGTGGCTGCGTCACTACATAACCATAAAAGCATCATACTTATTTCAGGGTGAGCCTCCATCTAGCGTGACCACTTTTCCTACTCATGATTGGCCTATGGGTAAATTTACTAGAATCGGCAGTTCTCTCAGACTGTATGATTGGGACTATGATTTTTTACACCGCAATGTAGACGATGCCACATTATTTCTTGCCCATACACTAACCCAACTTGTTCAACAATTTGTTCCTAAGAACTCCTCTTGCAAAAACATATCTTTACGGTTAGAATCCGTTCCTTTACAAAAATCGTACTAGAGTGTGGAATGCATCCAAACTGGCCAGACAGACATATGGTAGACATTCTCATCACACATCACAAAAACTTTTCCATTTTAATGAGGTTAATGCAACGCTAAGATCAGCTGTCGTGAAAGCTCAAATTGAATATGAGGAAAATCTTATTCAAAATCGAGCTACTATAAACCTAAATTATTTCACTCCTACATTAGGAATAGAAAATATGACACCTAGAGTTGGTCCCCTGATGGTGAATGGTGAACTATCTGATGACCCCATCACTATGGCTAAAGTATTTGTTGAACCTTTTTCTTCTGTTTTTGTTGTTGAGTCATCTTTGAACCCTGTTTCCCATCAGGAGTGTCACAGCAAGTTCTCTTCCGTTCAGTTTCACCCAAAAGATGTTGTCTCACCTTAAATCTCTTGATGTTGACAGTGCCATGGGACCTGACAATCTTCATCCTCGTCTTCTAAAGAAATGCGCATTAGAATTGGCCTATCCCTTATCCATTATCTTCAATAAGTCTATGGCATCAGGCTCCTTACCCCAATCTTGGAAAATGCCCCACGTTTCTCCTAAATAGGACAAACGGTTCTTGTAGTGATCCCCTAAACTATTGGCCTATCAGTCTAAATCCTCGTAGTGATCCCCGAAACTATAGGCCTATCAGTCTGTTAAATCCTATTCCCTGTAAGACAATGGAATGTATTATCTGTAAATCTCTTTTTGGATTAATTGAAGACCATCTGTTATTTGATGAATCTCAATTTGGTTTTAGGCCAAACCGTTCCGTCACTGATCAACTTTTACTCACGTACGACTACAATAAACAAATGAATCAAAACACATTGAAATTTTACTCAACTTACGAAACTCGCTATGCGACTAGGCATACAAACGACTTCTTTTAAAATTCAATACAGAACAACCAAAAAAGGCCAATGCTTATCTATTATAGGTGTTAACACATGGAATAAACTGGAAAAGGAATTATCTAAGACAAATGTTTATCAATTTTCAAACGATACTTAAAAAAGTCTTTAATCTATAAGTATTAGTATATTGAACATTTCAGGTCCATTTTATGATTGTATTCATGGAGAAACTGTCATGTACCACCCAAGTCTGCCCCTCTTTTTTTTTTTTTCCAGCAGGTCACGGTGACCCGGACCTGCGAATTAAGCAATTATCGTCCCGTCAACAATCGACCTGACCTCTCACCTCTCACCTGACCCCCACAAGATGCGATGCTCGCACGTGAGCCCGATTCCTACGTGATGTTGGAGTTAGTGGACGTCGTGTCGCACCTCATTGTGTGTGTGTGTATATATGTGTATGTATGTATTTGTGTATATATGTATATATGTGTGTAGATGTGTATATATGTATCATACTAACATGTAACAAAAATAAATAAATAAAAATAATTTTTTTCCTTAAAGGGAGAGCAACTCCCCATAAGCTTTGCTTCTCGCTCTCCCTTTTCAACTACTAATTTTGTAAAAAAAAAAAAAAAAAAAAAAAAAAAAAAAAAAAAAAAAAAAAAAAAAAAAAAAAAAAAAAAAATTGTATATATGTATGTCTAAATTGTATTTTATATTGTTGAATAAACCTTAACTAACTAACTAACTATATTACTTACAGGTAGTGCTGGGAAAATACCGCTAATTTCAATACCGGAATTACCGGTGAACAACAATACCGTTACCGAAATTACCGGCAGTTTACCGGTAAGACTCGTGAGGTAGTAGTGACGTCCCAAGTTTGAGTCGAGTTCGAAAAATCAATGTTTTTGTCCTTTAATAAGCTATATCTCTGGTTCTGTTTTACATATTATTTTTATTGTTATGTCATTGAAAAGGGAAAAAGTCATACTTTAATTGGTGCTACTATAGTATGCTATCTAGCGCGCGAGTGAGTGAATGGAGGGTGACTGAGGGTGGGTGTGGTGTATAAACTTTCGTCCGCGTCTGCATGCATGGGTTCATGTTTGGAGGGTGCATGTGGGAGTGGTAGTTTTGTTAATACACATACACATATAATG
This sequence comes from Oratosquilla oratoria, assembly GCF_046742065.1. Lineage (NCBI taxonomy): Eukaryota > Metazoa > Arthropoda > Malacostraca > Stomatopoda > Squillidae > Oratosquilla > Oratosquilla oratoria. The sequence continues at coordinate 60,786,125 of NC_134797.1, forward strand.
AGCTTTGACTAATTTGTAATAAACGTTTTCCTAAAAACTAACCCAACCTAACCTGACTAATTTGTAATAAATGTTTTCCTAAAAACTGTTTTTTTATGCTCCCTTGTTTTAAAACTTGTTTCATACAAATTAGCCCAGCACGTGATCCAAAGACCAAGGTGAATACTCAAGGATATATTAGATTTCATTGTCAGCATATTTTTTATTTACTTCCTCAGTTATTTTTTCATGCTAATTAGTTCACATTCTTATTTAGAAACAGAAGCATATTGGCATTTTCATCACTGAAGTATATACATATATACATACATATACATATATACATACATATATACATACATATACATATATATATAATATATACACATATGTAGTAGTTTTAGTTCGGAACAACGGCAGGACAAATGAAAATCAACACAAAATATCTAATCTCTTTCTTTTGGTAATTAGCCACAAGGTGCGACACTAGAAGTGTCACAGGAGAAATATAGATGAAGCTCGGACTAAGGCCACAGCTTAGTGGAGCTTATGGTTGTAGCTGGACGTGGAGCCTAACGTCAGCGAGGCGGTAGCAGAAGATGACGGCGAGGCTCGATGGGACAGCTAGAAGATTGGACGAGAAGATCTTGTTGTGTGTGCTGGTTGGTACTATTCTGCCCATCTCGGCGAAACGCTGACCTTTTAAGGGAGACTGGCGGGAACGTGAGGAGCTTTCCAAGTTCCTGATTGGCTGACCGCTGGCTGGCAGGGACACCCTTGCGAACTACGCTTGCCAACTACAGTAACTTGAAGATTTCTTTGATCAGTGTGTGACGGGTCGTAGGATGCATCACGTCACTACAGGTCTTCGTTTGGCGACACGCGGAATTTTTCGATGAAACTTTCACAGTTAATAGTAGTTTCGTATGCTGATCACAGAAATAACATTAAAAAGGTGCCAAAAAAAAAACTGTTTTAATGGTAAAAATTACCGAGACCTTATCGGTACATACTTGCTTAATGGTAAAAGTTAACCGGTAAAATTAGCGGGACACTGGGCCCGTCAGTACCGTCACTCAGTACCACCAAGCCGAGACGTGCTTACCGCTCTCTGAGTGTTATGGTATAGCTTATCGAGTTATCGGTTAACGGTAGCAGATTTTTTGCCGGTAAGCTACCGTTAAGGTTGTTACCGATAAAACCGGTAACTTTACCGGTAGCTGCCCACCACTACTTACAGGCATGATCAAGGTCAAGTGGTTGATTTAATCCTTTTTTACTTTTTTTAAAGGCCTTTGACCGTGTACATCATCAGATTCTTATTGATAAGCTAGTAGCTATTGGCATTTCGGGTAACCTATTACAATGGATGACTAGTTTTCTTCTCGGCCAATCAATGAAAGTCACAATAAATGGTCATATCAGTTATTCTAAGCCCAAGGTGATTTCGGCCCGGTGATTTCGGCCCTGGGTATTTCTGGGCCGAAATCGTCGGTGATTTCGGCCCAGCGAAAATAACCTTTTAAGCTTGAAGACTTGGTGCCCTGGCTTGGTGCACTGTATAATTTCAATTTAGATCATTTGTTTAATAAATTTCATTTCGTTTTCACACAGTATGTGCAAAAAAATATTGTTACTTGAAATGATATGAAAGTAATTTCTTTTTTAATTCTTTTAATAATATATTTTCTTTCAACAATAAGTAAATTATACACACATATACCAAGGCTTTTTCCCCCTTACAAGGGAGGTAGCCAAAAAGGAAAAGGCATAAAATCATTCCCACCCATTCCATCCCTAAATACACTCCACACACCCTCCACCCTCCCTCTTATCTTAGCACCTCCTGGATGACGGGTCATCCCTGCACCTTGTCCACTGCCCTGGGTCAGAAGCAGTGCCGTAAGACACAGCACATCCACAGCAAGGCCGCTTCATTAAATCGGCGACCCCCCCTCTCCGTCCCCCCATGCATAAAAGGAGAAGACGGGGAGAAATCCCTTTGGGCTGCGTCAAATTTTGCTCACACATACTACCTCATCCCCCATCCCCCCGCCCATTCCACCTCATGCATCACAACATCATCCATATACAACCATTCTCCATTCACCCCTATCTTCTGTCCTCTCCCGTCCTTCCTCAACAGACATTCCTCTTTTACTCAAGGCTCCCTTCACCCCATCCATCCACCTCATTCTAGGACGTCCCCTCATGTTCACTCCCTCCACATCTGCCTTCCATACCTCTTTTACTAGTCTTTCTTCACTCATTCTTTCCATGTGTCCAAACCATCCTAATACTCTTTCATCAACCCTATCTCCCAACTCCCTTTCCACCCCTGTTCTCCTCCTCACCGCCTCATTTCACCCTCAATCTAGCCTCCTAACCCCCATCATACTTCTCAGACACCTCATCTCAAACACATTCAAACTCCTTCTCTCTTCTTCTCTTATGTTCCATGTTTCTGCCCCATACAGTGTTGTTGGCACAATCACTCCTTCATATAGTCTCCTCTTAGCATCCATTCCCAAATGTCTATTCCTCATTACACTCTTCAATCCACCAAGGCATTTACTCACTTCTCTCAATCTACATTCTACCTCCACCTTCACTCCACCTTTTCCTGCCACATTTGCACCCAAATATCTAAAACTATCCACTTCCTCCAGTCGCTCTCCCTTAATGCTCACTTCCAGTCTACTGCCACTTTCACCTCTTGTACGTCTCATCACCTTACTTTTACCCACATTTATCTTTAGCTTTCTTCTATCACATACTCTCCCAAACTCTGTCACCAACTTCCTCAATCCCTCCTCTGATCCTGCCACAAGCGCAGTGTCGTCCGCAAACAACAGCTGGCTCACCACCCACTTTTCTCCATTTTCTTTAACCATCTCCAATCCCTGACCCACTACCCTTGCATTTACCTCTCGCACTACCCCATCCATGTATAAGTTGAACAGCCAGGGCGACATAACGCATCCTTAACGAAGTCCCACCTTTACCTCAAACCACTCACTCTCTCCATTTCTAACCCTGACACAAGCTCTACTACTCTCATAAAAACTCTTGACAGCTCCTAGAAGCTTTCCTCCTATCCCATATATCTGCATAACCTCCCACAGTGCCTTTCTGTCTACCCTATCGTAAGCCTTTTCCAGATCCATAAAAGCCTAAAAAACATCCTTCCCCTTTCCTATAGCTTTCTCACATATCTGTCTTACCACAAAAATCTGATCTACACAACCTCTACCCATCCTAAATCCACACTGTTCCTCACCAATTACTCCCTCTGTTCCTCTCCTAATCCTCTCAATCAAGATCCTCCCATAAGCCTTCCCAACTACACTTAACAAGCTAATCCCTCTTAAACTACTACATTCACACTTGTCCCCCTTTTCCCTTGTAAAGTGGTACTATACAGGCACTCCCCCAGTCCTCCGGCACTCTACCCTCTCTCCAGCAAACATTAAATAACCTCACCACCCAGTCCACCATCACTGTACCTCCTTTTTTAAGACATTCTGCATGGCATCCATCCAGACCGGGTGCCTCACCTGCTTTCATCATCTTAATAACTGTCTTCACTTCATCCTTCCTTATTTCTCCTCCATTTTCCTCACTCATCACGATCCTCCTTCACATTTAGCAACTCCCTAAAATACTCTGCCCATCTTCCTCTTACTGCTGTCTCTTCCATTATCATCTCTCCATCTACACCTTTTACCCTTTCTTCTCTACTTGATTCGCCTCCTCTTCCTCTCTTAATTTCTTTCCAAAACATCTTTTTATTACTTTCAAAATTTTCTGTCATACTCTTACCCCATTTCACATCTGCTCTCCTCTTTGCCTCCTTTACCTTGTGCTTTATTTCTCTTCTCTTTTCTTTGTACCTCTCATATGACTCCCTCGTCCTATTTTGTAACCAAGCTGTGAAAGCTCGCTTCTTCTCTTCTACAACATTCTTCATTTCCTCATCCCACCACTCACTACCCTTCCTTCTATTTCCTCCCGTCCTTCTTGTTCCACGCACCATTCTTGCACACTTTATGATTCCCTCCTTGAACCATCCCCATTCCTCCTCCACACCTAGCTCTACTCTATCCTTCACTCCCTCCCACTCCTCCTTCAGCTTCTTCTTGTACTTCTCCTTTTCATTTAAAGAGTTCACTCTAAGCACCTCCCTACCTTTTGTCCCTTTCCTCTTTCTCCATCTATCCTCCACTCTCAACTTACCTTCCACCAAAAAATGATCTGATATTCCCCCACCCTCTCCTCTTAGCACATATACATCCTTAACTCTTCCTATCATAATCCTATTTACCACTACATAATCCATTAACGCTCTATCTACCACCCTTCCATCCACCACCCTCTCCCATGTGTACTTATGCTTGACTTTCTTCCGAAACACTGTATTTGCTATCATCAACTCTCTTTCTAGACACATTTCAACCATCAACTCTCCACTGCGATTCTTTCCTGGAACTCCACATTTCCCAACCACTCCATCAATTGGACCATTTCCTACCCTAGCATTAAGGTCTCCCAGTACTATTACATTGATATTTCTCCCTAAATCCTCTATGCACTCATTTAAATCTATCCAAAAGGCCTCCCTTTCTTCTACACTCTTCTCACTGCCAGGCCCATATGCACTTACAAAGACCCACATCTCCTTTCCCAGTTTCACCTTCATCCACATTATCCTTCAGGAAACCTCCTTCCACTCCACTACACGTTTACCTATCTCTTCACTTACTAGAATAGCCACCCCTTCCCTCCCTCGCCCTCTCTTCACTCCTGATAACCTCCCACTTACACTCCCAAACTTACACTCACCCTTCCCTTTCAACTTAGTTTCACTCAAAGCCAACACATCCATCTTTCTTCTCACAAACATACTACCTATCTCTTCCCTTTTACTCTCATCTGTACCACATCCACGCACATTAAAAGACCCAAACCTTAGGGTGCTGGTCGGAAAACTCCCAGACCCTCTTATGCCTTCACTTTTTCTTTTAGGAATGTCCCCTGTGGGGCTACAAGGAGAAGGATGCCTAGTCCCACTCCCCGTCCCTTTCTTCTCGCCTCTTACGATCCAAGTGGAAATACTTGGTGGCAGTATTCTTTTCCCCCACCACAGGGAATTCCCCCACAGCAGAAAAATGAATACTCAGAGAAATGGTACAGGACAGCAAACAAGGGGTTGGGGGACAGCATAACGGAGGGACAGTCGCAGTATAAAAGTGTCATCATTTCTCTATGAACAGAGTTTTCCTCTATCAAAGACAAAATGATAGTGTGACTCTGGTCCGTAGGGGCGACCCATATAGACCCTAAAGTAACGACCTCAAATCATCCTCAGTAACGACCTCAAATCATCCAAGCAGTGTATTTCAGCCTCTGAGAAAGCAAATAAGATTCTGGGATTGATTGCGCGATCTTTTGATTTCAAAAGTCCATCACTCATTAACAAGCTATATAAATCGTTAGTTCGTCCACATTTGAAATATGCTGTTTCCGTATGGTCACCGAATCTCATTAAAGACATTGACAGACTGGAAAAAGTACAACGGCGAGCCACAAAACTGATTCCAAATATCAAAAATAAATCATACGAAAATCGACTTAAGCACATGAATCTGTTTTCCCTAAAAAAGCGTAGACTCAGAGGTGACTTGATACAGGTCTTTAAGATTTTAAAGGGAATTGACAACATCAAAAGTGACCAAATTTTCACATTGAATGAGAATCAGACAAGAAACAATGGTCTCAAACTGTCCGGAAATAGATTCAATTTGGAAGTAGGTAGAAACAACTTTGCCAACCGTGTAGTTAATGAATGGAATAAACTTCCTGCACAGGTAGTGCAATGTAGTTCAGTTCGAAGCTTTAAGAATCATTTAGATAAATACCTAAGTAAGATGCTGTAATGATTATAATTTATCTTATATTATTTGTTTTTGTTTTGTTATAATTTGTCTGTCTGATTTTCATTTATCATTAGTTATATGTCAATTTATAATCATTTACTATTTACCTTTTTGTTTGTTATTCAACTATACCTATGCATTTATTTATGTATTTTATTTATTTTTACATTATTATAGTTTTAATTTATTATTAATATTGTTATTATTATTATTATTTTTTTTTTTTTGCATCCGACCTAGATATGGATCAAAAGGTCTCCTGTCGGCATGCTCCGCCTTTGTAATCCTTTGTAAAGTATCAACTGCATGCTACTTTGCCACAATAACAAGCAGCCAATACCCCAGACGGGGTAAATTATAATAGCAACATTTGGAGGACTGGCCGAGACGTCAGTGGCCGAAACGTTTGTGGCCGAAACATCCTACATTCGATGCGCTCCCCTCCTGCATGCTCACTAATGATGTTGAACTTCTGGGCTGGGTTGCTCAAAACAAATTTTTGCACTATTCTTGGCGTTAAATCTATCTTGACATTAAACATCATGGTAACACAGAGCGTTACCATGACATTTAACATCAAGATAAATTAACGCCAGAATTAGTTTTTGAACAACCCAACCCTGTACCGGGTGGCTACAGGAAATAAAAGTCAAATAGTGGGAAGTACACTGTAATCTCTGATACGACTGACAACTAATGCGTGTGAATACAAAGAGAGCTGGCTCCGAACTGACGTCAAGCTGCCAATTTGGCGCCAAAAAAACGTGCATCGCATTTGCGATATCCAATATAATTACAATTATACACAATGATTACACATAATTACAATAAATAATAAAACAACAAACAACAAAACATATGACAATTTTATAAAGAGGGGGAAACATATAATTCCCCAAATAAGCAACACACAAGTACAATGTACAATAATAATGGTATGATATACAAAATACCACGCTAACACATCGCTCGACCAGCACCACTCGGTGACCCCACCGAGCAAACAAGAAAAAGACTGACCGAGGCAAGGAGAATCCAAAATCCAAAATACACAAGGACAAACCACACACACACCACATATGCAATAGTGGCAGACAAAAGTGTGGGAAAATGGATACAATAGCACACCCAATACATTAAATAAACACATACATAATTAGTTACATAAAGACAATACATACAAACACATAAAGGAACATAAGACTGGCGCCAGTTAACAAAAATACAAATACAGTAATTACCGGACATCCGGGACATGATACTTAATATCTAAACACGACAAAATACAATTCAAAACAGTACACTTAAGAGCTAAACAATAGTTACACATTATAACCAAGAAAGGGACACACACAAAAAATGGTAAACATCACAAAGAATACATAACAATACACAATGAAAATTTAGGTAATTACTGGACCCCTTGACCTAAGGTCATAATTATGAGGGGTAGATAAACAAGGCATAGTTCTTACAGTGGGCCCTGGAGGAGGCCGGGTAAAGGTAGGGATAGGCACTTGAGTCTTCTTGAGCCTATCAGAGTGTGAAATCTCGCCAAGGCCTGTAGAAGGGTAAAAAATCCTGAACTTGTTAGGGTGTAGGCGTTCAGTCACCAAAAGGGGGCCCTCAAATTTACAATTCAATTTCGACTGGCGATCAGGCATGCTTTTGAAGACATGATCACCAACACCGATGTTCACAGGTTTTGCACGAGCATGTTGTTGTTTCAACATGTCGGCCTTTGAAACATCCAGTTTATCTCTTACAGAATTATAAATGGCATGCATCACATGACTCTGGATTTTACTATAGTCATCTAAATTGTAGAGGGGACGAGCAGGGCTGTCAAGCACATCATATGGGAGCCGTTTCTCAACTCCAAAGATAACATAATGAGGCGTTTTGCCCGTACAAACATTAATGGTGCTATTGATACAAGCACTGACATGGGGAAGCCAATCCTCCCAAGACTCATGAAAATTACTAGCAAAGTGACGTAGGATCTCTAAAATTTTCCTGTTCGTCCTCTTAACAAGACCATTGGACGCCGGATGATAAGCAGTCACGAACGTCTGTTTGATGCCGTAACGTTCGCAAATACCTGCCAAAACCTCGTTCCTAAATTCCGTCCCATTATCACTAAGGAGCACCTAAGGAGTGGTGTATGGACACAACACATGGGAAACTAAAGCATGTGCTACAACTGGTGCAGATTTCTTACGTAAGGGAGCTAAGACTACAAAACGAGTAAAGTGGTCCATACACACAAGGACATACACAGAGCCTTGAGTGCTACGAGGCAGTTGCAAAAGATCTATAGCCACAGTCTGAAAAGGGCGAGAAGGAATAGGGTACTCTAAAATGGGAGCAGTGCTCGTAGAACCTTTGTTCTGGGCACAAGAACTACACCGGGCCACATGAGAGGTAATGTCTAGTCGCATTTTAGGCCAATAATACTTCTTCCGTGCCATAGCCAGAGTTTTGTCACGACCTGGGTGACCAGCCTGAGGGGCATCATGAGCAAGGGACAAAACAACGGGAACTAGAGACTCAGGGATCACTAGCTGTGCCACATCTTGCTCAAACACTTCCACATTACGAATGAAAACCTTGCCATGCAGGGAAAATTGGGACAGAGGTACTGGTAAAGCTGGTAAGGTGGAATCATCACCAGACTCCAAAGCATAAATGACTGCAGACCAAACAGGGTCTTCACGCTGAGCTTTGGCCAGATCTTGCAGGGAAAAGTTATGAATCACTGTAACAGCAGCAACAGGGATATTACGTGAAAGTGCATCAGCAACGTGGTTCGCACGCCCCGGGATATGTTTAAGGGTTGGATTGAATTCCTCGATCGTGAGGAACCATCTGGCTAGACGGCCTGAAAGATTTTTGCCCTTGAAAAGCTGAGTGACAGCAGTGTGGTCCGTGTAGACTGTAATAGGATATCCAAAAATGATATCACGGAAATGCTTTAAAGCCCACACCACTGCCAGGGCCTCTAAATGAGTAACAGAGTAACGGGACTCAGGCTTATTAAGAATGCGACTAGCATATGCAATAACATGAGGTCTACGCCCGTCTACTTGTTGCATGAGTACGGCTCCAATGCCTGTACCAGAAGCATCTGTACAAATTGTAAAGGGAAGACTGTAATCAGGGAAGGCCAACACAGGCGCTGCAGTAAGAGCAAGCTTCAAAGAATCAAAACTATTCTGATGAACATCACGCCACTGGAAGGAAGAGTCCTTCTTGAGAAGGCGAGTGAGAGGAGAAGCAATTGAAGCAAAGTCTTTAATGAATGCACGATAGTATCCTGCAAGTCCAAGGAAGGAACGTACATGTTCAACTGTCTTCGGTATAGGGAAGTCTCTCACCGCCTTGATTTTATCACCTGTGGTGTGGATACCATGTTTGTCTACAACATGACCTAGGAATTGGATACTAGACTTGAAAAAGGAACACTTGGGTAAGTTGAGTTTCAACCCAGCTTCAGCAAAACGTTGCAAGACCATGGACAACTTAGTAAAGTGGCTTTCCACATCTTTGGAAACTAAAATCAAATCATCCAGGTAAACAAAAAGTCCATCTCCAACTAAGCCATGAAAAATGGAGTTAGCTAAGCGCTGGCAAGTCAAAGGAGCATTCCGCAAACCCATGGGGCAACGAAGCCATTCATAGTGCCCACTGGGAGTCGAGAAGGCCATGACTTTACGAGACTTCTCCTCCAGGGATATCTGCCAAAAACCTGCTTTTAAATCTAAGGTGGTGAACACCGTATTATCAGTGCCAATGGACTGAAGAAGCTCGCTTAAGAGAGGCAGAGGATAATGGTCTGGAATAGTGACCTCGTTAACTCTCCTGTAATCAACAACAGGACGAAAAGATCCATCTTTCTTAGGCACCAGGAGAAGAGGCGAGCTCCACTCTGAGTGGGACTCCAGTACAGCACCTTCACGCAATAAATCGTCAACCAAGGACTGGGCTATAAGCCGACGAGAGTGAGGTAGCCTGTAAGAGGGGACGTAAACATGACGAGTACCTGGCTGAAGATCAATTCTATGAACCACACGGGTTTTTCTGGGCCGAAATCGCCGGGCCGGAATCACCCGAAGCCGGCTTGGTTCTGGGGCCACTGTTATTCCTAATTTACATTAATCATGCCTGCTCTCAGATTCAGTGCAACTACAAAATATTTGCTGACGATCTTAAGTTATATAACCATTCATCATCACCAACATCTGACTGTTATCAATCTTTTCCAGGCATGCAGGATAATATAGACAGCGCTGTGCAAAGGCTGACGATCTCACCACTCCTATCTACACTCTTAATGGCAGTCCTATTATACAAAGCTTCTCACATAAGGATTTAGGAATCATAGTTTATAGGAAATTGAAGTTTCATCAACATATAAGAAGTACAGCTGCCAAAGCTGGGGGTATTGCCACTAATCTCTTGAAATCTACTGTCACCCGCTCGGCCAAATTCATGTCTTCTCTTTTCATCTCTGATGTTCGACCTATCTTGGACTTTGCTTCTCCTATATGGAATCTAGGGTATTTGGGCCAAAGCAATCTATTGGAGTCCACACAACGCAGGTGGACAAAATAGATTACAGGATTATCTTCACTGGGTTTGTTCTCTGTGAAAGGCAGGTTGTTGCGACAAGATCTCATATACTGTTACCGCATCTTTCATGATCTTTCCATCATCTCTCCTAATGACATCTTCACCTTGTCTCCTGATGTTGGCACTAGAGGCCATAGGTTTAAGATACAAATGGAACATTCTCATTTGGAGGTTCGTAGGCGATTCTTTTCTTGTCGAATTATCCAGATGTGGAATTCATTGCCCCTAAATATTGTTGATGCTCCTAGCCTCCCTGTGTTCAAGTCCAGATTGAAGTCCTTTTCAGGTGAAGAATTGTTCTCATTCTAATCTTTTATCTCAGTATGTTTATTTTTTATTATTTTTGTCATCGAAGTGATGCCATCACAACTGTGTATTTTGTACCACCCACTGATGCGGGTAGCACTGTAGGCGTCATGTGATCATACCCTGTGCACGTCACATGGATGAGGATGTAATCAAGATGTCAAGTGTATCACACGGTCAAACATCACTTCAAACACTTGCCTGACAAACCGGGTTTGTCAAACTGTTCGATCGTGTAACTGGCCCTTTAGTCTCCCACTTTTTGTGCCTTTCTCTTATTCTGTTAAATTTATAGAATAATCACCACTGAAAGATGCACCCAACCAGTCATTACAAAGGATTACAAAGGCGGAGCATGCCGACAGGAGACCTTTTGGTCCATATCTAGGTCGGATGAGAAAAAAATCACAATAGTAATAAAACAACAAATAAAAACTATAATAATGTAAATAACAAATAAAATACATAAATAAATGCATAGGTATAGTTAAATAATAAACAAACAGGTAAATAGTAAATAATAATAAATTGACATATAACTAATGATAAATGAAAATCAGACAGACAAATGATAACAAAACAAAAACAAATAATATAAAATAAATTATAATCATTACAGCATCTTACTTAGGTGTTTATCTAAATGATTCTTAAAGCTTCGAACTGAACTACATTGCACTACCTGTGCAGGAAGTTTATTCCATTCATTAACTACACGGTTGGCAAAGTTGTTTCTACCTACTTCCAAATTGAATCTATTTCCGGACAGTTTGAGACCATTCTTTTTTGTCTGATTCTCATTCAATGTGAAAATTTGGTCACTTTTGATGTTATCAATTCCCTTTAAAATCTTAAAGACCTGTATCAAGTCACCTCTGAGTCTACGCTTTTTTAGGGAAAACAGATTCATATGTTTTAGTCGATTTTCGTATGATTTATTTTTGATATTTGGAATCAGTTTTGTGGCTCGCCGTTGTACTTTTTCCAGTCTGTCAATGTCTTATGAGATTCGGTGACCATACAGAAAAGAAACAGCATATTCCAAATGTGGACGAACTAACGATTTATATAGCTTGTTAATGAGTGATGGACTTTTGATATCAAAAGATCGCGCAATCAGTCCTAGAATCTTATTTTGCTTTCTCAGAGGCTGAAATACACTGCTTGGATGATTTGAGGTCGTTACTGATAATTACACCGAGATCTTTTTCACTATCCACTTTTGTTAACGAATTTCCAAATAACTTGTAATCGTACTTACTGTTATTTTTACCTATGTGCATTTCCTTGCATTTACTTGTGTTAAATTTCATTAGCCACTTCTCAGACCATTTCTGTAATTTATCTAAATCTTCTTGAATATCTAATTGGTTTGAGTGATCATTTGCCACTCCGCACAATTTTGTATCATCATCATGGTCTATATAATTTATATATACTATGAATAGAAGTGGCCCAAGAACGGAACCCTGAGGAACTCCACTTGTAACATTTTTCCATCTAGAAGTTTTTCCATTTAAAACAACTCTGTTTTCGACCATTCAACCAATTACTAGTCCAACCTAATAGGCCCGTGTAGCTTGACTGGAGTATCTGTCTTGGATTCTTGGGCCTGTCCTTCTCTGATCCATACTGGCTGGACTTAGGGTGACATGGCCCAACCAGGTGAGTTGAGTTGACCGAAACAATGTAGCGAAACGACCGAACAATGTAGACAAATGTAGCGAAACGACCGAACAATGTAGCGAAACGACCTGGTTTGACACAACAGTCTGTGTGATTAAGTAGTTGAGTCATTATTCTATATGAATCTTAATGCAATTATTTTAAATTGAATATTTATTGGATGACAATTATTCAAGGTTACTGAATTGATGCTCATCTTACAAACACAACAGTGAGCGACGGATCAGTAAATTTGATTCATGGAAACAAAAATTCATTTAGGAAGTCCACGCAATTTCTAAGCATATAATGAATGAAACCTCAGTTGTATGAAGGTATTTTATCGACAATATACACTGAGATTTACTCTTTGTGTTATGTGGAAGAATTTTTTTTCCTTTCCAATTCCTTCATGTGTTCGTTGCAATCCACAGATGGCAGCACTATACATAAACAATTGTTTGAAATCGGACGTGGTTATAATTTAAGAGCCCTGATCATTACTATTTTAAGAAAACTCTATATTATAATAACAATGTCCAAGGCAAAGGATGAAATACAGTTTGATGTGTCCTTAAATACTGTTGAAAAAAGACTGAAAACTTTTAAAAAATGGCCTTTCGCCAAGTCGTCGACCTGCAACAAGGAAAAGGTAGGTTACTTTGGGCTTTGTGAGTTGTGATGGTGTTAAATATATCCTTCACTCGCACAGGTGAGAAATAGCAGGTAGGCTACGAGGTGAACTGTGAGTGGTTACCGGAGTTAATATAAATTAGCAGAGGCGTTCGGTTTCTGTGTGTAACAGATAAAGATATGTAATATAAAGATTATGTTTGACATCTTCGGTCAAAAACTACGCCATTGAGTACAAAGAACTATCAGATGACTCATACCCAGTGTCCATGTGGGATGAATACTGTAGACGAAGGCTGGGTCATTACTTGAAACTAGGTCAGCTGCATTTGATCAGAGCTTGGTAGCTTGGCCATAAATGAGGTTATTGATAATTACAAGGATCAAGGATTACAAAATGCAGAATTGAAAGTAGATTGGAGGGCTTGTATATGAATGCATGTGAAACTTTGAACAGTATATAATCATGTCAAGTTTTCAATGTTGATTATGTTTTTTAAAAGTAAATCGGTAATTTCAGCCTAGATATGTATTACTGGAATGAAAAAGAATGTTACTAACCTTGACCAGTCGATAGATATCCCATAGGGTTAATTTCCACTAGGTTCTGAGTTATTGCATTGATTACTGATTGATCATGGCAATAAATGACAATCCCTTTTGTATCTAATATAATTCAGTATTAGACTGGGGAAGGTAGATGAAAGGTGAGCATATTCATATTGCATTATAAATAATATCAAATATGCAACATTCAGCTGCTAAGGTAGTTTATGGTAGAGAATCTGTTGTGATGTGGGATCTATTCCAGTATCATGCAAACACCGTTAAATTTGTTCCTATTTTGCACTTGAAAGATCTATTTTGACCATGGAGTGATTAGTTTAGGAGCTATTGGACAACGTAAATTTCATGTTAAATAGTTGTGCTATTGTGATTCTAGAAATTTACCGCATGCCACATTAGAATGGTCATTTTCCTCCCATCCTGTATACAATGTTTTCTGATGCATGTAAAACTAAGAAATATGTACTCTAATATAAACTGGGAAATGAAATTAAACTAACAACATAATCTAATTTAGTCTAACCCAAACCACCTCAACTGGTTATAGTGTGGATTCCAATTATTAATTGAAATGGATGGATGCATTACTGCAAGGGTTGTTAATGCCAGAAGGATTGACTGGGTCCAGAAACAGCCAAACCTTACTTTATAGTATATGTTTTGGTTTTGATACTTGAAGATGGTTAGAGGTGATACTTATAGCCATGGTTTTCCTCTACAGTGTCGAGAGCTGTTCCCCCAGTGTTGAAGGTCTACCAGGTCTGGTAGAGAATTTGTTGCCACTCAGTGCTGTTTTATATGTATGTGGTACAGGGGGCCCATCTGGTACAATAGTCTTGAAGCTGTCCAGTTGTACCTTGAATTCCTCAACCTATCCAGAGTAGTCTTGAATTTTTCTTGGGAGACAGTTAAATAATTTTGGACCTTGACAAGACCATCTAGATGCAAGAAGGGTTTTTATCCTGGTATATGCATGGGTGGAGGCATCATTGTCCATATTTATGGCCTGTTCTATGATTCACCTATGGCTGTGGCTTTACTTCACTTGTCTGGAGGGCTGGGGGAGGGGTTGCTAGTTGTTATAGGATTTTGCACATGTAAATTATAATGCCCTATTTATACCTGCTGTGAATATACACCCAGTCTTTCAAGTTTTTGCCAGCAGGACAGGTTCTTTAGTCTGTTGATTTGTTTTGTGAAGGACCTTTGTGGTGACTAAGGGTCTCTATATCATTTGCCTTTTGAGGAGACCACAGCTGGCAACAATAGTAGAGTAATGGCTACATGAGACCTCCAGAATAGAAAGTGGAGGATTCAACCCACAAGTGTTGTAGCCTTCTTTACTGTTTCTGTAAAATGATGGTCAAATGTGCCTTCATCACAGAGATGCCCAGGCACTTAACATGAAAGCAGTTATAATTACATATAATTGAAAAGAAAACTGTGTGTGTGTGTGTGATTCACTATGGTCTTGGATCATGTGTTGGACTCGTGATCGACAGCTATTTTCCCTACCGAAAGAGAGCTCAGAGCTCATATATGACCAATCTATAGGTAATGCTGTGACCTTACATGCACACACACACCCATGAGAGTTGGAGTAATGACTTGCAGCACAGCGATACTGAAATCATTTCAGTACCAGGCGGGTTTTGAACCTGGACTGCTGTAGTGGTGGCCAGGAAAATTAACCACCGCACCATCGAGTTTGTGTGTGCACGTGTATGTGCATGCGTGCGCGTATATTTACCTAGTTGTATTTTATGGGAAGAGAGCTATGCTCATAGTGACCCGCTTTTGTATCTTCCAGCATCCAGTTTGATCTTAGATTCTTGTATAGTTTTTACACTCAATGTATCCTCATTCAATTTGTTCCAGATATCTACCACTCTGTGTGGGAAGCTATTCTTTTTCAGATCTCTTCTGTAACTATCCTTTTTAAGTTTCTTTTCATGTCCTCTTGTTTTTCTTTTATCCCACTTTAGTAAATCATCTTTATCAAGGATTTCCATCCCTTTCATAATTCTGTAGATGTTTAGTAAATCTCCTCTTTCTCTTTGTTCCAGGGTTGGTAGTTCGAGTTTGTCCAATCTATGTATGTCAATTTGGAGAGTGTTGGTGCCATATTTATCATTGCTCTTTGATTTTTTTCTAATTTCTTTGTTCTTTTTTGTACTGGGTGTCCATAATGTCACAGCATACTCCAATCTTGGTTTTATCAATGTAACTGATATTTTCTTTACCATTTCTTCATCCAAGTAATCAAAGGGCATTTTCATTGATCTTAGTAAATTGAAAGTTTCTCCGACAATTCTATTGATATGTTTGTCTGGTGCCATGTCATTGCTAATAGTTACTCCTAGGTCCTTTTCCGAGTTGACTTTTTTTAACTTCCTTTGTACAAATTTAATATTGTCCTGATATTCTATTTTTACTTTTTCCAAGTTGTTGTTGCAACTTGGAAAAAGTAAAAATAGAAAGGGACACAATGGGAATGGATGCTAAGAGGTTATATGAAGGAGTGATTGTGCCAACAGCAATGTACGGAGCAGAAACAAGGAACATGAGAGAGGAAGAGAGGAGTTTGAATGTGTTTGAGATGAAATGTCTGAGAAATATGACAGGGGTTACTAGGCTAGATAGAGTGAGAAATGAGGAGGTGAGGAGGAGAACAGGGGTGGAAAAGGAGCTGGGAGATAGGGTTGAAGAAAGAGTGTTAGGATGGTTTGGACACATGGAAAGAATGAGTGAAGAAAGATTAGTAAAAGAAGTGTGGAAGTGGAAGGAGTGAATATGAGGGAGTGTCCTAGGATGAGATGGATGGATGGGGTGAAAGGGGTTTTACAAAAGAGAGGAAGAACGGGAGAGGACAGAAGATAGGGGTGAATGGAGAATGGTTGTGTATAGATGAGGCTGTGATGCATGAGGGGGAGTGGGTGGGGATGGGGGGTGAGGAAGTGGAAGTATGTATGAGAAAAAAATTTGATGCAGCCCGAAGGGATTTCTCCCCGTCTTCTCCTTTTCTGCATGTGGGGACAGAGAGGGGTGTCGCTGAATTTATGAAGCGGCCTTGCTATGGATGTGCTGTGTCTTGCGACACTGCTTCTGACCCAGGGCAGTGGACAGGATGCAGGGATGACCCGTCATCCAGGAGGTGCCAAGATATGACGGTGGAGGGGAGTGGAATATTTGGGAAATGAAATGGGTGGGAGTGATTTCTATGCCTTTTGCTTTTTGGCTACCCCTCGTGTAAGGGGGGAAAAAGCCTTTGGTATATGTATGTATTTACTTTTTCCAAATTCTATTATACCACTTCACACTTTTGACTCCATTCCCAAACTTTGTCTAGGTCTTTTTGTAGTGATTTACAATCTTCTTTTGTATTTGCTGTCTTTAGTAGTTTTGCATCATCTGCAAAGAAGTTATATAACATTCCACACCTTCATCCATGTCATTTATATATATGGCAAACATTATTGGAGCCAATATAGAACTTTGTGGGACTCCACTATCATTTCTTCCCAATTCGAGTTCTTGTCTCTAAGTACCACCCTCATTTTTCTCCTGTTCAAGAAATCTTTCATCCATTCCAATAACTTTCCTTGTACGTGTGTGTGGGTGTGTGTGTGTTTGTATATGGGTGTGTGTTTGTATGTGTGTGTGTGTTTGTATTGGGATGTGTGCGCGTGTGTTTGTATGTGGGGTGTGTGCGTGTGTGTTTGTATATGGGTGTGTGTTTGTATGTGTGTGTGTGTTTGTATGTGGGGTGTGTGTTTGTATGTGGGGTGTGTGCGTGTCAGTTTAAGTTATAGTTTGCAGTTTATTCCTGGTTTTGCATATAATTTAAAAGAAAATCTGTATTTACCTAGTTGTATTATACGGGAAAGGAGCTACGCTCATGGTGCCCCTTTATATCTTTCAATATCAAGTTTGTTCTTAAATTCTTGAATAGTATTTGCACACAGTGTTGCCTTATCTAATTTATTCCACATAACCACTCTGTGTGGGAAGCTATTCTTTTTGAGATTTCTTCTATAATTATCCCCTTCGAGTTTCTTCTCATGTCCTCTTGTTTTTCTCTTGTCCCATTTTAATAAATCATCTCTATATAGGACTTCTATTCCTTTCATGATTCTGTAGTCAGTAGATCTCCTCTTTCTCTTCTTTGTTCCAGAGTTGGTAGTTTGAGTTTGTCCAATCTTTGTTTGTATGTCAATTTGGAGAATGGTGCTATCTTTGTCATTGCTTTTTGTATTCTTTCTAATTTCCTTGTATTCTTTTTAGTACTGGGTGTCCATAGTGTCACAGCATACCCCAATTTTGGTCTTAATCAGTGTAATATTTTCTTGACCATTCCCTTGTCCAAATAGTTGAAGGTTTCTATGACTATTTAATTGATATGTTTGTCTGGTGACATGTCTTTGCTGATAATTACTCCTAGGTCCCAATGCGAGCTCACTTTTTTTATTTCTTCACCAATTTTATAATTCCTCAATATTCTATTTTTACTTTTGGTTTCCCACTTTTGACTCCATTTCCAGATTTTCTCTAGGTCTTTCTGTAGTGATTCACAATCTTCCTCTGTACTTTCCTTAGTATTTTTGCATCATCTGCGAAGAAGTTCATATAACATTCCACACCATCCATGTCATTTATATATGATCAGAGCCAATACTGAACCTTGTGGGATATCACTTATAATTTCTTCCCAGGTCAAGTATTTGCCCTAATTACTACCCTCATCTTTCTCTCAGTCAAGAAGTCTTCCATCCATTCCAATAATTTTACTTCTCCAATCATTTTACTTTAATACCACCTATTGATTCCATTTTTCTAATTAGTTTTTTTGTGGTACTTTTTTCAAATGCTTTTTGTAGATGTAGAAAACCTCAGTCTGGCCATCCATCCCCCTCCTGTATTATTTCTATTAGTCTCAAGTAGATGCAAATAAAGTTTGTGGTACATGATCCTCCTTGTCTAAATCCAATTTGTTTTGGATTCAGTATATTTTTTTCTTCCAGATGTTTAAGCCATATACTTTTGATAACTTTTTCACATATTTTTGCTATTGTGATTGTAAGGGAGACTGGTCTGTAATTAGTTGGATTTTCCTTGTCCCTTCCTTTATATATTGGTACAATATTTGCATTTTCCAGTCCTGTGGTACCTTTCTTTTTTTGAATGAGTATTTAATTATCTTGTATATTTTGGCCATCAACTTGTCTATGTGTTCTTTTAATATCCAGTTTGCAATTCCATCCAGACCATGTGATTTTCTGACATCAAGGTTTTTTTTTATTTGGTCTCTGGTTTCATTCTGTGTTAGTTATTTCTTTCATCGGGGGATATCTTTCTGTATTTCCTCCCAGTTTTGTGAACTTTCATTTATGAATACTGATTTGAAATGTTTGTTCATAGTTTCAGCCATTTCTACATCTTTATATTCATAATTTCCTTGGTGCAGTCTTACTCTTTCTTGTCTTTTAATTTACCATTTACATACCTGTAAAATAGTTTAGGTTCCTTGCATTTTTTTTATTTTGTCCCTTTCATAATTAATCTTTTCATCTCTGCATATTTTTACATAATCATTTCTTAGTTTGATATGTTTGTCACTTACTATTTTTTTTTTCCCCATCTTTTCCAAGCTTTCTCTCTTCTGTCTTTAGCCACACTATATTTTTTTTTTGTACCAACACTTAATGTATACCCTTTCTTGTTTCTGTTTTGGTAAATATTTGTTTATTACCTCATTGTAAATTTCTTTTAGTGTATTCCATTTCTCTTCCATCTTTGTCTTTTTATTTAAGAAATTTTCTCAATTTGCATTTAGAAAGAATTTTCTGAATTTCTCAAAATCCATTTTGTTGTACATTAGTCTTCCTTTTCTATGTTTATAATTTCTTCTCAAATCCATTTATTCTTTTAGTTTGAACTCTATTAGTACATGGTCACTCTTCCCACTTGGGGTTTTGTAATCAACTCTGTCCACAATTTCAGGCTCTGATGTAAGTATTAAATCTAGTCTCAATGGTTCCTCATTGTTTTTGTATCTGGTATTTTCCTTTACCCATTGAGTCATTGTGTATTCAGTGGTCATATCCACTAGTATGTTTCCCCAGAGGTCTTCTCTACCCTTCACTGTCATTTCATCCCAACATATTTCTTTTGATATAAAGTCACCCATAATTATTATATTTCCTCCTTTCAGTAGATTAGTTAGTACATTCTTTGTTTCTTTGTGTCTTTCAACAGTTTGGAATGATTGGTAAATGTTCAGTTTTGCACGTGGGCACAATATAGCAATAGAAAATTAATTATTTTGTAAATTATAATGTATCAATGTAATATGCAGTTTTGTGGGCAGAAATAAAAAACAAAAATTGCTAAAACAGATTTCGTAAGTAAAGAAGTCACGCCGGATGAATGGTACACCATATTTGTTATGATAGATGCCAACGTTGAAGAAATGAAAGGATGATGAATTGAAATTCGCCTAACCTAAACTAACCTAACCAAACCTGTGTTTAATAAAGCAGTACCTGCAATTTATAGGTCATCCGGATTGTCCTCGTCGTCGTTGTCGTGGGAGACGTTGGCGGGCTTTTCAACCACTCAGATTGCAGGGTATACAAGGTTCTTGGAGCTTGAAGGAATGCATGGATTTCAGCTCCTTAGCATTCCTTCAAAAAAATGTACCTTACGAGGTACTGTTGGAAGTACCGAGGCCATGATGTCCATCTTGTAACTGACGTTTCAAGTAGACTAGCAGACGACAAACACTTGATAGACGATGAGATGGTGTCCCGATCCTATACTACTGACTTTGTTAGCAGATTTGCTTGTAGCAAGGTATTTTTTATTTTCATTTCCGCCCAGAAAATCATATATTACGTTCATGTATTATAATTTACAAAATACAGGTAAACGTCGACTTACGATGGCCGCGACTTACGATTGTTCGACTTTACGATGACGACGACGACGATATGATAATTTAACCCCTTCCATACGGTGCCGCACACGTATGCGTCATGAGGAGCAAGTGGATTCGCGACGATGCCATATCGGCGTCTTGATTATATTTATTGTAGTCGCCCCTGTGTTTTTACATTCTCTCAAATGATTCATTCTCTGGTTTTCAAAATTCGCGGGTGAAAGAGAGAACGATCAATATAAGCGGTGACTATATTTTATGATGCGAGTATTATTACGTCACGTCGTACGGCTGGCATTGGCTGCTGCCCGCGAGATTTAAGTCCGTACTGAAAATACATATTATAGTGTTTGAATATGGTAAAAAGGATAAAAATAATTAAATAAACTACTGTACATGTTTAATAGGCTATATTCAGTATCTCTGGTGGTTAATATACAGGTAGGCTAGGTACAGTGACCACGGAACAGAGTGGGGATCGACTTACGATGAGATCGTCTTACGATGGCTCTATCGAAACCTAATGCCATCGTAAGTCGACGTTTACCTGTATTTAATTTTCTAACGCTATATTGCGCTGTGCAAAACTGAACAAATACTGAATGATCACTCTGTCCAAGGCTGTGTTTCGGGTGTACATACTACAAATTTTCTACCTTTCAGGTTACTGTTTTCAACTTTAATCATAATCAATTCCACATTGTTTTTTTCTTTCTGTGATCTTGGTCACATTTAAGCATTTCTTAGTCAAAACTATTATTTCACCTTGTTTCTCCATTCTATTTTTCATTCAGTGGTTGTATAGACCATGTCCCACAATGTTTGGTGGCAGAGGACTTTTTAATTTCATTTCTACAATTCCCATTACATCTGGTTTTTCTAATGCCAGGTAGTTATTTAATTTGTTCAGTCCTGAAATCATGCCATCTATGTTGGTATAACCTATTTAATTTTTTCTTTTCTCATCCTTTTCGGTCTTAAGTTTCCTTTTTTTTTGATAAACCATTTTCTCAGCCTCAGGTCCAGCACTCTAAAATTTTTTTTTTTCAGTCCCCGTTCTTTTTTCATTTTTACGTTTGCTTCATTTCTAAGTTCCTTTTCTTTCTCTTCATCGCACATTTCTTTTTTATCCATACATTTTGTAATGTTCACTATTTGCTAACTTTGTTGTTTTAGATAGTTCTTCTATCATTTGAGACCTAAGTTTTAATTTTAATGGACTATACATTTTTTTCTTTTTTTTTTTAGTATTTTCCCATTTTATGCAATTCCTGTATTTCTATGCCCATATCCTGTCCCTCTTGTTGAATCTCCTTCAGAATTGTGTGTGTTTGTGAGAGAGAGAGAGAGTTATAGTTTTCATTTTATTTCTGGTTTTATAAAATGCTTTTCCTAAAATTTTGTCATATGTTTACTATTTCATTTGATGTTTTATAACAACTATAATCTGCCCTGCCTTAGAACTTTATTTTAACACCATACTTTATGAACTATATTAATTTGTTACCCAAAAATGTAACTTCTGAACCTTATTTATATTGAGCTACTCTTCATTTCTTGCTCAACATGTGTTACATAAGTTTTATTCACTGTCCCAGTTGCAAACAGATTAACATGTTTTGACTGGTTATTGATGCAATAGTTTAGGTGGAATACTGGACAACAATTTGAGTATCTTTGTCAAGCGGAGCTTTGGAGGGAACAACTACCTATATTCCTGAAATAAGTCACAGAAGAGGATGACATACAAAACTGAGTAAGTAATGTATGCTTTGCTGTTGTGTTGTAATTTTTTTTTTTTTTAAGATTTGCGTACTTAGGCATGTCAGTATGGGTTTTTCAGAAGGGTTGTAACTTCATCATTAGTAAGATGAGATTTTAGGCTTTTGTTTCGCATAATACTGGGTGATTTTATTCAGTTTAATGGGCAGATGTACTTGATGGTTTGAGACCTTTTTTTGGCTAGAGTAGCTGAATAGAAGTGACAATCTGGAATAGAAAAATGTAAGGTATGTTAGTTTTGAAGGAATTAAGGAACTGCTACACAGAACTTGGAGGAATATTGTATTTCATCACCAGTAACCAATTCATGAGGGTAGTAGAAAAGAGGGGGAGTAGAAGTTAGAAATTATATCAGTTATGTATGTATGTGTATATATATATATATATGCGTAAATAACCACTAGTGGTTATTTACGCATTTGTGAACACACGCTCCTAGTGTTTTTATTGCATATATATATATATATATATATATATTATAATATTCATTTGGTCTTCAGCAATAAAAAGAATGTTGCATGACTGGTTCATGGGTGTATCACTAGTCCTCAAAATATTGACTGCATAATGCTTATGAAGGTGGGGTTATGTTATGTCATTGGTTCAATGTGTACATGGATGGAGTGGTATGGGAGGTAAATTACAAGGATGATGGGCAGAGGATTGGAGGTGGTTAGTAAGAGTGGAGTGATGTGGGAAATGAGCCAGGTGTTAGCAGATGACTACACATGTGGCTGAGTCAGAGGAGGGTCTAATGCTGCGTCCACACGGTCGAGCTGTGCCTGGCAGACTTTGCCCAGTAAGGGCAAATCCACAGACTCTGCCCGCGAAGGTGTCCACACGGCTGACGATGGTGGTTGGAGGTTAGTTGGCCGCAAGCATAGGTTAGGAGTGAGTAGTTCAGTGTGGTACGATAACCATGGTTCCTGCCATAATTGGAAAGAAGGAAGCACTTTACAGCATTATAATTGCTGCCTGCATTAAAAAGAAAAACAAGAAATCACGGAGACATGTCTGGTGCCGAGAGTGGTTACAAAGACGTGATTTAACGGGAAGCTAATTTCTTTTTCACATCTCACTCCTGCTTATTGTCTGTGCTATGTGCTTCAATGCTGCAGCACGTTTGTCTATTTTTATAATCAAAACCCTTCACATTCCATAAACATTCCTGAACTCGGTATAAATCAATCAATGTTACGGTGTCTTGTCGAGACCAGTACAGTATACACTAGTACTAGGTGCAGACACAGTGGTAAGGTAACTTCGGTCTGTACTGAGCGGGTTTGCTAACTTTGATCGCACCTCACCTCGTGCGTTTGGCAGCAATATCAGCCCTCCATCCACTGCCCGCAAATGGTGCCGGGAACGGACAGTTTGATGGTTTGCCCGGTGAAATTGCCCGTTGTCGAGCAAAGCCCTCGTGCTTGGCGGACAGTGCTCGACCGTGTGGACGTGGCATAAGGCAGTTCATGATGGAGTTTGGGAGGGTATGTGAGAGTATGTAGTTGAGATATACAAAGGGTGATGGTGGCAGTGAATTTGAGGTAGCTAATTTGTAAAGAAGAAAGAAAGGCTAGGGGACGTGAATAGTTTTAAGTATTTAGGGTAGAATGTGAGTGCATGCCTTGGCTGGCTTCCTCCCTTATAAGGGGAAAGGAGCCTTTTGGTATATATTGTTTTTAATAGCTAGTGTGTATATGTTTGTAATTTAGCCAAAAAATGGTTGTCAATATACATAATACTGTGTTATTTCAGTAAAACATTTTGCCTGAAAGAAATCTTGGATATTCTTGAACAAGAAGCAATTGCAGCAGAGGAAGAATCATTTGATCCTGTGGGTGATACTTATTTGCTGGATGACATAGGTGATAACGGTGCAAGAGAAGTTAATGGTTGGAGACCAGAAACACAAGCTGAAAGAAATCGGGGAAAATTAGAAACGCATGCAGGAACTTCTCAGTCGTGGGAAGGACCAGCTGTAACATATCCAGAATGGGAAGCACCCAAAGAATGTGCAATATGGGAAGAGCAAGGTGAAAATTCTCGTGATTGGGAAGCATCAGAAGGACCCTCTAGAGTATGGAGAGATCCAGAAGAGTCATTCATGTCAAATGGACTACACACAGCTCATGATGATCATGAACAGGATAACAGTCAAGTAAGTGTTAGTGGTTCGTGTGAAGTAGCACAGAGGCTGATAGATCAGCTGGTGATTCTTGCTCGTAAGAATGGATAAAGAAAAATTTGACAGCTCCTAGAAATATGGTGAAGAAATTATCCAATAGTTTTTTATTTTGTTTTATTTTTTATTTGAATGTTCATGTGAAGTATCAGAGAAATCAGTTTGTGAATCTTGAAGGAAAATAAAGATTGACAGCTCAGAGTAGATACGATAGAAAAAAGGCCCAAATTAATATTATTTTTATTTCCTTTTATTGTTTATTTACTTGTTATTCATAAATAAAATTTTGTTAATGGATCTGCATTGATTGAGGCTAACAGTTGCTAGTAGAAATAATTGAATATTTCTGGGGTGGCTTTATGGTAATACAGAATGACATGCAAAAACTAAAAGTGAAACTTAAACATTTTGCATGAGGTAATAGTCACAACCATAAGATTACTATATGTTATACAGCAGATATGTATGGCCATGCTGATCAACTGCAAATAATCTACAAGATAAAAATTGTTGGCTGCTCACTATCGAGGATTGGTTTAGGTACTATTAGTAAAACCATTGGTGCTAGTGACAGAAAATTTGAAAATGATAAGCTGTGTTGATAAAATACATCTCAGGGCAACAAGATTTTCACCTTGGGATACATCGGAATTCAGTTTCATTGACTTTTAAAAAATCTTGGATGAGTTGAAATACCACTAACACTGCCCACTTATAAAAACTTACTACGTGTAATTAGAAATAATTGTTCCTGTAAAATTTCCTGTTCTGATTGACAAGAAATATATAGCAGGCCATCTGTTGTTAGATACAAAGTACTGGGGATTAGAAGATGATAAATATATCATTATCAGCCACTTCATCTAAATAGAGAAGTGATTAATGCTCAGTATAGATATTGGACTATACTCTTCAAACACGTGTCACTTATAATGGAGTAGGCATCAAATAATGCATACTTACATTTGAATTTATATGTAAAGATCCAGGTAACGTCCAGCATAGCCTTGTTCAATATATTATGGATGTACACTTTAGTAGCATTGAATAATGTGGAAAAGTCTGAATAGCAAGTTAAGTAATGTATGCAAGTGAATACAAGTTGACCTCAGGGCTGTATGAGGAAGCATTACATCAAGTAATTTTATCAATAACAGTTGATTATACAAGGATATTGTGAAGTAAGTTATAAGATTTTCAGCTCCAAGTTTCAATTTGTAAAATGACTTGTTGATGCAGGTTTTTGCTTTAGTAATATTTTTGTATTTTGAAATGAATATTCTATGTAATGATTTTAATCATATGGTTATTTTGTTATACATTGCCATCTGAAAAACATGTTCATTCATTTTTGTGGTTTCAAAATACACTGTGAATCACATTTTAGTGTCTTTTTCCTTCTAAGTAAAAACACCTGCATCTGAAGAAGTTCTGAAACTAACCAATGAGGATGGCAAGGCATGTGTATGAGATGAGTAAGAGATGAAGTGGTTCAGGGTAGAAGGACTGGGTGATGAGACTGAATAGGGACCAAAGAAAGGAGGGTGAGTTTGGACCAGTTGTGCTATCTCTCTTTAGCTTTGTGTTGGGTGGGGGGGTTGCTTGTTTCTTGATTGACATATGTCAGTCTTGTTCCCCTCCCATTCACAAGATTGTTTCAGTATTTATATTCATTACATATGAAGCCCCCCACCAATTTGCTTACTTGCTTATAGAAGTCCGTCGTAGACAACGATGACCTCATTCCATGTCTTGATTGATGATAGATGAGTAGAGATGTGTCAATGTTTTGGTGATTTCATTCAAAATTGGTTGGTGGCTTATTATGGTCAGTGGACTTATTGATGGTTAATTAGTCCAATTTTGGACTTGCATATACGACCACAAATGTTACAAGGGAAGTGTCCTGCATTTTGTGGAGCATGACGCCGAAGACGTCGTTGTTCTGCAGTCCTGTTTATATTGGTGGTCAGTTGTTCACTTCCTTGGTGGCAGATGTTACGCCAACCTTGTCTGTTGGAGGCCAGATCTTCAAGATTTAAAGGAGTGATATCACATTATTTAATAATAATGTGATATCACTCCTTTAAATCTTTTTGGCTACCTCCCTTGGAAGGGGGAAAAAGCCTTGGTATATGTATGTATGTATGATATCACATTTTTTCAAAGTAGTTTTCATGTGATCTTTATATCTTTTTTGGGGTTTTCCTACTCTTTGAGTACCTTCAGCTAATTCACTATAAAGTATCTTGCGGGGGAGTCTGTCTGCAGGCATTCGGATGGTGTGACCCAACCATCTAACTTGACGCTGAGATATAATAGTTTCAATTGGGTCAATGTGTACTGTGTTACGAATTTCTGTATGTGGAACTCTATGCCACCACTTCACACCCAGTATACATTGGAGGCTGTTGGTGTGAAAAGCCTCCAGTTTTTTCAGGTGACATTGGTACAGCACCCATGACTCGCATCCGTACAACAGTATGGATAGGCATACCGCTTTATATACAGAGATCTTGGTGGTGATGGTGAGGTCTCTGTTCATGAAAACTCTGTGAGATAGCCTCCCAAAAGATGTAGAAGCTAGTTCAATCTGCTGTTGCACTTCACTTGTGAGATCATTTGTGCTTAGGACAGATTCCAAGTAAGTGAACTCTTCTACGTTTCTTGGAGGCTGGTTGTTAATAAGGAATTTGGGAGCAGGTGATTGACACATATTGAGGACTTCTGTTTTCTGAACATTAATGGCTAGTCCTGATCGAGAATAGGCTTCAGCTACAGCATTGATAGTTTGTTGTAGCCCATTTGGGGAAGAGCTAACAAAAGCTGTGTCATCCACATATTGCAGTTCATGTATTGCCTCTGCGGTGACAAGTGTCTTGGATTGCAATCTGTATAGGTTAAATAGACTGCCATCTAAACGGTAAGAGATGTGGACGCCATCTGCAGGGCAGATGTTCTGCTTAGCAATTGTCATGACTGCTGCCACAAAGAGATTGAAAAGGATGGGTGCAATGACACATCCCTGCTTTACGCCAGTTCCTACAAAAAACGGATCTGATGTTGAGCCTGAGTTTATTACTCTGGCCATTGATCCATCGTGGAAGGATCTAAGTACTGCCAGGAAGGTAGGGGGGCAGCCAAACTTCCTCAGTATTTCCCAGAGCAGGGTTCTGTTGACAGTGTCAAATGCTTTGGCTAGATCAACAAAGATCATGTGGAGATCTTGTTGTTCAATGGCCTTTTCTTGGAGTTGTCTAGCAACAAACACCATGTCTAAAGAGCTTCTTTCTTTTCTGAAGCCACTCTGTGATTCTGGTAGAACCTCTTCAGCAATGTGATCGAGGAGCCTGAAGAGAAGAATCCTGGTAAGCACCTTGCCAGATGTTGCAAGGAGGGAGATGCCTCTGCTGTTGCCACACACAGCCCTGTCAGCTTTCTTCTTGAATATGCTAATAATGTTGGTGTCTTTCCATTGTTGTGGACAGCAATTAGAGGTCCAGACTTTCTGGAAGATGTTGTGCAGGCAGTCAGTAATAGCATGCCCACTGTATTTGAGAATTTCTACAGGGATGCCATCCGGACCAGCTGCCTTGTTTTTTTTAAGGCATGTTACTGCTTTATGCACTTCCCAGTGAGTGGGCATGTTATCTAATTCTGGTAGTAGTGAGGGAATGTCTGGGAGTGTCAAACACAGTGGGGTCTGTGGGATTGCCCTTGTTTAGGAGGTGTTGGAAGTGCTCGGCCCATTGGTCCGGTATTTCTTTTTTATCTGTAATAAGTCTGGCTCCGTCTACACTTCTAACAGGGCAAGTTGAGTTTCTTTGTGGCCCATATGCTCTTTTTATGGCACTATAAATCTTGCTGGTTACCTGTATCAGCAAATCCCCCACCAACACCCACGCTTATATCGTGGGTACTTAACATGAGAGGCCACAAAGCTGATCTATTCAAGATCAGCATTGCTCTTCAGTATGTCCTTGCAAAGGCACATGCACACTACGTAGATCAAAGAACAAGTGTTCCACAATAGACTACCAATATTATATATACTTTACCAGGCTTCCTAAGAAATCAACGCAGCAGAGAAATCATTTCCAAGACTTTCCTACTTTCAGGTCACTACCTTGCATAAAAACAGTACCAACACAGATTTGCCCTGTTAACAGACTCCGGTTGTCCCAGATGCAACTACCACACTGTCCTACACTCAACTCTTGAAGACAGTTACATAAAATCTCTTCTAAAACATGAGAAAAACTGGTGGCCATGGCCATTTTCCTGAGGGCTACAGGCCTCTTGCAAGAGAGAATCAGGGCAATAGGTTGATTCAGAGACTGGTTGCTACTTGCAGAGGTAGAGGTGATGGCAGTTTTAACCCTGCTGCCAGCTAGTTGAACCAAGGACATGGTTCATTAAATTCCACGATACAAATTCCTCTGTAAGGGGCACCATCCTAGCCTTCTGATAGGGGATGTTTTGCAACATTAAACCAAGTCGTTCCTAAATTTATCAAATGAATATGTACACAAACACACACACTTCATTCTTTTTCTTCATTCTCCCACCACCCATATAGAACTCATATTACCTGCAGTTTGGGAACCACTGGTTTAGATGAAAGAATATGAGGAAATATGGAAGTGCTCAGGTATGGAAGTAGCAATGAAGAATGTAATGTATATATGTGTAGTGATAAATGAGAAGGGATGTTTGAGTTTTAATAAAAATTTGGGTTGGTGAGGGTAGTGTGGTTAATGGAATAAGGCAGTGACAGTGAAAAAGGAGTATTATTTTGTTGGCAACAACCAGTTCTTTATCTGAACTGAAGATGTGTAAAAGTGATGAGTGCGAGATTTGAGAATGTAATAGAATGAAAGGATAATATAAAGATAACTTGAAAAAGTTATCAACATTCTCTTGAGTGGAGATTAGTCATAAACAAATGCTGCATGATTGGGTTTCTCTTCTTTCTTGTGTCCTTGCATTACAGGTAATTTGTTACCAAATTCCAGTAAATAATTTATTACTTCTGTTGAAACTTGTAGCCACATGATGGCCTACAACTGTTTCATCCCATGGATCTAAGTGGAAAGTAATATTGAACTTGTGTGTGATGTCACAGGCTGAGAAGGGGGAATTGTTCTTTTATGTTGGATTTTACGTGGAAAATAGACCTTGATATTTTATTTATTTTTATATATATATATTTTTATTGTATGTTATTTTATAATTATTATTATTTTTTATTTATTTATTTTTATTGGGTTCTTGAGTGGTTGCCCCATGGTACTATCTCCAGGTGGTAACGATAGGATTTCGAGGTGATTCACTTTTATGTACTTCCAACAGGACCACATTGTAGAGGTGCTCATTGATTCCATGTTATTTGATTTTTTTTTTTTTTTTTTTCATAAGAATTCAAATAGTTTTAAGTCTGTAATTAGTTATGAGTTGAGAATACAGTTGGCATTGGAGATTTTTAACTGGATGTACTTAACTGCATTTATGAGAATTTTAGATGATTAACCTCATTTCAGAATTCTATTAATCTTTAACACCTCCTTGGATTCAGTATTGATTTGAAATTTGGTCAGTTTTGTAATAGTGAATTTAGTTTGATGTTTTATTTAAGTCCTATATTGCAAGGGAAGGAAGTTTGTTCTGTTTTGTCACCAATAACCAGTACTTCAATCCTTGGTGACAATATCATGGTTTAACCAGTTATTTTTTTAGATTAAGTTTTCTGTGATACTTCATTATTGAGGTTTTGGGAGTGTTCTCTGCCATGGGAAAAATTACAAAGGTTTTTTGGACAGTTTATCATAAAGTGACTACATTGTGAAATTTGAGTTGGATTTTCAGCAAGTGATGTTTTATAGTGTATTTTCTAAGTGTATCTTCCAATGATTGAGGTTGACCTTTCATGGGTCTGAAGTGTTCTTCTCCAATTGGTTCATGTAACTAATTCTTGATCCCTTTTCCCTCACCCTTGTCTCTTTTTCTCCCTTACTCCTCTTATTTCCTCTGTCTTCCTCCCCCACTTTCGCCTCCTTTCCCTTTCCTCTCTCTTTGTCCCCCCACTTCATCTAACTAATAATTTCCAACTGAAAAAACATGTATCTTACTTCCTTCAGAAATCTTGGATGCCCTCTGTCAGGTACTAGTGTTGTCTAAGCCCTCCCCCCCTTTAACATTTGGTACTGATGATTTCACCTCAACACAATAGATTCTTATTTTAATACTTTATATCTCAAACACAAATGTTGCCATTTAATTATCAGGATGTACCATTAAATAGGACTGAGAAAATGGGAATAATCACATGGTTATAAGAGTAGGAAGACTTGGCATATATGTAAGGTATTTCAGAGCAAATAATACTTGTAGTGGAAGTTTTATCTAAATTTTACTTGTATATTAATTTTCTAAAAGAGTTGGAGGTTCCATGGGAACAATTCATAGGTAAAAAGATAGGTATATTATAAATTTAATCAGATTTTATATTGGTGGTGGACTTGCCATGCATACATCATTCTGTCACATCCTATTATTTTTCAAATGAAACAACTTGGGTATACTTTAGCCCACTATCACAATATTAGCTTAAAGATGGATGCTTGATGGTTATATTCACCACAGTATAGTGTGCACAATATGCATTGAAATAAAGTAACAAACACAATGTTAGAACTGATGTGGATGATGCGTAATGTTATACTTGTCTAATGGAAGTAGCTAAGACATTTGAGCACTTCAGTCGCATCCATCTGAGAACAATTTAAACTTAGTAATTTCTTTAAACCATTAAGAGGAATATCCTATCCCAAAATTGGCTAATTCAGACATAAAATGAGGACCTATTGTCAGTTCATGAGTACTAAAGATATTGCTAATGCTCAGTTATTCATTATTGTTGTTATTGTTCTTGCCACCATTCATTTTGTTGTTTGGAATTTATTTTCTGGTCAAATTAGGGTTTACTTGTATTACCTGTGTAATCAGATGATGAATTTTTTTTTGGTTGCCTTTCATATATATTTTCTTTAGGTGTGATTTTTTTTCTTTGAAAAACATCCAATATTTTTGGTATCGTCATTTGAACATTTTGTCAAAGATATTTCTTATTGACTTGGCCACCCCTTGGTAATGGTGAAAGGGCCTTTTTTGTATATAGATTTCTTATTGTCTTCCATAAAGGTGGAATATTTTTTTCAATGGTACTATAATCTTACAGATGGCAGAAGCTGGTTTTCACTTCATTGGAAACAAAAGGGAACCTGATTTGGTCTGTTGCTACGTTTGCTTTAAGGAATTGGATGGCTGGGAAGAAGGGGACAACCCATGGTAAGCTAAAGCTGTAACAATTCATCCATAATTTTCCATACCACTTCTTGGATGTAGTCTGTGCTAATTGGAATGAGTTGCATGTACATATTTACACCAAAAAAACTTTTCTCCATTATAAGGGGAGTGGTCGTGTCAAACTGTACACCTTCCCTACAACCCTTCCACAACCATCCAGAACCCATTCATTTATTTTTCCATCTTAGCACCTCGTACATGAAAAAAGATCCATGAACTTTACCACACTTTTTGGGTCAAGACAATGCAGCAAGACATTCAAGACATTGCTGACAAGAACTTCCCTTTGAGTCATGTCATTTCCTCATCCATTTACAACTACTCTTTATACACCCCCATTTACACTCTCATTCTTGCATTCAGTGCTCCCTTCAACTCATCCACCTACCATATTCTTTTTCTCACTTTCACTCCATTCACTTCTGTTTTCTACACGTTTGTGTTTCCTCAATTATTCTTTTCATACATCCATACCATCCCAGCACTCATTGATCAACCACTATCTGCCACCTTTCCACCCCCCACTCTCTGCCTTCCTCCACATTTGCTTACTCGTTCCATTTTTTGTAACCCTTGCCATACTTCTTAACAAATATATATACATGTACCAAGGGCTTTTTCCCCCTTACAAGGAAGATGGCCAAAGTCAAAGGCATAAATCCACTCTCACCCATTAAGAAGATACTTCTTAACACTTCACCTAAAACTTGTTTAGGATCTTCCTTTCTTCCTCATTCTGATTCCAAATCTCTGCTCCATACAGTGCCATGGGCATATCAATTCTATGTTACAATCTCTTTGCATTCATCCTCTTATTTCTCATAGCACTTTTCATTCCTCTCAGACATGTACTTTCTTCCCTTACTCTTATAATTCACCTCCACTGATTTATTACCTACTATGTACAACCCCAGGTACTTGAAGCTCTCTACTTCTAGCCTCAGGTCCTCCAAATTTACTTCCAACCCACCTCCGCTGCCATCATCCCATGAACATGTCATTACTTTACTTTTACTTTACTTTTGCCCACATTTACTCAATAAAGGATTTGTGGGAAAATCTTGTTTCAGCTGTAGTGTTCCTTAGGGAGATGGGACTGCTCAACCAGAGAGTCTAGGGAATGACAACCAAAACAACAACAACCACTCTCCATTCCTCTCGCATAAGCATTAGTACTCGCATAAAAACTTTTGACTACCCTTAAGACTTCTCTCATCTCATATATCCACAATACATTCCACAATGCCTCCTATGTCAAACCTGTAAAATGCCTTCTCCAAATCCAGAAAAAATCCCTTTGCCAAAAACTTCTTAATGTCTTACTAAAAAACTGAAAAAGAATAATCATGAACTATGGGCCCTCTACCTTTCCTAAATCCACACCTCTCCCAATTATTGTTTTACCCTGATCCTGTCAATTAACGAAGAATACCCAGACTAGAGCATACATACATATACCAAAGGCTTTTTCCTCCATAAAAGGGAGGTAGCCAAAAACAAAGGGATAAAAAACACTCCACCCATTCCATCCCCAACATACTCCACTCCCTTCCCTCATGTCTTGGCACCTGGATGACAGGACATCCCAGCATCTTGTCCTATGCCCTGGGTCAGAAGCAGTGTTGCAAGACACAGCACATCCACAGCAAGGCTGCTTAATTAAATCAATGACCTCCCTTTCTGTCCCCTCATGTAGAAAAGGAGAAGATGGGGAGAAATCTCTACCGGCTGTGTCAATTTATTTCTCGTACTCCCTCACCCCCATCCCCCACCCACTCCCTCTCATGCATCACAGGATCATCCATACACAACCATTCTCCATTCACCCCTATCTTCTGTCCTCTCCCGTCCTTCCTCAACAGACATTCCCCTCTTTCCCAATGCCCCTTTTACCCTGTTCATCCATCTCATCCTAGGTCGTCCCCTCATGTTCACTCCCTCCAATTCTGCCTTCCACACTTCTTTTACTAGTCTTCACACATTCTTTCCATGTGTCCAAACCATCCCAATACACTTTCATCAACCCTATCACCCATCTCCCTTTCCACCCCCATTCTCCTCCTCACCTCCTCATTTCTCACTCTATCTAGCCTAGTAACCCCTATCATACTTCTCAGGCACCTCATCTTAACCACTTCACTACGGGACTTAAATCTCGCGGGCAGCAGCCAATGCCAGCCGTACGACGTGTCGTAATAATACTCGCATCATAAAATATAGTCACCGCTTATATCGATCGTTCTCTCTTTCACCCGCAAATTTTGAAAACCACAGAGAATGGGATTCAGGGCACATTTGGGAGAATGTAAAAACACAGGGGTGACTACAATAAATATAATCAAGACGATATGGCAGCGTCGCGAATCCACTTGCTCCTCATGACGCCTATGTAGGCGGCACCGTATGGAAGGGGTTAAACACATTCAAACTTCTCTCTTATATTGCATGTTTCTGCCCTGTACACTGCTGTCAGCACAGTCACTCCTTCATACAATCTCCTCTTAGTATCCATTTCCAAAATATCTATTTCTTGTTACACTTTAATCCCCCAAGGCATTTACTCTCATCTCTCAATCGACATTCATACCCAAGTATCTAAAACTATCCACTTCCTCCAGTCTCTCTCCCTTAATAATCACTTCCAGTCTGCTACCACTTTCTCCCCTTGTACATCTCATCACCTTACTTTTACCCAGTTGTCTTCAACTTCCTTCTTTTGCACACCTTTCCAAACTGTCACTAACTTTCCCCAATCCCTCCTCTGATCCTGCTACAAGTGCAGTGTCATCAGCAAACAACAACTGGCTTACTCTCACTTTTCTCCATTTTCTTTAACCATCTCCAATCCCTGACCCACTACCCTTGCATTTACCTCTCGCACCACCCCATCCATGTATAAATTGAACAGTCAGGGCAACATAACATATCCTTGATGAAGTCCCACCTTTACCTCAAACCACTCTCTCCATTTCTAATCCTAACACAAGCTCTACTATTCTAGTAAAAACTCTTGACTGCTCTTAAAAGCTTTCCTCCTCTCCCATATATCTGCAATACCTCCCACAGTGCCTTCCTGTCTATCCTGTCGTAAGCCTTTTCCAGATCCATAAAAGCCCAAAAAATATCCATACCTTTTCCTATAACTTATGTCTTACCACAGAAATCTGATCTCTGCAACCCCTGCCTGTCCTAAATCCGCACTATTCCTCACCAATTACTCCCTCTGTTCCTCTCCTAATCTTCTCAATCAAGACCCTCCCATATGCGTTCCCAACTACACTTATCAAGCTGATCCCTCTGAAGCTACTACAATCACACCTCTTTTCCCTTATAAAGTGGAACTATAAAGGCACTCCTCCAGTTCTCCAGCACTGTACCCTCTCTTAAACAAACATTGAATAACCTCACCAGCCAGTCCACTATCATTGCACCTCCTTTTTCAGACATTCTGCATGACATCCATCCAACCTAGGTGCCTTACCTACTCTCATCATCTTAACAGCTGGTTTCACTTCATCATTACTTATTTCTCCATTTTCCTCACTCATCATGGTCATTTTCTTAGTGCTTCCCATTAACTACCTTTCCCTCACTGTCATATTTAGCAACTCCCTAAAATACTCTGCCCATCTTCCTCTTGCTGCCTTTTTTTCCATTATCATCTCACCATTGGCACCTGTTACCTTTTCTTCTCTACTTGATTCACTTCCTTTTCCTCTCTTACTTTGCAAAACATTTTTTTATTACTTTCAAAATTTTCTGTCATACTCTCACCCCATTTCACATCTGCTCTCATCTTTGCCTCCTTTATCTTATGCTTTACTTCTCTTCTCTTTTCTTTGTACCTCTCATATGATTCCCTCATCCTATTTTGTAACTAATCTGTTAACCCCTTCCATACGGTGCCGCACACGTAGGCATCATGGGGAGTGAGTGTATTCGCGAGGCTGCCATATCGGCGTCTTGATTATATTTATTGTAGTCGCCCCTCCATAATGACATTCTTTCTAATTCTTTTGTAATCGCATTTTCTATGGTTATCAAAATTCACGGGTGAAGAGAGAACGATCGATATAAGCGGTGACTATATTTTATGATGCGAGTATTATTACGACACGTCGTACGGCTGGCATTGGCTGCTGCCACCGAGATCTAAGTCCATGACGCCTACGTGTGCGGCACCGTATGGAAGGGGTTAAAGCTCTCTTCTCTTCTACAACCTTGTTTGCTTCCTCATCCCACCATCACTACACTTCCTTCTATTTCCTCCTGTCCTTGTTCCACACACCATCTTTGCACACCTTGTGACTCCCTCCTTGAACCATCCCCATTCTGCCACACCTAGTTCTACTCTATCCTTCATTCCCTCCCACTCCTCACTCAGCTTCTTCTTATACTCCTTTTCTTTTTCATTTAAGCAGTTCACTCTAAGCACCTCCCTACCTTCTGTCCTTTTTCTCTTTCTTCACCTATCGTCCACTCTCAAATTACCTTCCAAAAAATGGTCTGATATTCCCCCACTCTTTCCCCTTAGAACATGTACATCCTCAACTCCTCCTACTATACTCGTGATTACCACTATAGTCCATTAATGCTCTATCTACCACCCTTCCATCCACCACCCTCTCCCATATGTACTTATGCTTGACTTTCTTCCTAAACACTGTATTTACAATCATCAACTCTAGACACATCTCTACCATTAACTCTACAACAATTTTTTCCTTGGAACTCCACACTTCCCAGCCACTCTGTCTATTGGTTCATTTTCTATCCTAGCATTAAGGTTTCCCAATACCACTACATTGGCATTCTCCCTAATCCCTCTATGCACTCATTTAACCCCTTCCATACGGTGCCGCACACGTAGGCGTCATGGACTTAGATCTCGGTGGCAGCAGCCAATGCCAGCCGTACGACGTGTCGTAATAATACTCGCATCATAAAATATAGTCACCGCTTATATCGATCATTCTCTCTTCACCCGTGAATTTTGATAACCATAGAAAATGCGATTACAAAAGAATTAGAAAGAATGTCATTATGGAGGGGCGACTACAATAAATATAATCAAGACGCCGATATGGCAGCCTCGCGAATACACTCGCTCCCCATGACGCCTACGCGTGCGGCACCGTATGGAAGAGGTTAAATCCATCCAAAAACCCTCTTTCCTCAACACTCTTCTCACTACCAGGCCCATAGGCACCAAGTATTTCCACTTGAGTCGTAAAAGGCGACAAAAAAGGGACAGGGGATGGGATTAGGAGTCCTACAACCTGTAGCCCCAAAAGGGGACATTCCTAAAAAAGAAAGAAAGAACAAATGGAACTATTCTCAGAAATCATGTCAGGGCCAAATAATTCCAATGGAAAAGAACATCAAAATTCTAACCCTCACATATGACCCTACTTATGACCTTTAGCCCACATGTCAAAGCTCAGACAGTGAAAATTAACAAGAAAATAAATCTACTAAAATCCATAGCAAGTACAGGCTTTGGACATTTGCAAGAACAGCCCCCACCAAATTCCATTTAACTAGTACGAGGAAGATGGTTCTATCAGACACACACCCATACCTTTTCCCCCCCTTTTCTTTCTTGTTTTACTTTTTCATTTTTATGGGTTAAATCCTAGTGATGGCTAAGTTAATTCCTTTATGTTGAGGTGTGTCATAAATGAAATAAAAACTTGCATAGATTGAAATTAAATGCTTTTGGACTTGAAAATAAGAATTTGGCATAAATGTAGATACAAATAATGTGAAGGAAACTATTTCATATTTGCAGGGAGGAACACAAGAGCCATGCTTCTTATTGCCCGTTTATAAAACTGGCAAAGGAGGATGAGCTATCAGTTCAAGATTCATTCGAGTTGGAGATGCACAGAAATAAGAATTTATTGTTGGTAAGTTGTGGATGACCTTTGGGTGTATGTGTGTTTGTATGTGTATGGGAAGCTCACTGGTGGAGCGGGTTAGATTATCACACTTTGTGACAGAGGTCATCAGTGGAGGAAGTAAGTCCTGCCTGGCATACTACAGGGTGCAAGTGCTATTTGAGGACATTTTTAATATGTTAGATAAACAACAATATCTTAGCAAACAATGTATATATTTAATTCAAATTGACACAAATATCCTTCATGTTACTTCTTTATCCAATTATTCTATGAAACCACCTTTGGCTTCAATGACTGCTTCTATTCAGGCTCGAAACCATCCACAAGTTGCAATTAAGTGTTCCCTATTAATTTTGGATATCACCTGGACAATGGTGGCTTTCAGTGCAGCTATGGTACTATGAGGATGGCGATTAGTCTCCCTTTCAATGATGCTCTACATGTAATAGTCCATAGGATTTAAATCTGGCAAGTTAGGGGGCCACATGGTCGTAAAAATTCTCTGATAACCAATCTTGTGTTACAATGGCTTTGTGAGAAGGTGCAGTGTCTTGTTGAAAGACATATGGCCTTCCATTGCATACTTTGTTTATCCAGGGCTTAACAACTGTTTTAAGAACATTAATGTATCCAGCAGTATTGACCCTAAGACCTTGTGGGAAAATGTAAGGTGGCATAACATGACCTTCAATGCTCACAACTCTTAAAACCATCACAGTAGCCGGATATTTGGTGTGCATCACCCTGGGTACGTCAGAAGGAGATGCACCTGTCATTCCATCTGTTTGTTTTCTGATCTTGGTCAAAGTTTTTTTCGTCAGAGAAAAACCAAAGCATGCCATGTTTGTGGGGATTTTTCACATTGTTCAGCAACCATTTTGAACATATGAGACGGTTTTCCTGTGTCTGCCGATATGAATTGGCCTTTCCTCATTACATATGACTTGTATCGAATATCCTGATGTACCACGGTTCTGATAGTCCACTCTGATACCTGGAGTTCTTTGGCGATGGACCTCATTGATCTTCCGGGATTCTCATCGATGATGTTTTGAACATTCCTTATAAATTCTGGTGTTCTCACGGTATCAGAGCACTGCGATTGCTTTTTTTCTTTTTGCTACAGGAGAAATGTTGCCATCACATCCCTCTAGCTCCAACCGAACCTTATGAACAAATGATCCGGCAACATGTAAAAAGTTACTGATTTTTAAATCACTATGTTTTGCAGCTAAAGCAACAATGACTGCATGTCTTTTCATTTCTTGGGTTAACATCTTCCTCTGACTGGGTTATCTGAAATAAAATGATTTGGTTGTGTAGTGAACTTAAAACAATGTCCTCAAATAGCACTCGCACCCTGTACATTGAATTACCCTGCAAGGGGGCACCATCTTAGCCTTGTGTGAGAGAGGAGCTTAAGAATCAAAGCAATTAGTGTGGGACAATATCTGTCACCATTTTATGGAGGGCAGTAGGGAGGAAAGGGGTGGAGGCAAGTCATTGGTTGTCTACTCTTATATGAAAACATGGAGATACAGTTGAAGTTGATAGAAAGATCTTGAGCCCAGCCTGCAATGTCAGTTCCTTGCACTGCATTTTCAAATGGAGGTGAGGGGGTTTATAGGTTTTGAAGATGGGTTGCAGGTAGATGATTCTTTATGATATCCATCTTATAAGGGACCAGTGATGGATACCTGCTTGTGGTGGTTCTATAAGATGGACAATGGAGCTGGCCAATTTAAAAATTTATCAACATCTTAACCTTCATCACAAGGTGCAGCCCTGAGGGGCCGATATGTAGTCTGGATTGGGTCCAAGATCTTTCTCTATGAACTTCATCTGCAATTTTCACACATGGAGAGTTGATGACCAACAACTCTCCTCTTACAAATTTCAGCTGGTGACAGAAATTATCCCACAGTAATACAGTACAAAGTTTCTTCCCAGAGAGATCCAAGGGAGGGTCTGAGGTCTGTTGCCAGCCACTGTAGGAGTGTTGTTTCTGGATGGTGAAACTAAATGATGATGATGTGGTTTAATGTCATAAACTCCCCCCTAGTGGGAGGCTAGGACAGTGCCCTTTATAGAGGACTTTGTAGTGTGGAATATAATGAACCATGCCCTAGGTTCAACTTTGTTAGAGGCAGGGTTCGAACCACTGTTCCCTTGACCTTTGCTGCAAGTAATGATGCCATGAACCGCTTGGCCAGCAAGCTTCCATAAACTCAAAGGAATAGTTATTATAATTGTCAAGTTTGTAGGACCACCATTTGCAAGCACCCATCATTGTTCCTTGATAAAGAAATTCACATGATATACATTTGAGATAAATTACTTGCTTTTAGTATGATTTGTGCTTAATTTATATAAATTATTGTTGCAGAATAAACTAGTGAACAAGAAGGTTGCTGAGTTTGAGACCAGAGCAAAGGAAACTAGAGAATTGCTGTTGGCAATGGCAACCAGCTAGGCAAGGCCAGACCAGCAGCATGTCAACAAGGCTCTGACCAAGAAATTTTAAATGTACAATTGAAGGTTTCCAAGTTCTGTTTGGAAGCTGAAAGAACTTTCTAACTTCTAGTAGCATAATAAATTTACAATTTTTTTTCTTTTTCTCTTAGTTGAAGATGTTTTGTCTAATAATAGAAATCAAACATTTGAGTATGTAACATGTAGCTCTGAAGTAGATTATGTAGGGTGCGTCTTAGCCCATTCTAATGGTTAATTTTATTTTTGATACTTTGAATGTCAGTCTTGATGCTAGGAAGGCCAAGCTTCGTATACTGTAAGAGTTGGCTGACATGATGTAAAGGGAAACAAACTATTAGGTACAATATTTTATTATGTACAACTGATGAACACAAATTTACAATAAACAATGCCAGTTCTTAGGATAAAAGGTTTTGTGTAACTAGTATTTAAACATTGACTATGCAATCTATTTCTAAAGCAGATAATATAGTGAATGTCAGTCCAATCTGAAGTCTCGTTTTATTTTTGATACTTTGGGGGAAGAGTGAGTGAGAAAGAGATATGGAGAGCTATCCCCATACCTCTTGATGTCAGATCAGGAAGAACATGTTTTTGATAAAGTCAATTGAGTGATGATAGTGTAAAAGGAAATAAATCTTTATGTACAGTTTCTTTTGTATCAGTTTGAAATGATGATTCCTTATGCTAACCTCACCATTTTTACATCAAAGTACAGACACAGAAATGCATGAATGCAATCTCAAGATGGTTTATTCGCTGCCCCTTCACCTGGGTTGACCTCGAAATCGTCGTACACTGGGTAGGATGTCATATCGGTATGCTGGTTGGTTGATGGGATGAAAAATTGTATAAGTAAAGGAGAATATGTGACATTCAATGTAAGTTTGGTAAAGTACCTCAAAATGAGGTAGGATAGTATGAAGTGACAGGCAGTCATGGAATCGGAATGAGCAAATACCTTTGTGGGAGCATTAATTGCTTTTCCTTCCTTCTCTGCAATTTTGGCTGCATTATCCTTCTTCATGAATGCAATTGCTTCATTTATTTTTATCTCCCCCTCTTCTGGGGGTAATTCTCGTCTATTTCTGAGCCAAGCTGTGAATGAAGCAAATTCTTTTCTCAATAAAGACCACCAAATATATCCTAATTATTGAAGAAACAGAGTAAATTCTCTAAAGATTTCATATTAAAACAAACTGGGAAGTGTTAAAAAACTGTATAGGTAATTTTTTTTTTCATTAACAAGAAAATTGTGTATTTTTCCATTGATTGTCACTTGCCTATCTGTGCTTTGGTACCCAGCTGTGAAATTGTACCAACACAAATAGGCCTGGGAACTAGACACCATATGTCTAGATACAATCAGTGAGCATATCACACTACTCGATACTTGGATAAATTCAGATAAGGCTATTATATCTCCATGAGTGAGGCATGGGCAAGCCATGAGGCCATAGCTGAACATCTGGGGTCTACAAGTGTGCAAAAAAATATCCATGAAACCTACAGCAGACCACTATCCCCAAGTCCCCCAAAGATATTTTCAGGGAGACTAGTTTCTTTTTCCATGTGGTCTACTTTGCATATATATATATGTATGCATGTGGGGAGTTGATGGTGGAGATGTGTCTCGAGGGAGGGTTGATGGTGGAGATGTGTCTCGAGGGAGGGTTGATGATGGGGAGTGCAGTGTTTGGAAGGAGAGTCAAGCGTGGGTGCACATGGGAGGGGGTGGCAGATGGAACGTTAGTGGACCAGGAGTATGGAAGGAAGAGTTAAGGATGTACATGTTCTAAAGGGAGAGAGTGGGGAATATCAGATAATTTTCTGGTGGAAGGTAAATTGAGAGTGGAGAATAGGTAGAGAAAGAGGAAAAGGGGCAGAAGGTAGGGAGGTACTTAAGAGTGAACTGCTTAAATGAGAAAAATAAGGAGAATGAGTATTAGAAGTTGAGAGAGGAGTGGGAGGGAGTAAAGGATAGAATAGAACTAGGAGTGGAGGAGGAATGGGGATGGTTCAAGGAGGGAGTCAAAAGGTGTTGAAGATGGTGTGTGGAACAAGGAGGGTGGGAGGAATTAGAGGGGGTGGGTGGAATTGGAAGAGAAGGGGGGTGTAGAGGCAAGGAGGTGGGCATTCATAGGCTGGCTGCAGGTTAGGACAAGGGAATTGTATGAGAGGTGCAAAGTGAAGAGAAGGGAAGTTGAACATAAGATAAAGGAGAGCAGATGTGAAATGGGGTAAGAGCATGACAGAAAATTTTGAAAGTAATAAAAAGATGTTTTGGAAGGAAATTAAAAGAGAAAGAGGAGGCAAATTAAGTAGAGAAGAAAAGGTAAAAGGTGCAGATGGAGAGATGATAATGGAAGAGAAGGCAGTGAGGAATGTGGGCAGAGTATTTTAGGGAGTTGCTAAATGTGAAGGAGGATAGGGAGGAAAAGGTAGTTGCAGTGGGAAGCGTTAAGAAAATGAGACTAATGAGTGAGGAAAATGGAAGAGAAATAGGGAAGGATGAAGTGAAAGCAGCTGTAAAGATGAGAGCAGGTAAGACACCTGGGTTGGATGGATGCCATGCAGAATGTCTGAAGAAAGGAGGTACAGTTAGGGAGTACTGACTGGTGAGGTTATTCAATGTTTGTTTAAAGTGGCCCATACACGATCAATTATATTGGTCAATTTAATTGTCAATTCAGAGTATTGACAATGAAATTGCCCAATATAATTGATCGTGTATGGGCCGCTTAAGAGAGGGTAGACTGCTGGAGGAGTGCCTGTATAGTTCTACTTTACAAGGGAAAGGGGGACAAGTGTGAGTATAGTAGTTACAGAGGGATCAGCTTGTTGAGTGTAGTTGGGAAGGCTTATGGAAGGGTATTGATTGAGAGGATTAGGAGAGGAACTGAGTAATTAGTGAGGAACAGTGTGGGTTTAGGACAGGTAGGGGTTGCGTAGATCAGATTTTTGTGGTAAGACAGATATGTGAGAAAGCTATAGGAAAAGGTAAGGGTGTTTTCTAGGCTTTTATGGATCTGGAAAAGGCTTACGACAAGGTAGACAAGAAGGCACTGTGGGAGGTACTGCAGATATATGGGATAGGAGGAAAGCTGTTAAGAGCAGTCAAAAGTTTTTATGAGAGTAGTAGAGCTTGTGTCAGGATTAGAAATGGAGAGTGAATGGTTTGAGGTAAAGGTGAGACTTTGTCAGGGAAGTGTTATGTTGCCCTGGCTGTTCATTCTTTACATGGGGTGGTGTGAGAGGTGAATGCAAGGGTAGTGGGTCAGGGGTTGGAGATGATTAAAGAAAATGGAGAAAAATGTGAGGTGAGCCAGTTGTTGTTTGCTGATGACACTGCGCTTGTAGCAGGATCAGAGGAGGGATTGAGGAAGTTAGTGACAGAGTTTGAGGTGTGTGAAAGAAGGAAGCTGAAGATAAATGTGGGCAAAACTAAGGTGATGAGATGTACAAGGGGAGAGAGTGACAGCAGGCTGGAAGTGAGCATAAAGGGTGAAAGACTGGAGGAAGTGGATAGTTTTAGATACAGTACTTGAGTGCGAATGTGGGGGGAAAGGGAGGAGTGGAGGTGGAGGTAGAATGTAGATTGAGAGAAGCGAATAATACCTTGGTGGATTGAAAAGTGTAATGAGAAATAGACATCTGGGAATGGATGCTAAGAGGAGGTTACATGAAGGAGTGATTGTGCCAACA
Source organism: Oratosquilla oratoria (assembly GCF_046742065.1). Taxonomy (NCBI): domain Eukaryota; kingdom Metazoa; phylum Arthropoda; class Malacostraca; order Stomatopoda; family Squillidae; genus Oratosquilla; species Oratosquilla oratoria. The sequence continues at coordinate 60,830,210 of NC_134797.1, forward strand.
GCACTGTATGGGGCAGAAACATGGAACATAAGAGAGGAGGAGTTTGAATGTGTGTGAGATGAAATGACTGAGAACTATGATAGGGGTTACTAGGCTAGATAGAGTGAGAAATGAGGTGAGGAGGCGAACAGGGGTGGAAAGGGAGCTGGGAGATTGGGTTGATGAAACAGTATTAGGATGGCTTGGACACATGGAAAGAATGAATGAAGAGAGATTAGTAAAAGAAGTGTGGAAGGCAGAGGTGGAAGGAGTGAATATGAGGGGGCATCCTAGGATGAGATGAATGGATAGGGTGAAAGGGGCATTACAAAAGAGAGGAATGTCTGGAGGAAGGATGGTAGAGGACAGAAGATAGGGGTGAATGGAGAAGGGTTGTGTATAGATGATGCTGTGGTGCATGAGGGGGAGTGGGTGGGGGATGGGGGGTGAGGAAGTATGTATGAGAAAAAATTTTGATGCAGCCCAAAGGGATTTCTCCCCGTCTTCTCCTTTTCTGCATGAGGGGACGGAGAGGGGGGGGGCCACCGAATTTATGAAGCGGCCTTGCTGTGGATGTGCTGTGTCTTGTGACGCTGCTTCTGACCCAGGGCAGTGGACTGGATGCAGGGATGACACGTCATCCAGGAGGTGCCAAGATAAGAGGGAGGGAGAGGAGTGGAATATATAGGAAATGGAATGGGTGGGAGTGGTTTCTATGACTTTTTCTTTTTGGGTACCCCCTGGGTAAGGGGAAAAAGCGTTTGGTATATGTATGTATGTATATGTCTTTAAATGTATATATATACTCCTCTATTCAATAAGTAATGAGAAAATGTCAGGAGAGACACTATTTTCATAAGCTCCTCTGTTGACTAGAATCCGGTTCCCCTGAGGCTGTCTTTCATGCGTGGGAACAGGAAGAAGTCACAAGGGGCTAGGTTAGGGCTGTAGGGTGGGTGTTGTACCACTTTCATTCCCCTGTCAGCCATCCAGGTGGTCACCAGCATTGACTTGTGGCACGGGGCATTGTCCTGGTGGAACCACCACTGACCACTCCTCCACTGCTGAGGCCTCTTCTTCCTCATCTTCTCCCTGAACCTTTTCAGAACAGTAAGGTAAAATTCCTTATTGATGGTTTGACCCTGAGGAACCCATTCAATGTGAATGAGCCCCTGGGAGTCAAAGAAAGGAATGACCATGGCCTTCTCTTGCGACCTGCTCATCTTTGCTTTTTTGGGTCTGGGGGAGGTTGCGTGCTTCCACTGAGCACTGACGTTTGCTCTCAGGGTCGTAGGTGAACACCCAACTCTCGCTGCAAGTCACTACATTATTCAGGAAACCTGAATCAGCCTCTATCATTTCGAGAATATCAGTGCAACATTCCACATGAAACTGCCTCTGGTCGTCGGAGAAGATATTTGGCATGAACTTGGCACAGACTGTGGAGCTTCAGATCTTCAGTCAGAACTGTCTCTACTGTGCCAATACTAATACTAATAGCTTCAGATATCATCCTCACAGATATTCGACGGTCTTGCATCACTAACCTTTGCACTTCCTCAATGTTTTCCTCCTTGCATGCACTTTTCAGTGTTCCAGATCTGGGTTCATCCTCAACCTGTTCATTTCCTTCATGAAATTTGTTAAACCACCAATAGAAACTTGCTTGGCGCATCTGTTCATCCCCAAAGGCCTCCTTTAATATTCCATAAACTTCTTCTTTGGTTTTCTTAAGTTTAACACAAAATTTGATGGCGTAATGTTGCTCTATGTTTCCCCACATCTTGACAAGTGTTCACAGATCAGGAAACCGAATCAGACTGGTTCAACCACATTCACCGCTGCACTCGGACCTACAAATATAGAAAGTTGCCAATTAGTCATTTTATAGAATATATGTATGTGTAGTTCACCATGAAGTAGTATTTTGATTAAATCATATTTAATGTCTCTCCTGACATTTTCTCATTGCTTATTGAATGGAGGAGTATATATGTATGTATCTATGTATCTGCACGGATGAGATAGTTTATGACTGGCTTGTAAAAGGAGGAGAGGAGTAGTTGCCTGGTTGCTTGTTAGTAGCAGTCAATCTGTTGATGTAGGATACCCTTGTATCTTAGGTAAATGTTTCTCTTGTGTGGTAAGCCTTGACAATGGTTGGGGACATACAGTAGAACAAGACAGCCCAGGTCTGACACATCCTTAGACTTGTACTGATTTCAGTGTCTGTGAAGGCTCTTTTCTTGTGCCCACAGCTATGAGACAAGATTATATAACCTTGCAAAGGGAGGTTAGGTATTGAATGGCCTCTGTCTCTCCTGGTGAACCATTTATCCCTTTACTTTTAACCAGTAACCTCTTCCTCTCTCCCTTCTGTGACGGTGCCCAAGGCTGATGAATTAAAACCCACCTAGTCCTCCCAGCCCATGGAGACCCCTTTTATTCCCATTCACTTATTCTGGAAGTTACAAGCCTCCATCACCAACATTTTGAGAAATGAAGATAGGCGCAATTCCTCTATTGTTCCTAGTGCACATAAAGGGTAGCTATATTGCCCCCCCCCCCAAAAGTAGTTGTATTCTAGGATCTCCCAACTGCAGTATCTTCTCCCAAGTACTTTTACCTCTTTGCACATCTATAAGCAAATAACCATATACCATGACAACAGCGCTCCAATTATGAGCAAGCAGATGAGGAAATAGCTGCCCTCCCAAAATCTCAGTCCCTTTGCTGTACCCCTGCCCCACGTGAAGAACCACCCACCCCCCTACCCCTAGGATCAGTCTAAAATATCATGGCAACTGTCCACCCTCCTCACAGAGGGAAATAGTCAATGTTAATAGTGTTACCAAGTTATACCAGAATGAAAATCACCATACACAACCCGAACTCTACAAAATTGCAATACATTTCCAAAGAGTTAAAAACAAGTAAAAGCAAACACAAAAATGAGGTATTCAAGTTGGTACAAAATCTGAACAAACTAGTGAGTTTTTATGTAACCTTATGGCAGTATTTCATAACCTTTTCCAACCCCAGCACCCCTATAGTCAGGTCTAGGCAGTCTTGCACTTCCTAACTCTGGTTAACATTTGATTACTAGAAAGATGAAGGAAAGTGAAGTGAGGTACTGCCATGTATTCAGCACTTCCCAGCACCTAAAATTTATTTCGGCAGTCCTACAGGTTGTGTGGTGGTCTCCCTCACCCACGGGTTGTGTGGTGGTCTCCCTCATCCATGGGTTGTGAGATGGTCCTCCTCACTCATGGATTCTGTGGTGGTCCTTCTCACCCATGGGTTGTGTGGTGGTCCCCTTAACCCACAGGTTGTGTGGTGGTCCCTCTCACCCATGGGTTGTGTGGTGGTCACTCTCATCCATGGGTTGTGTGGTGGTCCCCCTCATCCACAGGTTGTATGGTGGTCCCTCTCATCCATGGGTTGTGTGGTGGTCCCTCTCAACCATGGGTTGTGTGCTGGTCCCTCTCATCCATGGGTTGTGTGGTGGTGGTCCCCTTCGCCCATAGATTGCATGGTGGTCTCCCTCACCCACGGGCTGTGTGGTGGTCCCCATCTCCTACGGGTTGTGTGGTGGTCCCCATCTCCCAAGGGTTGTGTGGTGGTCACCATTACCATGGGTTGTGTGGTGGTCCCTGTCTCCCACAGGTTGTGTGGTGGTCCCCATCACCCATGAATTGTGTGGTGGTCCTCCTCACCCACAGGTTGTGTGGTGGTCCCCCTCACCCATAAGTTGCATGGTTGTCCCCATCACTCATGGGTTGTGTGGTGATCATCCTTCACCATGGGGATCTATGGTGACCCCACTCACCCCCAGGTTGTGTGGTGGTCCCTCTCACCCAGAGGTTGTGTGGTGGTCCCTCTTATACAGGGCTTATGTGATACTCCCCCTCACTCACAGCTCATGTTGGTCCCCCACATAGGTTGTGTGGCCCTACCCCCACAGGTTGCATGGTTGTCCACCCCACAGGGCATATGGTAGTACCCCACCTCCCCCCACAGGCTGTGGTGGTCCACCCAGTGGGCATGTGGTGATCCCCATTATGGGGCATACTCTGGTCCTCCTCTATGGGGTGTGCTCTGGTATCCCTCATGGGGCGTGGTTATTCCCCCTCACTGGGAGTGTGGTGGGTACCACTGTGGGGCATGTGGTGGTCCCCTTATGGGTGGGGCATATGGTTGTCCCTATTCCTCAACCTAGGACATATCTCTTACATCTCTAGAGCTCTCATGTGATTACATTTTCAAGAAGTGTGCCCCCTGTATCCCTAAGCTACAGGAACTGCCCCTACTAACTGTCTCCTATGTCATTACTATGCTTCTCCACTCCTGACCCCAACTCTCTCTCTGAGAGGGCTTCACTCAACAGATTGATGAAACTAGGAGAACTTTTGGGGAGAGCCAAGGTACCCCTGTGCAAGAGGGACAACTTCATAATCTTGGTCTTGCCTACATGGTGGTGGTTGGCAATGACCGAGTCGAGGGCTGTTAGGGTCTTTTGTTATAAGTTGAAAACCCACCAACATAGATAAATGCATGAATGGCAATAGCAAGTGCACTGACAACTACAAGAAAGGTGTCATAAGAGCTTGTGTAAAGAGAGCCATGTCGGTGTGTTCCTTGTGGCACACATTACACAGTGAGCTTCAACACCTTAGGCAAATGTTCACAAACAATGGGTACTCTAACACTGACTTTGATTCCATTACCAACAAGATATTAGAATCATATCACACAGTCAAAGCACCACAAAATCATAACTACATCAACATATATTACCAAAACACCTTTACTAATGATTACAAAAAAGAGGAAAAAGTAATTATAAATATCATCCAAAGGAATTGCCTCTCTACAAATGAGAACAACAAAATCAGAGTTCTCATTTAAATGTCGAATTGTCGAGTCTGGCTGTTGAACCTTGAGGGTTGGGTATAAATTAACTACTGTCGAATTTGTGATAATTCAAATTGCGAACGGTCCAATTGCGGTGACCCCCTGTATGTATGTATGTATGTATGTATGTATGTATATATATATATATATATATATATACATATATATATACATATAAACGATACAGTAATATATAAATATGTACTATATATATATGTATATATATACATACATACATACTTACATACATACAGGGTCCACCGCAAATGGACCGTTCGCAATTTTGAATTATCCCAAATTCGACAGTAGTTACTCTATACACCAACCCGCAGGTTCAACAGCCAGACTCGACAATTCGACCTTTTAAATGAGAACTCTGATTTTGTGTTCTCACTTTGTATAGAGGGCAATTCCTTTGGATGATATTAAAATTACTTTTTCCTCTTTTTGTAAATCATTATAAAGGTGTTTGGAAAATATGTTGATGTAGTTATGATTTTGTGGGGCTTTGACTGTGTGATATGATTCTAATATCTTGTTGGTAATGGAATCAAAGTCAGTGTAGAGTACCCATTGTTTGTGAACATTTGCCTAACGGTTGAAGCTCACTGTGTAATGTTGTGCCACAAGGAACACACCGACAGCTCTCTTACACACAGCTCTTATACACCTTCTTGTAGTTGTCAGTGCACTTGCTCTTGCCATTCATGCATTTATCTATGTTTGGATGGTTTTCAACTTATAAAAAAAGACCCTAACAGCCCTCGACTCGGTCAATTGCCAACCACCACCATGTAGCAAGACCAAGATTATGAAGTTTGTCCCTCTTGCACAGGGGTACCTTGGCTCTCCCCAAAAGTTCTTCCTAGTTTCATCAATCTGTTGAGTGAAGCCCTCTCAGAGAGAGAGTTGGGGTCAGGAGTGGAGAAGCATAGTAATGGACATAGGAGACAGTTAGTAGGGGCAGTTCTCCTGTACTTAGGGATACAGGGGCACACTTCTTGAAAATGTAATCACATGAGACTCTAGAGATGTAAGATATATGTCCTCGGTTGAGGAATAGGGACAACCATATGCCCCACCCATAAGGGACCACCACATGCCCCACAGTGGTACCCACCACACTCCCCAGTGAGGGTAATAACCACGCCCCATGAGGGATACCAGAGCACGCCCCATAAGAGGAGGACCAAAGTATGCCCCATAATGGGATCACCACATGCCCACTAGGTGGACCACCACAGCCTGTGGGGAGGGGGGGTACTACCATATGCCCTGTGTGGTGGAAAACCATGCAACCCTGAGGGGTAGGGCCACACAACCTATTGGGGGACCAACATGAGCTGTGAGTGAGGTGGAGAGTAACACCTAAGCCCTGTATAAGAGGAACCACCACACAACCTCTGGGTGAGGAGGGACCACACACAACCTGGGGTGATTGGGGTCACCACAGATCCCCATCGGTGAAGGATAATCACCACACAACCCATGAGTGATGGGGACAACCATGCAACTTATGGGTGAGGGGGACTACCACACAACCTGTGGGTGAGGGGACCACCATACAATTCATGGGTGGATGGGGAACCCCACACAACCTGTGGGAGACAGGGACCACCACACAACCCATGGTAATGGTGACCACCACACAACCCTTGGGGAGATGGGGACCACCACACAACCCGTAGGAAGATGGGGACTCACCACACAGCCCTTGGGTGAGGGGAGACCACCATGCAATCTATGGGCGAAGGGGACCACCACCACATAAAAAAAAAAACAACCCATGGATGAGAGGGGACCAGCACACAACCATGGTTGAGAGGGACCACCACACAACCCATGGATGAGAGGGACCACCATACAACCTGTGGATGAGGGGGACCACCACACAACCTATGGATGAGAGGTGACCACCCAACACAACCCCATGGGTGATAGGGACCACCACACAACCTGTGGGTTAAGGGGACCACCACACAACCCATGGGTGAGAAGGACCACACAGAATCCATGAGTGGAGGAGGACCATCTCACAACCCGTGGAAGAGGGAGACCACCACACAACACCGTGGTGAGGAGACCACCACACAACCTGTAGGACTGCCGAAATAAATATTAGGTGCTGGGAAGTGCTGAATACATGGCAGTACCTCACTTCACTTTTCCTTCATCTTTCTAGTACTCAAATGTTAACCAGAGTTTAGGAAGTGCCAAGACTGCCTAGACCTGAATATAAGGGGACTGGGGTTGGAAAAGGTTATGAAATACTTGCCATAAGGTTACATAAAAACTCACTAGTTTGTTCAGATTTTGTACCAACTTGAATACCTCATTTTTGTGTTTGCTTTTACTTGTTTATAACCTCTTTTGGAAAGTATTCAAATTTTGTAGAGTCCCGGGTTGTGTTTGGTGATTTTCATTCTGGTATAACTTGGTAACACTATTAACAATGACTATTTCCCTCTGTGAGGAGGGTGGACAGTTGCCATGATATTTTAGACTGATCCTAGGGGTAGGGGGGTGGGTGGTTCTTCACTTTATTTGTATGTAGGTGTAGCAACGTGGGGCAGGGGTACAGCAAAGGGACTGAGATTTTGGGAGGGCAGCTATTTCCTCATCTGCTTGCTCATAATTGGAGCGCTGTTGTCATGGTATATGGTTATTTGCTTATAGATGTGCAAAGAGGTAAAAGTACTTGGGAGAAATACTGCAGTTGGGAGATCCAAGAATACAACTACTTTTGGGGGGGGGCAATATAGCTACCCTTTATGTGCACTAGGAACAATAGAGGAAATTGCGCCTATCTTCATTTCTCAAAATGTTTGGTGATGGAGGCTTGGTATCTTCCAGAATAAGTGAATGGAAAAAAAGGGGTCTCCATGGGCTGGGAGGACTAGTGGGGTTTTAATTCATCGAGCCTTGGGCCCCGTCACAGAAGGGGAGAGAGGAAGAGGTTACCTGGTTAAAAGTAAAGTGATAAATGTGTCACCATGAGAGACAGAGGCCATTCAATACCTAACCTCCCTTTTGCAAGGTTATATAATCTTGTCTCATAGCTGTGGGCAACAAGAAAAGAGCCTTCACAGACACTGAAATCAGTACAAGTCTAAGGATTGTGTCAGACCTGGGCTGTCTTGTTCTAACTGTATGTCCCCAACCCATGGTCAAGGCTTACCACACAAGAAAACCAATTACCTTAAGATACAAGGTATCCTACATCAACAGATTGACTGCTACTAACAAGCAACCAGGCAACTACTCCTCCTCCTCCTTATTACAAGCCAGTCATAACCTATCTCATCCGTGCAGATACATAGATACATACATATATACTCCTCCATACAATAAGCAATGAGAAAATGTCAGAGATAGACATTAATAATGATTTAATCAAAATACTACCTTCATGGTGAACTACACATACATATATTCTAATAAATGACTAATTGGCCACTTTCTATATTTGTTGGTCCGAGTGTAGCGGTGAATGTGGGTTTGGTGGGGGGGGTTGAACCAGTCTGAATCGGTTTTCCTGATCTGTGAACACTTGTCCAAGATGTGGGTAAACATAGAGCAACATTACGCCATTCAAATTTTGTGTTAAACTTAAGAAAATCCAAACAAGAAGTTTTATGGAAAATTAAAGGAGGCCTATTGGGATGAACAGATGCAGCCAAGCAAGTTTTTCTATTGGTGGTAATAACAAATTGCAAGAAGGAAATGAACAGGTTGAGGATAACCCCAGATCTGGAACACTGAAAAGTGCATGCAAGGAGGAAAAACATTGAGGAAGTGCAAAGGTTAGTGAATGCATGACCCGTCCGAATATCTGTGAGGATGATATCTGAAGCTATTAGTATTAGTATTGGCACAGTAGAGACTGTTCTGACTGAAGATCTGAAGCGCCACAAAGTCTGTGCCAAGTTCATGCCAAATATCTTTCTCCGACGACCAGATGCAGTTTCGTGTGGAATGTTGCACTGACATTCTCGAAATGATAGAGGCTGATTCAGGTTTCCTGAATAAGGTAGTGCCATGCGACGAGAGTTGGGTGTTCACCTTCGGCCCTGAGAGCAAATGTCAGTGCTCAGTGGAAGCATGCAACCTCCCCCAAACCCAAAAAGGCAAAGATGAGCAGGTCGCAGGAGAAGGCCATGGTCATTCCTTTATTTGACTCCCAGAGGCTCATTCACGTTGAATGGGTTCCTCAGTGTCAAACCGTCAATAAGGAATTTTAACCTACTGTTCTGAAAGGGTTTCAGGGAGAAGATGAGGAAGAAGAGGCCTCAGGCAAGTGGAGAGGTGGTCAGTGGTGGTTCCACCAGGACAATGCCCCGTGCCACAAGTCAAGGCTGGGTGACCACCTGGATTGCTGACAGGGGAATGAAAGTGGTACAACACCCACCCTACAGCCCTAACCTACCCCCTTGAGACTTCTTCCTGTTCCCACGCATGAAAGAACAGCCTCAGGGGAACCGGATTCTAGTCAACAGAGGAGCTTTAATGACAATAGTGTCTCTCCTGACATTTTCTCATTACTTATTGAATAGAGGAGTATATATATAACATTTAAAGACATTTACATACATACATATAACCCAAAGGCATTTTCCCCTTAACCCAGGGGTAACCCAAAAAGAAAAAGTCATAGAAACCACTCCCACCCATTCCATTTCCTATATATTCCACTCCTCTCCCTCCCTCTTATCTTGGCACCTCCTGGATGAACGTGTCATCCCTGCAATCATCCCACTGCCCTAGGTCAGAAGCAGTGTCACAAGACAGCACATCCACAGCAAGGCAGCTTCATTAATTTGACGCCCCCTCCCCCTCTCCGTCCCCTCAAGCAGAAAAGGAGAAGAAGGGGAGAAATCCCTTTGGGCTGCGTCAAATTATTTCTCATACATACTTCCTCACCGCCCACATACTCCCCCCACTCCCCCTCAAGCACCACAGCATCATCTATTCAAAACCCTTCTGCATTCTCACCTATCTTCTGTCCCTCGACCATCCTTCCTCCAGACATTCCTCTCTTTTGTAATGCCCCTTTCATCCCTATCCATCCATCTCATCCTAGGATGCCCCCTCATATTCACTCCCTTCCACCATCTGCCTTCCACACTTCTATTACTAATCTCTCGCATTCATTCTTTTCCATGTTCCCAAGCCATCCTAATACTGTTTCATCAACCCAATCCTCCCCGCTCCCTGTCCCCCCCTGTTCGCCTCCTCACCTCATTTCTCACTCTATCTAGCCTAGTAACCCCTATCATAGTTCTCAGTCATTTCATCTCAAACACATTCAAACTCCCTCCTCTCTTATGTTTCCATGTTTCTGCCCCATACAGTGCTGTTGGCACAATCACGCCTTCATGTAACCTCCTCTTAGCATCCATGCAGATGTCTTATTTCTCATTAAACTTTTCAATCCACCAAGTTATTATTCGCTTCTCTCAATCTACAGTCTACCTCCACCTCCACTCCCTCCCTTTCCCCCACATTCGCACTCAAGTACTGTATCTAAAACTATCCACTTCCTCCAGTCCTTTCACCCTTTATGCTCACTTCCAGCCTGCTGTCACTCTCTCCCCGTGTACATCTCATCACCTTAGTTTTGCCCACATTTATCTTCAGCTTCCTTCTTTCACCACACCTCAAACTCTGTCCCACTAACTTCCTCAATCCCTCCTCTGATCCTGCTACAAGCTCAGTGTCATCAGTCAACAACCAACTGGCTCACCTCACATTTTTCTCCATTTTCTTTAATCATCTCCAACCCCTGACCCACTACCCTTGCATTCACCTCTCACACCACCCCATGTAAAGAATGAACAGCCAGGTCAACATAACACATCCCTGACAAAGTCTCACCTTTACCTCAAACCATTCACTCTCCATTTCTAATCCTGACACAAGCTCTACTACTCTCATAAAAACTTTTGACTGCTCTTAACAGCTTTCCTCCTATCCCATATATCTGCAGTACCTCCCACAGTGCCTTCTTGTCTACCTTGTCGTAAGCCTTTTCCAGATCCATAAAAGCCTAGAAAACACCCTTACCTTTTCCTATAGCTTTCTCACATATCTGTCTTACCACAAAAATCTGATCTACACAACCCCTACCTGTCCTAAACCCACACTGTTCCTCACTAATTACTCCCTCAGTTCCTCTCCTAATCCTCTCAATCAATACACTTCCATAAGCCTTCCCAACTACACTCAACAAGCTGATCCCCTCATGTATCTACAAGACTCCCACTTGTCCCCCCTTCTCCTTGTAAAGTAGAACTATAGCAGGCACTCCTCCAGCAGTCTACCCTCTCTTAAGCGGCCCATACACGATCAATTTATATGGGCAATTTCATTTGTTCAATACTCTGAATTTGACAATTAAATTGACCAATATAATTGATCGTGTATGGGCCCACTTTAAACAAACATTGAATAACCTCACCAGTCAGTACTCCCTAACTGTACCTCCTTTCTTCAGACCATTCTGCATGGCATCCCATCCAACCCAGGTGTCTTACCTGCTCTCATCTTTACAGCTGCTTTCACTTCATCCTTCCCTAGTTCTCTTCCATTTTCCTCACTTCATTAGTCCTCATTTTTCTTAACGCTTCCCACCTGCAACTACCTTTTCCCCCCTATCCTCCTTCACATTTAGCAAACTCCCTAAAATACTCTGCCCACATTCCTCACTGCCTTCTCTTCCATTATCATCACTCCATCTGCACCATTTACCTTTTCTTCTCTACTTAATTTGCCTCCTCTTTTCTCTTTTTAATTTTCCTTCCAAAACATCTTTTTATTACTTTCAAAATTTTCTGTCATGCTCTTTACCCCATTACACATCTGCTCTCCTTTATCTTATGTTTCAACTTCCCTTCTCTTCACTTTGCACCTCTCATACAATTCCCTTGGCCAAACCTGCAGCCAGCCTAGGAAGTGCCCACCTCCTTGCCTCGACACGCCCCTTCTCTTTCCAATTCACCCACCCACCCCCTCTAATTCCATTCCCACCCTCCTTGTTCCACACACCATCTTCGAACACCTTTTGACTCCCGCCTTGAACCATCCCCATTCCTCCTCCACTCCTAGTTCTATTCTATCCATGTCTCCCTCCCACTCCTCTCTTCCAACCTTCTAATACTCCATTCTCCTTATTTTTCTCATTTAAGCAGTTCACTCTTAGTACCTCCCTACCTTCTGCCCCTTTTCCTCTTTCTCTACCTATGCTCCACTCGCAATTTACCTTCCACCAGAACATTATCTGATATTCCCCATTCTCTCCCTTTAGGAACATGTACATCCTTAACTCTTCCTTCCATACTCCTGGTCCACTAACGTTCCATCCTGCCACCCCCTCCCATGTGCACCCACGCTTGACTCTCCTTCCAAACACTGCACTCACCCATCAATCAACCCTCCCTTCGAGACACATCTCCACCATCAACCCTCCCTCGAGACACATCTCCCACATCAACTCTCCCACATGCATACATATATATATATGGCAAAGTAAGACCACATGGAAAAAGAAACTAGTCTCCCTGAAAATATCTATGGGGGACTTGGGGATAGTGGTCTGCTGTAGGTTGCATGGATATTTGTTTGCACAATGTAGACCCCAGATGTTCAGCTATGGCCTCATGGCTTGCCCATGCCTCACGCATGGAGATATAATAGCCTTATCTGAATTTGTCCAAGTATCGTGTAAGTGTGATATGCTCACCGTTTGTAATCTTTTTCTAGACAATTGGTGTCTAGTTCCCAGGCCTATTTGTGTTGGTACAAGATCACAGATGGGTACCAAAAGCACAGATAGGCACGTGACAATCAATGGAAAAATACACAATTTTCTTGTTAGAGAAAAAAAAATTACCTATACAGTTTTTTAACACTTCCCAGTTATGGTTTAATATGAAATCTTTAGAGAATTTACTCTGTTTCATCAATAATTAGGATATCATTTGGTGGTCTTTATTGAGAAAAAATTTTGCTTCATTCACAGCTTGGCTCAGAAATAGACGAGAATTTACCCCCAGAAGAGGGGGAGATAAAAATAAATGAAGCAATTGCATTCATGAAGAAGGATAATGCAGCCAAAATCGCAGAGAAGGAAGGAAAAGCAATTAATGCCACCACAAAGGTATTTGCTCATTCCGATTCCATGACTGCCTGTCACTTCAAACTATCCCTACCTCATTTTGAGGTTACTTTACCAAATGTACATTGAATGTCCCATAGCTCCTTTTTCTTATACCAAGTTTTCATCCCATCAGCCAACCAGCATACCGATTATGACATCCTACCCAGTGGTAGGGAGAAAAGCGACGATTTCGAGGTCAACCCTGGTTTGAAGGGGCAGCGAATAAACCATCTTGAGAATTGCCTTCATGCATTCCTGTGCCTGTACTTTGATGTAAAAATGGTGCGTTTAGCATAAGGAATCATCAAGTTTCAAACTGATACAAAATGAAACTGTACCAAGATTTATTTCCTTTTACACTATCATCACTCAAGTGACTTTATCAAAAACATGTTCTTCCTGATACTGACATCAAGAGGTATGGGGATAGCTCTCCATATCCCTTTCTCACTCACTCTTCCCCCCAAGTATCAAAAATAAAAGCCGAGACTTCAGATTGGAACTGACATGCACTATATTAATCTGCTTTAGAAATAGATTGCATAGTCAATGTTTAAATACAAGTTACACAAAACCTTTTATCCTAAGAACTGGCATTGTTTATTGTAAATTTTGTGTGCATCAGTTGTACATAATAAAATATTGTACTAAATAGTTTGTTTTCCCTTTACATCATGTCAGCCAACTCCTACAGTATACGAAGCCTTGCCTTCCTAGCATCAAGACTGACATTCAAAGTATCAATAAATAAAAATTAACCAGTAGAATGGGCTAAGATGCACCCTATTAATCTACTTCAGAGCTATCATGTTACATACTCAAATGTTTGATTTCTATTATTAGACAAAACATCTTCAACTAAGAGAAAAAGAAAAAAAATTGTAAATTTATTATGCTACTAAAAGTTAGAAAGTTCTTTCAGCTTCCAAACAGAACTTGGAAACCTTTAATTGTACATTTATAATTTCTTGGTCAGAGCCTTGTTGACATGCTGCTGGTCTGGCCTTGCCTAGCTGGTTGCCATTGCCAACAGCAATTCTCTAGTTTCCTTTTGCTCTGGTCTCAAACTCAGCAACCTGCTTGTTTCACTAGTTTATTCTGCAACAATAATTTATATAAATTAAGCACAAATCTAACTAAAAGCAAGTAATTTATCTCAAAAATGTAAATCATTGTGAATTCTTTTTATTCAGGGAACAATGATGGGGTGCTTGCAAATGGTGGTCCTACAAACTTGACAATTATAATAACTAATTCCTTTGAGTTTATGGAAGCTTTGCTCTGGCCAAGCGGTGCAGGGCATCATTACGTGCAGCAAAGGTCAAGGGAACAGTGGGTTCCGAACCCTGGCTCTAACAAAGTTGAACCTAGGGCATGGTTCATTATATTCCACACTACAAGAGTCCTCTATAAAGGGCACTGTCCTAGCCGTACCACTAGGGGGAGATTTATGACAATTAAACCCACTTCATCTTTGAGTTTCACCATCCAGAAACAACACTCCTACAGTGGCTGGCAACAGACCTCAGACCCTCCCTTGGATCTCTCTGGGGAAGAAACTTTGTACTGTATTTCAGTTGGATAATTTCTGTCACCAGCTGAAATTTGTAAGCGGAGAGTTGTTGGTCAACAACTACTCCATGTGTGAAAAATGCAGATGAAGTTCATAGAGAAAGATCTTGGACCCAATCCAGACTACATATCGGCCCCTCAGGGCTGCACCTTGTGATGAAGGTTAAGATGTTGAAAAAGTTTTAAATTGGCCAGCTCCACTGTCCATACTTATAGAACCACCACTTGCAGGTATCCATCACTGGTCCCTTCATAAGATGGGTATCATAAAGATTCATCTTACCTGCAACCCATCTTCAAAACCTATAAACCCCCTCACCTCCAAATGAAAAATGCAGTGGCAAGGAACTGACAGTGCATCGGGCCTCAAGATCTTACTATCAATTTCAACAGTATCTCCATGTTTTCCAATATAAGAGTAGACAACCAATGACTTGCCTCCTACCCCTTTCCTCCCTACTGCCCTCCATAAAATGGTGACAAGATCTTGTTCCCACACTAATAGCTTTTGATTCTTAAATTCCTCTCTCACACAAGGCTCAGATGGTGCCCCCTTGCAGGGTAATTCCAATGTACAGGGTGCGAGTGCTATTTTGAGGACATTGTTCTAAGTTCACAAAAACAACCAAATTAATTTTATTTTCAGATAACCCAGTCAGAGAAAGATGTTAACCCAAGAAATGAAAAGACATGCAGTTCATTGTTGCTTAAGCTGCAAAACATAGTGATTTAAAAATTAGTAACTTTTTACATGTTGCCGGATCAATTATTATTTTTGTTCATAAGGTTCGGTTGGAAGCTAGAGGGATGTGATGGCAACATTTCTCCTGTAGCAAAACAGAAAAAAAAGCATTCACAGTACTCCGATACCGTGAGAACACCAGAATTTATATCGAATGTTCAAAACATCCATCAATGAGAATCCCGGAAAATCAATGATGGTCCATCGCCAAAAGAACTCCAGGTATCAGAGTGGACTTTCAGAATCACCGTGGGACATCAGGATATTCGATACAAGTCATATGTAATGAGGAAAGGCCAATTAATATTGGTGAAGACACAGGAAAACCGTCTCATATGTTCAAAATAGGGTTGCTGAACAATGGGAAAAATCCCCACAAAACATGGCATGCTTTGGTTTTTCTCTGACGAAAAAAACTTTGACCAAGATCATAAAACAAACAGATGGAATGACAGGTGCATCTCCTTCTGACGTACCCAGGGTGATGCACACCAAATATCCGGCTACTGTGATGGTTTTTAAGAGTTGTGAGCAATGGGAAGGTCATGTTATGCCACCTTACATTTTCCCACAAGGTCTTAGGGTCAATACTGCTGGATACATTAATGTTCTTTAAAACAGTTTGTTAAGCCCTGGATAAACAAAGTATGCAATGGAAGGCCATATGTCTTTCAACAAGACACTGCACCTTCGCACAAAGCCATTGTAACACAAGATTGGTTATCAGAGAATTTTTACGACCATGTGGCCCCTAACTTGCCAGATTTATAAATCCTATGGACGATTACAATGTAGAGCATCATTGAAAGGAGAGACTAATCGGCCATCCTCATAGTACCCAATAGCTGCACTGAAAGCCACCACAGTCCATGTGGATTGTCCAAAAAGAATAGGGAAACACATTAATTGCAACTTGTGGATGGTTTCGAGCCTGAATAGAAGCAGTCAATGAAGCCAAAGGTAGTTTCATAGAATAATTGGATAAAGAAGTATCATGAAGGATATTTGTGTCAATTTGAATTAATATATATACATTGTTTGCTAAGATATTGTTGTTTATTTTAACATATGAAAAAATGTCCTCAAATAGCACTTGCACCCTGTAGTATGCCAGGCAGTGACTTACTTCCTCCACTGATGACCTCGGTCACAAAGTGTGATACTCTAAACCGCTCCACCAGTGGAGCTTCCCATACACATACACAAACACACATACACCCAAAGGTCATCCACAACTTACCAACAATAAATTCTTATTTCTGTGCATCTCCCAACTCGAATGAATCTTGAACTGATAGCTCATCCTCCTTTGCCAGTTTTATAAACGGGCAATAAGAAGCATGGCTCTTGGTTTCCTCCCTGCAAATATGAAAATAGTTTCCTTCACCATTATTTGTATCTACATTTATCCCAAGTTCCTTATTTGCAAGTCCAAAAGCATTTAATTTTAATTTATTTAAGTTTTGATTTCATTTATGAACACACCTCAACATAAAGGAATTAACTTAGCCATCACTAGGATTTAACCCATAAAAATGAAAAAGTAAAACAAGAAAAAGGGGGGGGGAGAAAGGGGGGAAGGTATAGGGTGTGTGTCCTGAAAGAACCATCTTCCTCCGTAACTAGTTAAATGAATTTTGGTGTGGGGCTGTTCTTGCAAATGGTCCAAAGCCTGTACTTGCTTATGGATTTTAGTAGATTTAATTTCTTGTTGATTTTCACTGTCTGAGCTTTGACATGTGGGGCCTTTTTTTTAAAAAAGGTCATAAGTAGGGTCATATGTGAGGTTAGAATTTTTGATGTTCTTTTCTAACCATTGGAATTATTTGGCCCTAACTGATGATTTCTGAGATTAGTTTCCAGTTGTTCTTTCTTTTTTAGGAAGGCTCCTTTTGGGGCTACAGGTTGTAGGACTCCTAATCCCATCCCCTGTACCTTTTTTTTTCGCCTTTTACGACGCAAGTGGAAATACTTGGTGCCTATGGGCCCTGGTCGTGAGAAGAGTGTTGAGGAAAGAGGGTTTTTTGGATGGTTTTAACCCCTTCCATACGGTGCCGCAGCGCGTAGCGCGTCATGGGGAGCGAGTGTATTCGCGAGGCTGCCCCCCCCCACCCCCCCCCCACGCCCCCCCCCATCTCGGCGTCTTGATTATTATTTTTCTTGTAGTCGCCCCTCCATAATGACATTCTTCTTCTAAATTCTTTTGTAATCGCATTTTCTATGGTTATCAAAATTCACGGGTGAAGAGAGACTGATCGATATAAAGCGGTGGGACTATATTTTATGATGCGAGTATTATTACGACACGTCGTACGGCTGGCATTGGCTGCCTGCCACCGAGAATCTAAGTCCATGACGCCTACGTGTGCGGCACCGTATGGAAGGGATTAAATTGAGTGCATAGAGGGATTAGGGATAATGCCAATGTAGTGGTATTGGGAAACCTTAATGCTAGGATAGAAAATGAACCAATAGACAGAGTGGCTGGGAAGTGTGGAGTTCCAAGGAATTTTTTTTTGTAGAGTTGATGGTAGAGATGTGTCTAGAGAGTTGATGATTGTAAATACAGTGTTTAGGAAGAAAGTCAAGCATAAGTACACATGGGAGAGGGTGGTGGATGGAAGGGTGGTAGATAGAGCATTAATGGACGATAGTGGTAATCAGGAGTATAGTAGGAAGAGTTGAGGATGTACATGTTCTAAGGGGAAAGAGTGGGGGAATATCAGACCATTTTTTGGAAGGTAATTTGAGAGTGGACGATAGGTTGAAAGAAAGAGAAGAAAGGACAGAAGGTAGGGAGGTGCATAGAGTGAACTGCTTAAATGAAAAAGAAAAGGAGTATAAGAAGAAGCCGAGTGGAGGAGTGGGAGGGAATGAATGATTGAGTAGAACTAGGTGTGGCATAATGGGGATGGTTGTAGGAGTGAGTCACTTGGTGTGCATTGATGGTGTGTGGAACAAGGACAGGAGGTATTAGAAGGAAGTGTAGTGATGGTGGGTTGAGGAAGTGCAAACAATGTTGTAGAAGAGCAAGTGAGCTTAAAACCCCTTCCATACGGTGCCAGCACACGTAGGCGTCATGGACTAAGATCTCGGTGGCCAGTAACAGCCAAAGCCAGCCGTACGACGTGTCTATAATAATACTCGCATCATAAAATATAGTCACCGCTTATATCGAACGTTCTCGTCTTCACCCGTGAATTTAGATAACCATAGAAAATGCGATTACAAAAGAATTAGAAAGAATGTCATTATTGAGGGGCGACTACAATAAATAAAAATCAAAGACGCCGATATGGCAGCCTCGTGAATACACTCGCTCCCCATGACGCCTACGTTTGCGGCACCGAATGGAAGGGGGTTAACGGATTTAGTATTACAAAATAGGATGAGGGAATCATATGAACGAGGTACAAAGAAAAGAGAACGAGAAGAAAAACGCATAAAATAAGGTAGGCAAAGATTAGAAGCAAGGATTGTGGAAATGGGTGAGAGTATGACAGAACATATTTGAAAGTAATAATAAAAAATGTATTGCAAAGTAAGAGAGGAAAAGGAGGTGAATCAAGTAGAGAAGAAAAGGTAAAAGGTTGCCAATGGGTTAGATGAATAATGGAAGAGCAAGCAGCAAGATGAAGATGGGCAAAGTATTTTAGGGAGTTGCAAAATTATGGAAATAGTGAGGGAAAGGTAGTTCATGGGAAGCACTATAGAAAATGACCGTGATGAGGTGAGGAAAATGGGAGAAATAAGTAATGAAGAAGTGAAACCAGCTGTTAAGAATGAGGAGAGTAAGGTAAGGCACCTAGGTTGGATAGGATATCATGCAGAATGGTCTGAAAAAAGGAGGTACATTGATAGTGGACTGGCTGGTGAGTATTCAATCTTTGTTAAAGAGAGGGGAGTGCTGGAGGAACTGGAGGAGAGCCTGTATAGTTCCGCTTTAAATAAGGGAAAAGAGGTGGAGATTGTAGTAGCTTTCAAAGGGATCAGCTGGTTACGTGTAGTTGGGAATGCTTAATGGGAGGGTCTTGATTGAAGAGGATTAAGGAGAGGAACCGAGGGAGTAAATAGGAGAGGAATAGTGTGGATTTAGGACAGGGAGGGGTTGCAGAGATCAGATTTCAGTGGTAAGACAGATATGTGAGAAATTTATAGGAAAATGTATGGATATTTGTTTGGGCTTTATATGGATCTGGAAAAGCCTTACCACAGGGTAGACAGGAAGGCACTGTGGGAGGTAATTGCAGATATATGGGATGAGGAACGAACGCTTTTAAGAGTAAGTCAAAAGTTTTTACTAGAGTAGTAAGGATTGTGTTAGGAATAGAAATGGAGAGAGTGGTTTGAGGAAAAGGTGGGACTTCATCATTGATATGTTTATGTTGCCCTGACTGTTCAATTTATACATGGATGGGGAGGTGCGAGAGGTAAATGCAAGGGTAGTGGGTCAGGGGTTGGAGGTTAAAGAAAAGTGATATGTAAGGCAGTTGTTTGTTTGCTGATGACGCTGCACTTGTATGCAGGATCAGAGGAGGGCTTGGTGAAGTTAGTGTCAGTTAGGAAAGGTGTGCAAAAGAAGAGACAGTTGAAGACAACCTGGGTAAAAGTAAGCGTGATTGAGATGTACAAGGGGAGAAAGTGGCAGCAGACTGGAAGTGATTATTAAGGGAGAGAGACTGGCGAAGTGGATAGATTTAGATACCTTGGGTATGAATGTAGTGGGAAAAGGAAGTTTTATTGGAGGTAGAATGTCGATTGAGAGAAGAGAGTCAATGCCTTGGGGGGATTAAAGTGTAACAAGAAATATGATATTTTTGGAATGGAAGCTAAGAGTGGAGATTTGGGTATGAAGGAGTGACTGAGCTGAACAGCAGTTGTACAGGGACAGAAACATGCAATATAAGAGAGAAGTTTGAATGTGTTTAACACCTTCCATACGGTTCCAGCCTACGTACGCGTCATTGAGGAGCAAGTGGATTCGCGACGTTGCCAATCGTCTTGAATATATTTATTGTAGTCACCCCT